>NW_020884914.1:1372317-1725161 GCF_003945725.1 Corapipo altera
AGTGTAATTAATATCCCTCTTGAAAATAATGAATATCCCTCTTTAAAAGGAGGAACAGACAATTTATAAAAACTTTCTATAGTAACACCACCAACCTTATAATCATCACTCTGTAATTGCATTTTTTTCAGTAGCTGTGAAATGTTTTTAAGTCTATGAATGAGTAAAATCCCTCATAGCACTTGGTCTGTGATTACCTTTAAAAGGTGAGTTTGATTGGAAATGCTTCTTTGGTATTGTGCTGCAAACATTCCCACTTCTTTCATTCTCACTTTATTTTAAGCCATCTGTTTTAAGTTAGTAAAAAGCTTTCAGAAGTCATAGAAGTCATGATGGGAATTATTTTTTTTGTCTAAAATGACTATGGCTTGTTTTGCCTGCCATGATGTAACAGGACAGATGTGTTGCATGGGGAGCTATGGTTTAACTTCTGTTTCTATTAATAGCATCTTTCCAGCATACATTACTTTTAATGTAGTATTCCTTCTTGTAAAGACTATTTTGATGTTTAGTATTACATAGATGAATAAAATTAGAAAAAAATCATAGTTCAAGTGCTATACATATGCCATAGAAAGCAGATTGATCAAAATGGCATTCTCAATTCATAAGAAATTTCTGAAATGCCACTTCAGGGTGTTATTTCTGAGAGTTTTCTGTAGATTAAAAAAGGCTTCACTAGGATAGACCAGTTTTAAGGCCTTTTTTAGATATGCTTGACTAGTCCTATCTAATGCTTAGCTGCCTCACCTCTAGAATATCTAAGATATTGCTTGTTTTTTCCTCTTTTTGCTGATTACTGCTGACAGTGTTGCATGTGTTTTCTGAGATTGGGTTTTGGATTTTGTCAGTGAGAAGATCCTTTATTTAGTAGCATCACTAACTTATCTAAGTGTTCCTTTCTTGCAGAATAGTAATCCTATTCTTTTTGAAAAGTGTAGCAGCTCAGGAAGTGCATCCCACTCCCCTCCACAACCACTGATTTCCTTCAATAACAGGAAGAAACAAATGCTTAGTATAACACAGCAGCTTAGTTTATTTGGAAACATGTTTAACTTGGAAGAGATTCAGTAGGCCTAGGGGAAGGTACAAGAGAACCACTCGCTGGTAGAATTGGTGATCTGTACAAATAGCACTTCAGCACTTTTGTCTCAGTAGACAAAGATCCTTTCCTGAACACAGTCATGTTTACCAGAGTGTCAAATCCACCTCACATTTTCTTCTTTTTCCAATACCTTGCCTTCTTTCTGAAGTGATAAACAGCCAGGATTTCCAGAAGAGATTTTGGGTGCTGCAGTCCATTAATGTCCCTCTTTGCAGAGAGTAATTGGTATCTGAAAATCAGCTCTGAAATGATGCCGGTTACTCCAGATAGGCACCTGTAAGATACTTGTCTGATATTCTCCTTTTATATATGGGGGGTTCTATAATGTGTCATGTTCACAGGATCATGCAAGTTACAAAGCCTCTGATTGCTCTTGGGACATTCAGTGATTTAGTCTGATTTTTTTGAAAATGAGGACCAAGATTTTTACACTTAATTCCTTCCCAAGTTCAATTTGTTTAATTGCAACCATTTTCTTGGACATAAGCCATTAGGGCACTGCTGTGTTCTGGATGGACAGCACTGTAAGTGATGAACACAGCTGAGAATCTGACCTCAGTCTGAAAGACCCAAGAGTTTATTGCTGAGCAGCATCACTGACCCACTTCCAAAGGAACCACTGGTGCACTGCAGGCAAGTTGTTCAAACCCACCCAAATAACAACAGAAACGAAGCATTTGTTAATTAAAAACTAAAACACACAGAAAACCTTTCAGCTGAGCCAGGGTAGAACTTCTGAAAATGAAGCTCGCTCTCATGAACACTGGTGCAGTTCAAGTCCCTTTGGGGCACTGGCTGCCAGTGCTGAACTGTAGAAATCTTGCACATTCATACCTGCTGTGTTTCTTCTTTGCTTTAATTAAAGGACAGGGCTCTGTAGCCTCCTCGTGTGTTGCATCCCAGGAATGTCTGTTTCCTGTTAATGAAACATTTTCATGGAAACCTACATTGTACCCATCTCACTTTTCTTCCCAAGAGACTGAATTCTGTGCAGCGTGTAGGGATCAGCCCAATCATCAGCACAGCCTGGTTAAAACACTGATGTGCAGAATTCACCTTGTGCCTTAAAAACCCTGTGCAAAGTCCTTCTGGACCCTTGACTTACCAGATGATCCTCCTAAAGCTTGAAGTTTGGTGCTTCACTTTTTCCCTGACTTCCATTTGCCTTTATTAATGGCACTGGACACCTGCCTCTTGCCTGAAGTTACTGATAACTCCTGATGTCTTAACTGGGTACCAGCAAATTCAAGAGGCTGTTGAATTTTACAGAATCCAGGGGGTGATTCTTTCCCCCTGGTGTATATTGTCCCCTACAAGCAGTTTTCCCTGTCCCTGTTAATGCACAGGGGTGCTGTAGATGTTAACAGTGTGATGCCACGTGTATCAACAAGGATGCAATAACTGTATCTGACTATTCAGCCTTTGTTCTCTTTTCTCCATCTTTGGTCAAAGTAATTAAAGTGCTTCATGTCTTAGTGGAAACCTTTTTTGCTTTTTTCCTCTTTGATCCTTAAACCTTAAGGAACTTTGTGATATAGGTTCCTTGTCTCAAGTGAGTCTGGAATACTGAAACAAATTATTCTGGAAATACAGATGTTTTTCATCGAATCAGTCTGTACTAGGGATTAGGTTTACTTTGTACAAGGATAGTCTGAGTTACTTTAGATGGTGTCTATTGCCTTGAATCTTAATAAGGTTTTTTTTTTTTCTCTAAAAAAATAACTGTTTATGCTTTTGGGGGTAACTGCTGTTAATTTTTTCTCCTTTCCTATACTGTGGTTCCTTTGTATATAAGCACACACTTCACTTAGCTGGCTTCACAAAATGGAAGTTCCTCTTGTGAAACTTTATTCTAGGAACTTTTTGCTATCTGTTTGTTATTTCTAAGCCTGAGATTTTCACACTAGATCCATATAAGTTTATTTCACTATTTACACCTATCACAGTACATTTATATGGAATACCATCACACAGACAAACCAGCTACTGACAGCTAATATAAAGGTATTAGATTCCACAAGCTTTAATCTGCATAGAGACCAGAAACACATTTAATGGTGAAACACAGATAAGTCTTTCTGTATTTCCCTTAATTTTAAACCCATTTTGTATAGAATGTGATTTTTCTGCCACAAATATCTACTTATGCATTTGCATATTTGTTTTGTGGTAATTTGTCTTGGGTGGTTTGTGTCTTCCTGTGCTTGATAGTTTATATTTCTTATGGTCACAAAATATACAATTAATACTTGTTTTAAAGCATTTTTTAAATGTTAGTTACATTTTGTTTGTCTTCTACTCTTCTCCCAGCAACCTCCCAGTGATGTGTAATCTCCTACTGCATGTAGCTTCGACAAAACTGTTTGGGTGAACATTTCTCTGACCCCCTGTGAGGCAGAGACCTAAAACAGAAGTGACACAACTTTGGGCTGCATCATCTATTTGCAGATTACTGTAGCTGTGCTTGCTAAAGCTTTGCCAGAGATTTATTTCCCCTGGTGCAAGCAATGTTAATTTGACTTGAGTAATTCAGAAATCACATGGGATATAAAAATCTGTAGCTACTTGCAGCATCCTTGTCACTGATCTCATTCTTTAGGAAGAATTTGAAGTGAAGCTCCACAGCAAAGTAGTTGAACATCATACAAGTTTGGCAAGTATTTTGTATGCAACATCAGTTATCTTAAAGTTGCTTCATCTATCAGTTGTGCTATATACAGCATTGTTACTTGTGGCTTTTGTTGTGAAAAGTAACCAGAATAGGATAGTTCAGCAAATTTTGAGTGCAGTTAGTCACAGGGGAAAAAGTACAAATTCTTATATTCTTAGCCTATTAAAATTGCTGGTTTACACCTTAGTGGATAAAATATACCCTCTTTTCATTCACTTGTATCACTGGGGTGTTTCTGACTCTACTCTGATCTCTTCTGGTCCCTGGACAGCCACTATATAGATTTCTTGGTTTAGGCATGCGTGAGTGATCCATGCAACAGTGAAGAACCTGCCATTGTACAATCCATTACTGTTGTACCAGTGCTCTTGACTCCATTAGCAGGATGCTGTTGTTTCCCCTCACCAGACAGTTCCATTCAGTGAAAACACTGACAGGGTAGAAAGCCCAGAGCTACATGATGTTGCATTGTGTGGCCCCACAACAATCTTTAATAATTGCCAACCCCGCTTTGGCAATGGTGGGCTTGCTTGGAGGAGGTTCTGCCTTCTTTTCTGCTGGGCTGCCTGCAAGGTTCAAAACACGACACCATCAGAACCAAGAGCTGGTCAAACCATTTCTTCCTGCTCCTGGCTTAAGGGATGCAAACCTTTCCTGCTCTCTCTCCCCACCCTTCCTGAATTTTTCAACTCTTTGTTTGAACAATACACTTTGGTGGTAACCAAGCTGGTATGTGGTTTGAAACTGCTCAGGAAGTCTTATCCCTTCAGGGAAAGGTGTTAAGAGGGGCTAAAGAATCCAAACCTCTGAATGGGAGGGTAAACTTGCATCTTCTTCAAGCCAGGTGTCCCTTTTCACAGCCATAGGGTCAGATAACAGGTCCTTTCACTAAGTCCTCTTACTGTGTTTAGCTCCCAATAACTAAGGAGCTGAAGAACAAAAATATTGCTAGAATTTATTCTCTCATCAACTTGGATGTTGTAATTAGAAGAACAAGACAAAGGTAGGTTTTCATTTTTTGGAGTGAAAAGAAACTCATTGTCTCTAAAACTGCATTTAAAAGCAATGACAACAAAGTAAACTAACAAGGGAGATTAGTCATGCTCCCTGTGACTAAGGGGGTGCAAATAATTATCAATGCATCTTAAAATGTCTCTTTCCAACCTTGAACTTCACAGTCATTCCAGTCCCTCTGGAAACTCTGGAGCAAGATCTTTGTCTGTGCAGAGTGGCACCAAAGTCACTTTCTAGGAAGGGCACCACTCTCACTTTACAACCTCCCTGCCTAAGAGCTCAGCTTGAGACAGGCCAAAATCAACCTGAGAACTTTTAGGCTCATGCTGTGACTGTTCTTTTTGAAAGCTGCAGTTAAAAGCTTCCAAGTAATCCACTTAGTTTCTCAGAAACTATTGTGTTTGACATTCTGTCTACAAGTGATTTGGGTTGAGGTGATTGAAAAGCTTGTTTCTGTTGGTAATATGTAAGAAATTTGGGTCAGCTGTGGAGGTTTGCAGTCTTTTCTCTAATTTCCATTTTGCCTGCAGTAAGCCAGGCAAACTTTGCTTAAGATATTCTAGCATGGGTCTGAAGAGGTTTTTATCAGTTATTTTTGCAGAACCAGACAGGAAAACGATTAACAAAAATCAAGTTGCTTACAAAAGCAGGTTATGGCAATGTGTATACAAATATACTTTGCATATTTAAAACATACAAAGCAATTTGCAAGTGGCCATAGGTGACTGGGTAGCTTAACCTGGCTTTTGCCAGAGGCTGGCCCAGCATGCCCTTTGAAAATGCTCTTTTATCTATTTGTCATTGGAGTTTTTTGTTTGTTCTTGTTTTTTTCTTAATGTTTAGGAACTCACTGGTAGGAGACTGTGTTGCTTTGTCTATGGGTTTTAACTTGGTGCGAAGGAACTCGGCCATCTCTCTGTCTTCTTCTTTCTCCCTGGTGGAAAGAAGGAAAATAAAGTTGCAGAAATTAGAGTTTTCTCTGTAAGTGGGACAATAAAAGCTAGAGGAGCTAGGATCAGGTCACTAGTAAACAATTAACTTCTTTATTCTTTTTAGAAACACTTAATTTTTCTGCATATTAAAAAGCAAAATATTTACCTAAATGAAAACAGTAACAAACTTCTTGTAGAATTGAGAGGGAATTTTCCCTGAGGTTCTTTATTTGTCTCTGATAGCACTGAATTCATTGTATTCCCCAGTCAGCAGATTGAAGCTGTAGTGCATCACCTATTTTTAAATTGGCTTCCCAAGTGCTTCACGTGCTTCCTGCCCAAGTGAAGCAGAGGATACTTCTTGCTGTGCTTGTGCTGTTTGTTAAAAGGCCTGCTTAGGCTAAACACTGGATTTCATGATCTTCTGCTGTTCGAGGTTATCAAACCCAAGCATGTTTCTCTTTGCCTGAAGTTGACAGCATTAGGCCCAAAATAAAAGGATTGTGTTGTTAGCCCTGATTGTAGGTACTGACAACACTTCTGTGTTAGTTCCCTGGCTGTTACTGAAACATTAACGGGGTGCTGATTGAAAACCTTGCTTTAGAAGAAAAGCAGATTTTATTATCAGAGTTACAGAAAAGCCTCAGGTCCTGCTGCAGGTGTCAGGGGACACTGATGGATCACACCTGCACAGCGCCCAGCAGGACATTTGCAGGAGCCCAGCCTTAGGTTTTGTGTCCAGGCTGCTGCTGAGCTGCCGTGCTGTGCACGTGGAACTCGCAGTGAGAGCTCCTGGTTGCATTTCTAGCTCAGGCTGCTTGTCAGCTGCTGCCTTTGGCCAGCTCTCTTTGATCAGCTGCAGGACTCTGGAAAGCTTCCTTTTATCCTCTCCTTGCTTAGAATTTAAACATGTTGGAGGAGATACTGTCATTTTGGATAAATGCATTGAGTCTTTACTGTTGAAAGAGAGTGGGAGGTAAAAGCAAAACTGACTTTGTAGAGTGTTTGGGTCTTAAACAAAACATTGGGTTTGGGTGTTGGGATTTCCAGCAAAAACTGGGAATTAACTTTTAAGGAAGGCTACAAGTTTCTCAACACCTTTAGGCTAAGCTACTGAGATAAGACCCTTTTGGTGCTTATGGTTTAGTGTTTTAGGTTAGGTACAGCTGTGCTAGTGAGTGACTTCCCCACCCCCCAATGACACGGTGAGGATAGTAATCAAATCTGACCACATGAATAATAATTTTAAAAAAAGGTGGACTTTAGATGGAGGATTCTCTGGTAGCAGCAAAATCCTTTCCTTTTAAATGATAAATGCCCAGACACTTTCTGATAGGAAAATAAGAGACCGAACCCCACTGTAGTTGTAAGTAGAGTAATCTAATTCTAATGATTTTCCTATGGAACCAGGAGGAGGCTTTTCACTTGGGGAGTTGTTTTGAAGGACCAATTCTCTCTCATTAATCTTCATATAAATTTTGTCACTCCATCCAGTGTAGTAGTAGGCTTGTGGAATCTCACTCCTGGTTCTTACCGTAATCTTTCCACCTCTGCATCATCTACAAGGAAATCTCTTTTTTGTACCAGCCGATGAATCTTCTGAATCAGTTCATCCTCTCTTTGTTTCTCTATCTTTGTTTTTTCTTTTTCTGTTCAAAAACAGAGAAAAGAGACTATTACTTTGGACACTGCAGCTGCCCAAGAATGAATTGCTGATTGAAGCCAATGGTTCTTCAGACATGAGTGGCCAAACCCCAGCAAGCCTGGTCGCTGCCTCTTTGCTCTCTTCCACTTGCTGCTGTTGAGCCTGATCAGCTTAATGGTCTGAAGACCCCACGGGGCTTGCCAAGCCTACTTTTAACATTCAATTACCCTGCAAGGCATTGCTTTCAATTTTTTTAAAAGCTTTGGCAAGAAAACAGTCCAGGATGCTTTATTAAAATCCATGGTACAAACTCTCTTTGACCTCAGGGGAAATGAGATCACACCAAAAGGAACCATTTCTCTGCATTTCAAGACAGGTTTTGGCTGTTGACTACAACATGTTTTTTCTACTCTGGTAAGGCAGGAGAGCTGCAAATCCACACAAATAGCACCAACTGTAAAATGTGGAAAAATAAATGGAAGTTTATTTTCCCTATGCTTCAAAAATCTGAGTAAGTAATATATATCCTTGTTAACTGGCCAGTCTGTAATGGCTAGGTTGTCTATAAACAAAAATATTTGTGACATGAAAGATGTGCCTGTCACAAACGAAGAGTTGTGAATGTTAGGGATTACAGAGCTGTTCTTTTAAGATTATGAAGCCAAATGCATTTAAGGCAGAAATCTTCAAACCAAGGAAGTGGAGGAGAGATGAGAAAGCCAGAGGCAAATCCGAGCTCACAGATTTCCTTAAGCTGAAGATTTTGATTAGCTGTGAAGACACTTTGCATTAAATAAAGAATTTTAGTTTTGAGCAGTAGAACTGTGTTTAGAAAGTGTTACAATTCAGTACAATAAGAGCTGTGGGGAGAAGGGCAAGCTGCCCGCAGTCTGACGCATCTGAGCTATGTTATGTCTGCTGATTTAAGCTATAAGATACTTTAAAAACAGCTAAATGGATCAGACACTTGAAAACAATTGTTTAATACAGCTTAATTTTGGAACATGGGCTTCAGGATGCTTACTGCTAGGAATTTCTGCAATAAATTCATTCCTTAATAAGCAAGATAAAAGCACCCTGAATATGTTTTTAAGACAATGGAATTCGGTAGTCTCAATCTCAGAATTGTACATTGGTAATGTAACCTAATGTTTCATTGCCTGGGATATCTTTTCTGTGGTTTATTTTTTAGAAGTGATAAAGGAAGGTTATTGACTGCTATGAAGATTTAAAGGCCTCTACATTGTTACCTAGGGAGAATTCCTGTAATTAATGCTGAATTTGTATCTGAAAAAAAAAGGAATGCTCAGAAATCACTGCTTTTTCTTGCTTTGCCTCTTATGTCTATGGAGTAAGGGCTCTCCTCTTCACTTTTGAGTAAAAGCTACTTTCCACTTCCTTTAAATCTATCCTTTTCCTAGATTGAGATGTGTTCTCCCATTATATCGTTTGTGCTAAATATATGCAATTTGATCTGTGGGAAAGTACTGCATATTCTGTGTACTAAAAGACTGATTCCATGTCTACTGAAATTGGCTAAACTGTGTCTGCTGAAAACAAAGAGCAGATCTCTATGCAAATCCTGTATCTGAGAGGAAAATTATGATGGAGATACTGTGAATTAACCCATTTCTGGAAGGTGTTTTTCTAGGTTAGGCACGTGCTGTGTCAGCACTCAGTGCTGTGTTACTGGCAGCAGCTGCTTTGTCTTTGTTACGACCAAGCTATTCTTGTGATTCTGCCTAAAGATGCTGCTGCTGGAACTGCACATACTTGATTCTTAACTTTGCTGAGGTTTGCAAAGTGCTAAGGAGAACCTGCTGTTTGTGGATCTCTGCTTAAGGCTTGTGACTGGAAAATAGTTTCTAAAAGATTGAAAAAAAACCCCAAGCAACAAGAACACCAAAAGAATGAGAACTGGTCAGCCCTAACTGTAAGTTAAAAGTAGGGCCAGGAAAGCTTGCAGATTTGAAGAGGTGAAGCAAGGGGTGTCATTCATAGGTATTTTCTAGGGTTATAATAATCCCTTCCATTTAAGCCAATTATGAACCCACAGTGTTATCAAAAATATAAAATATGTCCTGTAAGTAACTATGAAGTATAAAGAAAGAAAAAGTATATTATGAATCCACTTCTGTTGGATGCAAAGCAAGGCAAAAGTTCTTACACAGCTAAGAATGTGTGGTTTCAGAGTAGACCTGTTTCCTATGAGTGATTTAACTACAGGTGTGACAAGGAAAAAAAAAATCAATCACATTCACATTAGTGATTATAAATCCCTCTCCCTTTCCCCTTTTATCTCTGATATCTCAGCACTGCCTTTTCTAACAATCTGTGCCCCTTGGGTCCCTAGAGAGTGCAAGAACTAAGGAAATATGCACCTTGTTTGAGTGATATTTGCAGGGTTGCTGCCATGGGAGCAGTGAAATACAGCATGGAAGGAAATTTAGAGACCAGGAGCTGAAGGCTGGGCAGGAAAATGGGAAGAAAAAGAAAGGACTAGAGGAAAGAGGTATGAAATTCAACCTTGGTGGGAGGAAATTCTATTGGGGCAGAGGTGGGTGATGCACGGGAGGGCTTGGTGTCAGGAACACAAGTATTATCCTAATACTGATGGAGATAGCCATTACCTGGGATTGCTACCAAACTCTGCAGCTCTTTCTTAAGGTTCATAATGTCTTTGCACAGCTGGATGTCATCCATCCTGCAGAAACAGAAAAAGCATAATTTGGTATTTATCTATTTTGAGGTCTTGTGCTGTGGGTGAATGTCCTCCATGGTTGATGTTGAATGTTTCAAATCCTTCATGTGTGCAGAAAGTCCATTAATGTTAAGACACAGAAGACAGCTTAAAAAGAAAATAAATTGTAACATTAGCAGAAACAGCACCTTCAGTTCTAATTGAAAGTGATACCTCTCCTGAGAGCTGCCATACTGAATTATCCCCCTGGAAGGTAGCACCCTTCAGCATTAGCTTCCTGGCAAATGTTTTATTTTAATGTCTCATCTATATTGTCAGCCAAGGCTCAGGTGTTGGCTCCAAGGGCTGCATGAGGGGATTCCACTTTGAAATCACAGAGTATGAAAACCAGCCTTTGGGATCAATTGTACATTCTCAACTTGCATGTCATCAACACTGTCCTTGCCCAGGGGTCTCAGAGTTCTTCTTTCCCAATCCTGTGCCTGAAGGGTGGATTTGCCTGTTGCCTGAGTACCTGGAGGCAGCTGAAGTGCCATCAAAACACGGGTTGTCACTGTGGTGTTTCAAGAGAGCAGAGCTGAGGGACTGGAGTACGTGAGAGTGAGCACCCAAAGGATAAATGCAGCCAAATTATTGAATTAAGTGAGGAGTGGAAAAAGCAGGTGTTTCTGGCACAAATAAGATTTTAATCACAACCTAGGAGCTTTTATTCTCCCTGTTGCCTCTGCACAGAACGCAGGTCTCTGCAGGGAGCTGTCCTTCAGCTGCTTTGCTCATGTTAGTAAAACATGTTCTTTTTATTATTTGCTGCTTTGGTTAACTCTGTCTTGCCTGTTCTGCTACTTTCATTGTGCTATGACAGCTATTCCTGCTGCCTTTTTACCCCTCTCATCCCAAAATATGACAGTGGAATATCTCTCATAATAATCCTTATTGCTGACCACTTTTCCTTGTTCATGTACCCTGGCACCTCCACTGAGGATCTGCTCTCCCACTATCCATCTGTCTTGGAAGACTCAGTTTTATTGGGAAGATTAGCATGTTGGCCTCAGAGCTAGTGCCTGGTTCACTGCTGTATGTGTTTAGGCAGAGATGATTTTACTGATTACTATTCTTACTTAGGCTCCCCATATTATTCATGCTCATCACAAGCAAAGCCTGTTTTACTCTTGAGATCCATCATGCTAAATGGTACTGAAATCACTTTTATCAATTAACAATATTAAACGCTATCCTCTCAGGAGAATCACTACACAAAATGTGCTGGGATATGAGCAAGCCTCAAAGCTCCTTATCTATTCAATGTTCTTGTAGTTTGGGTGTCATGTTAATATATTTGAGTAAAGTGACCATGGTTAGCAAAGATGATGTTTCTTGGCAAGAAATGGTCAATATTAAACTGCTGTATTCAAATGATATTTAAGGGCCAGACTCTCAACTAGTCAAGAGAACAGTGAGTTCTCCATGATGGATAGAGAGAGGATTTTTTTTTTCCCTTCATTGAGTAGATTTGGCTTCATTCTGGGAAGCTCTGAAAGATACTAATTAAAATATTTTACTGTATCAGTTTGGCTCCCTGCCTTCCTTAGGGAACTCCCAAAAGCTAATGGCACTGCTCTTCTCCGAGGATTTGCAGCAATTTAAAATATCATTGGCAGTATGTTCCAAGTGAGCAAGATCATTAATGTTCAGTAGTCCCTACAGTCCCTGTGCCCAATCTCTGGCAAAGGTAGTGGCCTCGTATTGCAACTGTAGTTGCACTTCCTCCCCATTATTTTGACTGTATTTTGTAATTTGACTGCAGAGCATGGAGCTGCTACTCTCCACCTATATTCTTAGTACCTTTTTCCTGAGGTCTAAAAGTTGTTCCTGCCTTGTAACTCACAGGAGAGAAGTAAATATGTGGCCAAAGCACTTAAGGGCTGCAACAGCTCTGTGACAATCTGAATTCCAAAAGTCATAAGCCAGATGACCTCTCCAGAGCCCCAGTTCTGTAGGCTAATGCATTTTGATGACGGAAAAAAACTAAACCTGCCATCTGCACCAATCCCCTTAAGCACATGGGACATCTTTCTTCCCATCTGTGTCAAACAGGCTTTGTGTTTCATCCACTCCATGGTGCCAATTAGTGGAAGAGTAAAAAAAAAAAAGAAACAAACCAGATATGGGACCACGTTAAGGCTTCATCCATCTGACTTAACGAAAGCAGGAACTATAGTTGCCTGTAACTATAAACCACATGCCACGTCTGCTAGCAAATAATACTGAATGTAGGGCTCCAGCTGCTGTCCTGGGCAAGAGTCACCTTGTTGGCCTCAAAGAAAAGGGAAGAAGAAGAGCTCCTGGGAAGGAAAGCTCTTGCAAGGCCATTCAGTCTGTACAGGTACTATGAACCTTCCTCTCTTTTCCCCCTTAGCTCTGGTTGGATGTGAGCAGTTACAGGAGTCTCAGGAGAAGTTAATGCTGCTTCTGAAAAAATCCCAGTGGATTTCTCATTTGAAAGCTGGATACTCATAAGGGTTTGACTGAGAGCATGTTTGTATAACTGTCAGACCTCTCTAGGAAGTAAAAAGGGCTTTTGGAAATCTTACGGGGAGCAGCAATCTGCGGAATAGAGAAAACAAAACTGCTTTTGGTCCCTTAACTGACAGAGAAGCTGGAGAAACAGCTTCTCTGATTTTGCAGTTCTCTCCTAGAAGTCAAATCTATCAGTGCAAGACAGGCTGGAGAAGTCACACAGACTATTGTCCAGCTAATTCAAAAGCACTGTTACACTCCCTGTGTACCTGGTGCTTTCTCGAAGGAAGGCAGCACAGTGAGGTTGTTGATCTGTGTAGAATGCAACAGCTTTTCCCTACAGATCCAACATGGGAAAGGGACTGGAACGGCACCTGCAAAGGTGCTGGAGACATTTGCATAGAACTTGCAATATACAACCAGCCTTTGCTGAGCTCTGTTCTCTGGAATAGATAATACACTCTTTTCCAGTCCCTGTGAAATCATTTTTCACATTGTAGAAAAAACATCAGTGCAGCAAAAGGCAGTCACAATATGGCAGTTTTTCCTCCAGAGCTGGGCTTTAAATGTCTGCCCAGGAATCTTAAACACATGAGTTATGAGTATGATAAAACATTTCTCTTCTGAAGAGCCCAAACCCATTCCTGGAGCAATTGCAATAGTATTGAACTAGGGATGAATTCTCAGTGTGCTTTCATGTATTCCTGACACGCTGCCTGCAATTCTGCTTTTCTCTTTGTTGATGGCTTATTGCAAAACACCCTCTGTATGCCTGGAGATACCACATAAGTACGTATTATTCTCTTCTCTCTTGGTATTTCGAGCTATATCATCAAAACCTAAAAGCTGATTCTCTGTTTGCCAAAAAAAAAAAAAAAAAAAAAAAAAGAGCTCATAATGAATAAACAGCTTAAGCAAAAGATTTTCTAAACATGTCACAAAATGACAGGAAAATAAGTGGGTCGGAAGAGTCTGCAGTAATCTGGCACAGTGACTCAGCCCCATTCCATCTTTCTGTGGTCCAGTAACCAGGAGAATGCTCTGGGCACTGTCATTCCCATATAATCCACAGGTGAGGTGACAGCATGAGTCACCTCTGCTGTGCACCATCTGGACTGAGGGGGAGCAGGGCATGGAAACAGGGAGGAGACCTCCCATTCAGCTGTGCCTTGGCAGGTCTCGAAGGCTGTGGAAGATAATGGGAGGCAGGACTTGAAACATTCTGTACCAGACACAGAACAATTGTTTTGCTTCAATAGAAATTATTCCTTAACAGCTAAATTCTTCCAAATTCTTTTTAGCCAAGGAAATAAAACAAATTTTATTACCCAGTGTAAGACCTAGGTACCACCTAGAGACATGGATAGGAAAGGAGCAAAAATTACAGTAAAAGATTGTAGGAAAACCACTAAACACTCACCTTAATGGTCAGCTAAAGAAAAAAAGACAGCCAACAGGACAGACAAATAATTAATACATGAGAGTAAGAACTATTAATAACAGCTACATAAGCATCAGGTATCTTTTTCATTGATTTCAGAATGAGCAGAGCAGGTCAGTGTGTCTAGAGAGCTTCTGCCTTTGCTGAATGACTTTCAAAGCTACAAATAGATCTGTGTTCCCTCTAGTATGACTGTGAGAGGAGGTCTGAGATTCTTTTGTTTTGTTATTGCATTAAAGGGCTTGAAGTTAAAAAAGGAATGTAGAGCAGTTTTGTTGGTTTCCTTCCCTCACTTCCAAGAGGGTTTGCAGGTACTTAGGTTATTTTTAGTTCTGTTTTAATATATTCCTGTCCCAGGAGTAAAATTCTTGTAATTGCTGGAGTTTCTGAAGACTTTGATAGTGCCAGTCGAGGAGATGGCCTAAGAATCAGGTGTCATGCTAAGTCAAAAGTTGACATGATTATGTTGTGTCTGAAGAAGGTCTCAACACAGGGGTAAGAAGATCATCTCCTTGGTGGTGTCACCAACGATTATGCTGAACACCAGCCAAGAGCAGCCAGTAGCAACAGAGAAATTTGGGGGACTGATGTAGAGAGATCTGTAAAAATAAAGAGATTTGCTAGAGACAGAGATGGTGATGTGTTGTCAAGATGCAGATTTGAGGGACTCCAGTGGTGGCTGCCTTTGGGGACTGCAGGAGTTTAAGGCTTTGCCAAAGCTGTGGGGAATCTGCAATGCTGAAAGAATTCTTGGAATACAAGAACACAATAAGTTTATAGAATCATAGAATTGTTAAGGCTGGAAAATACCCCTTAGATTACAGAGTCCAACTGTTAACTAAGCACTTCACCATGTCCCCAAGTGCCACATCTACATGTTTTTTGGACATTTCCAGGGATGGTGGCCTCACCACTTCCCTGGGCAGCCTGTTCCAAGTCCTGATCACCCTTTCAGTCAAGAAATTTTTCCTAACATCCAATCTAAACCTCCCCTGGTGCAACTTGAGGCCATTTCCTCTTGTCTTGTTGCTTGTTCTGTGGGAGAAGAGACTGATCCCCATCTGATGCCCCTCTTCTACATTTGACTCCATTTTGTCCCTGTCAACTCAGCTGAGCTACTTAAAGCTTCTAATTCTAAATCTGTGAAATCGCAGGCAGCATTTAATGAATATAGAACACGTTGTTTGAGTCATTATGATGTGTGTTTATCACCTTGTTATTTAGCTTAGCACCTGATGCTGCTCAGGCTGGAAGACACAGAGCTGGCAATGAAGGTAACAGATTGCTGACCAGCCTGCTTGGTAGGTCAGGTTACAAATCAGAGTCCTATGATTAACTTGAACTATTAGAGTACATGTGTCTAACTTCTCTTGTTAAAAGTGCTCTCTGCTGGAGGAACAGTGGATGGAAGCACTGGACCACAGCTTGCAAAGTAATGTTGTAATTCAGCTGTCGTTTCAAAGAATTGAAGATGGTAGGACTTGAAAATTTCAGTCCCTGGAGGGTCATATTTAAGGCATATTTCCCAGAAATTCATAACAGTGTCTAAAGAAGCTGTCTGTTTTTCATTTTCACTGACATTGCTAAATTCTCTTGAGTTTGGCCATCTCCTCTGCCAGCTATGAAGTTTGACTGTCAATTGCAAGAGGAACAAGAGGAGCTTTCCTGAAAATGTCTCCCTGTGGAAGGGAATATTTCTCCACATGGCAAAAATTGACTATGTTAATTTGTCTAAAAACGTACAATAGAGAAGTCAGATTTAAATTCACAAGCATCTAACCTCTTTGCAGTAGTGTACAGAAGACTGCATGTAAAAGCACAGGGCAAACTTCTGTGCCTGGTTCATCTATACTGCCTGATAGTTTCCTTTTTAGTCACTAGGCAGCAGAAGGAGGAAACTCTAGGTTTGGCTGTGTATTGTCTCTAGGAGAATTGATTATAAATTTCCTTCTTATTCTGCCTTCGTGTTTGACCTTTTCTTATTTTTAAAACCAGGAGAGCAATCATTTGTTATCAAAGCTGAAAAAAATACAAAGGTATGTGGTATAAAATTAAACACTGAAAGTCCATATCAGGACTTTACAAATCAGTATAATCTCCTAGTTATAGCAGAAGGTAAGTGAGAAAGACCAGTGAAATACCACAGGGCAAGAGTTGCACATTATTACAGAACATCCTTGCCTGTAGGAAGACCAACTGTGCAAAAGGATGGGCCCCAGTAATTGTGGATACTGTATACACATGATGTGTTATGATGGTCTCAGGGGACACAATTGATTGTACCATCCACTCATGCAAACCAGACCACAGGTAGCTAAGAACTGGGACATGAAAAACAGTTTAGGATTAAAGGTTACATTTAGAAATACAGTGCTAAATTACTGGACTGAAAATGACTACAATGGAAGAATAAAGCTGCTCCCTTTTCTATTAATGGCATTTTGTGACAAGCACAATATATATTCAATTTAGAAAATGCTATTTAAAGAAATTCTCTATTAAAGAATTATTTTTCTGTCTAACAGAGATGATGATGAAAGTTCTTTTATATTTTTTCTTTTTTAAGACATAAACATCTCAGCTACAAAATAGTAAATCTACAATTAATTAAATACTTTGCTAATTATATGCTTATCATTATACACCACTAAAAAATGCTTTTCCTTTCTGAGCACTTTAATGCACCATTTTTACAGCTGAAAGAGTAATGTCATGTTTTCCTCTGGGGTTGGTTTGTTGCTGTCAAACAGGGCAAAGGAGATGGGTCTGCAGAGAGATCAAACTGAACAAAGGCATTTTTCCTTCCTCTTTGAGAGCTGTGCTCTATACTTTTAGCTTAAAGTGCCTAGTCCAGGACTACACAGTTCTGTCCAAGAACTTGTTCTTGAGGATTTCAGGCTTCCATGTGAAGGGCTGGGAGACCCTCACCAGAGCTGGACCTTCCAGGAGTTCCCAGTTCTACACTGGGCACGCTGACATCCTTGAGGCTCCCAGGTCCATGGCAGTCCCCTAGAAATGCTGTCCCTAATCTCAGAAGCCTCAAGCTTTCACCATCTGACAGCTTTCATTACAAAACCATGCTGAGCCATTTCCCACCTTACAGTTTCCTGGTTATTTCCTCAAGGAATCCTGATATGTGCAGGTGAGACACCATTGCAGTGTGTTTGGGATGGGGAAGGTCAGTGGGGACACACTGTCCCAGCCACAATTTAATCCTGCTTGCAGAAGAGCATGTGCCACACCAGGCTGTATCCATGGCACAGCCATGGTATCCCTCACACAGCTGGACTTGGTGTTTTCCCTGTGTGTTTCCCTTGGTGTTTTACCTTATCTTATGAAGCTGACAACCTGACATGTATATTTATTGAATAATATATATCATAACAAAACTGCCTTCTTCTCTACAGCATCCTGAACTGCATCCTACGTTTCTAGAGCAAGATACAATCAGGGGAAAAAAACGAAGGAAATCACAGTAAGTGATACTGTGTTGTTAAGATTCTGGAACTGTGAAGGAGAAAAGATTTATTACTCCTTTCCATGAAAAGACGGTTCTTATCAGAAAACACTGACAACAACTCTATTCATGAACAAAAATATGGTTTTGTTGGTGTTATTTATTTGCGCTCCACTTACAGCAAGGTGTCTACTCAGAGAAAAGCACCAGATTCTTTATATATAAGTAAATAGTCCTAAGAGAATTCCATGCTTAACCTTAGACGAGGGAAAATTGTTAATATACAGTACAAAGGAAAAGCTGTCAAAGACAGAGTCAAAAGTACCCAAGAAAGCACAAATCAGAACACTTGCTTAGCAATATATAACCAGCAAGTTACCACTGTTATTTACATCTCTGAGCCTCTCCTCCCTCTCACCCTTACCCAGAGTGATACTCAGTGTGTGGCACTGTTGCCACATGTGGCATTAAGCCAGTGAGAAATCATAGCTAATGTTACATCAGTGAGATGATAGAAACAGAGATAAAGTATCTGGTTGAAGAACTAATTAAAATTTGAACTTAACTTTTACTTCATAGAAAGAGAGCAATCACTGCTGCTTTTTCTCACTCGAGAATGGAACACTCCATGTACACAGGCTTTGCAGTACTGTATTACTTTCTGAGTTCAGCCAGTAATGAGAGACTGTTTCCTGTTCCCACTTTTTGTCTACTGGACTTATTGCATTCATTTAAATTAAAACATAGAGTTTCTAAGTTGGTTTATTTAAGGTTATCATCACCAAAGGAATTAACCTCTCACTTCTGTAGTTCTTGTGTGGTTTGGTGTTGCTTCGCTTTGCAGTGGTTGCATAAAGCCACGCAATCCACAGACATTCCTTTTTGTACTTAAAATACCAATGTGCTGTGTGTACTGCAGGAGACATAAAGGTGAGACTCTTATCTGACCTCTGTGGATATGTTACTGTTCTTAGAAGGAATATGGATTATACATTTTTCTCCATGAATTTGCCCTAAGTTTGAAATTCTACCATTATACCCAATACCCTACAAAATGACCATTACTGACTATCTCACCTCTACTACTGCTAGCAGTGGATGCATCAATGTCACAGCAGTAAACCAGAGATTTATGGGTTTTTTGCAAACTGGGAGAAGAAAAAAAGGTTAAAAAGGCATGTAAAAAGAAAGTAAGGCTGATCTGAAGCAAGGAAAAAAACGAAACTAGGGATTAACAATGGACAGGTAATGAAGCTGTGGGACTACTGGGATGAGTTTATTGCCAGGGCGAAGTTAAATTACAACAAACTAATCTACATAAAAGGTCTTGGATTTCAAGTAAGCAAAGACAATAGTGTAAAAAACATGAATAGATCTATGGAGAATTTGGATGATGTAGGTGTTATAAGCACTCTGGACAAGAGGGAGTCATCTAATAGTGTGTACTGAGAGTGTCCAAAGACAATTTTAATCCTGCAAAGTCAATGTGGAAGTGAATTTGGCTTCTTCATAGTATTAGTTTAGTAATGTAATGACCACACAGACATTAAGCAAATATTTTGTTATATTAATAATATTTTTACAGATTAAAAAAGTTTAATGAGTACAATGTTTTCAGTAATTGCCTAAAGCAACCTAATAGTGCTTCCTGTTTAATACCTTCTATTCCCTACATATTAAAAAACTGCCATTCAGTATCACCTACATGGCAGAAACAACCATCCCAACACAGCTATCACAGGTGGAAGCAACTTCCACAGTTTCAGTTCAAGGTCATCCAACATAGCTGGCTTCAAGTTTTGCTTCCCATCTGGAAAGCCAGCAGTATCAGATCCTGGCAGATTTCCCAAAGAAAGTGTTTCATGATGGCAGTGGATGCTGTTTTATAGGCATTTTTCACAGGCATAGGCAGTAACCGTGGGTGATGTAACCTATGCTATTAATATTTACTGGGTCCAAACATGCTAATGCATTTTAAAATGCATGAATTTCGCACTACAAATGATTTTGAAGTTCGGTTTTGATCTGATTTGTATCACAGAGAGGTCTGAGGTTTTGCTGCCTGTCTCTGTCAGCTGAACTGAGCTAACACATGCATTATCCATTTTTACAATCATGTCTTTCAGCACAGTAGATTTCCATGCCCCCAGTGATGTGAATTCTACACTGCTGCTGAAGACACACACATCCATAGCAGTAACACATTAAATGTGCAACAAAGAGGATGCTGCCTTAGCAGCTCCCTCAGCTTTTAGGTCTGTTATCTCACCAGGAAAGAGGAAAAAAAAAGGAAGTGGGACAGGAGAATTAGGAAGGAAGAGAGAGTGTGCATGTTCTGAAGTGGTATGTTTGCTTTCTTTAACAGCACAGACAGATTGAACATTTACAGTTTGACCCAAAACTCTTTTTATAGTGAGCATTTTAAGAAATAAGCTGAGAGAAGCCTGAGAAGCAAATGAGGGGGAATGCTGGCAAGCTATAATCTGGTGCTTTTCCGTACATATTGTCTCCTTCATATCAATACATGCAGACTTCTCAGCTATTCTAAAAATAAACCCAGAAGAGCTGGAGATAGCATATGATGGCTTCAAGCTATATTTTCATTTCCTGGGCTGGCTGGAGATGGTCACAACAGCTCCTGGCATAATTTTATGAAATTTCATAGACTCAGAAGCATTGAAGGAGAGATGCTACAAACAGCCACAATTTCTACATAACATGGACAAATCCTGAGGAGGTTCATCCTAGGCACTAAGTGAGGCAGGGTCTCAGGACAAAAATAGGATTTGATAATGTAATTACAGACCAAATCACAGGGCATCTGCTCTGCTGTGACTGTGGCTGCCTGAGCTAAAATGGATTGTGCAACATAAATTGTGGCATTATCTAATTGAGGAAGGCTTGATTTTATAATCTGAAAATTGTTTCCATATAAACTTCAGGTAAATCTTCATAGCAAGCAGGTAATTCTTCATAACAAGCAGGTATTCAGCTGGAAATAAAAATTTCTTTTTATCCATAAAAAGAAAACCAAGAATTATCAGAATGCTGGTCTCTTTTAAAGTATACACTACAGGAAGAACCATTTCACTGTGGTATACAGCAAACATTCTGTTAAACAGATAAAAGAGTTCAGCTGCTTCCCTTGCTTTTCAAATCAAAAAATTTCACAGGATAGCTAAGTATATACTGTCACACATCTAATTTTATTGAGCTCCACCCAGCAGAATTAAAAAGCTGTGTTCTGCAATAAAGAAACATCACAAATTTGAAAAACAGAGATGTCAATTAGAGTTTCTGTACTGTATGCTTTTGTTTCACTTCAGAGTTCCACAAAGTCACACTGCTTAAATGTATCTTTATGTGATCACACTTTGTCTTTAAGCACTTTAGTTTTTTATTACTGAAATGAGGTCTCACATGATGTATACTGCACTAGAAAGGGATTTCCACTTCTCTCTGCAAGGCAGAGACAAAAGAGTGTACAAAGGACTGCAAAGCAGTACAAATAAGAGAAAAATCACATGTATTGAAACTGCATAGACATTTCTGCCTTAACACTTTTTGCCGTTTCACTTTTAAACAGGGTAAAACTTGTTTCCAGTGTTCTCAGATTGTTTTTTCTATATTTTGAGGAAGTTTTTTTACTACAGTGGTAGGCAGACTATGGCAATATCTGTATTTGTCTAAGAGTGAACACAAGTATTCCCCTCCAACAGTGAATTCTTGGTCTGTCACTATAAAAAAATATGTGTTGCTCTGTGGGGCTGGGGACAGCACATCATTTGTGGGCCTGGTACAGAGATGTGGTGAAATTCTAACAGATATCTTCCGCATTTTAAAATAATTCTGATGGATATTAGTACATGTGTTTGTTGTTCACCAGCCGGGAATGATGCAATTTCTGGAAGCTGTCAGCAGCTGTCTGTCAGATTGTTTCATTTTCAGAGCTGTGCCCCGTAGACTGCACTGAGGTCAGGTTTGGACAGGGGTACATGGCCCTCTTGGGTGCTACACTTGGGGTGATCTGAGCAAGTGAGTGGTTTTATTGAAGAACAGCTAGAGAACACGTGCATTTAACAGCCCTGCGTCCAAATACTCCCCCGTTTTCACAATGGCCTTCAGGAACCATCTCACCATTGCTCTGCAGCCTCCCACGAGAGCCAGGAGCACTGGAGGTGGCTGCTGGAAAACCACATTTTTTTGAAGGCCACAGCTGGCAGCCCACAGCCCCCTGTGCCACAGAGCCCAGCAGACAATAAGGGCAGCGCACAGAGTTTGGAAGGAAGGATAAAAACTGCCCAAAGCTGTTGCGGGAGGGTGTGTCAGGGGCAGGGTCCCTGCAGTGCCCCACAGGCAGAGCAGCCATTTTGTGTGGCTCATTTTCACCTGTGAGGGTGAGAGGTTTGCACAGCCTGGAGTGGCTCTGCAGTGGAAGGGCCCTATGAGGGACTCCTTCTAAGTTTTAAAAATAAAGTGTACCCCTTAGTAAAAGAATTTTTGCTGCCCTTTCCCTTATTTAGCCAGAATAATAAAACTGCAGGCAAGTGATGTATTTTTATCTGGTGACTGACTGCAGTATTACTGAGTTACTGTTCCTTACTGTCCAAATCTCTTTCTAAAGGTGGAAAAATTCTTCCTGAGGAGATTAACCTTTCTGTTGATGGTCCAGAGCAAAGACCGTGAGTAATTTTAATATCCAGTAGAGCACAAAGCAACTTGCTTATTCACAGTATGACTTGCAAAGAGGTGGAGGGAAATTCAGAAACTAAAAAAAACTCCAAGTTTTGATGTTTTAACTCAATTACAGAAATGCATGTGAATTTTTTTTCAAATGTAATTGAAATTTTCCTCACTTTGATTTTTGAAAACTGAAAATCTGGGTTAGTTGAATTAATGGTATGTTTGACAGACACAGGCTAACAGATGAGACACAGAGCCTGCTTGGATATGTGTGAGAAAAAAATCCCCACATATAGTTTTGTCTGGTTTTTTTGAATGTTACTCTGTTCCACTTCTTAAGCCTAAAGCTATTAAATCCTTTTATACTTAGGTTTAATTCCACTGACTGATTCTCAAATACTTTACAACTTGCTTTGAAATAATGACGATTAAGTATCTGGCTTTTTTTGCTTCACCATCCCACTCTTTATTTCACCCTGACCGAGTGACTCTTCTAGCGATGATGAACTGTTCAGTAAAGATTTTATTTAGATACTGAAGTGTCACCAACTGTGAATGCTGTAGTGTAACATTTGTAGAGTGATGCATGAGCAACAGGTTTCATTTTATCCATTTTGTTGTCCTACAGACTTCATTAATCAGGCTGCACAGGGCTCTGAGCAACCTGATCTAAATGCAGATGTCCCTACTCATTGCAGGGTGTTGGACTAGACAGCCTGTAAAGGTCCCTTCCAACTCAAACTGTTCTGTAATTCTATGTTTTTCTAAGGACTCCCTCATGTAGTGTTCGTATCACTTGAAGAGAGACATGTGCTGTACAGATCACAGCTGAGGAACTGCCAGAGAGAGAACACTATATTATCTCACATAGCAGGAATAGGTTTTACTAGTTCACACACAGAAGCGTGAAAATTGCAAACCAACTCCAGGGCCACTGAATACCTAGAGCTTGCTAGGGTTTTTTTTCATTTGGGTTTGTTAGGGTTTTTTACTGGCTGATATGCTATCCTGGAGCAGTTCTCTGCCACATGTGTTTCGTTTGGGCATTTTGCCGACATAACAGTTTAAGATGTGTTGTTGCAGAGCTGTTTTAAACATCAGTACCAGTGAGTTTTATTATTATCCCATCTCGATCTTCTTTGTGCATCTTCTTCAAGGAAAACAGTAAATTCAATTAGCAGCCTTAGAGCGTTCCTTTCACAGATTGAACCTGCATCACTACAACACGGGAAGAGCTTGCTGATTTCCAGCAGCAGCAGGTCTAGCTTGCAGTGTTTTGTTTTCTTAGTGTTGAGTGTGAGTATTTTTAAACACAGTGTCTGTGCCGTGAAGAGTTGTAGTTGCTGGTGTGTGTAAGTATTGCTGACAGGCTGTGCGTGCCTCTGACAGGAGGGAGCCATGGCCACTGTTAGGGTTGGTGACACATTCCGAGCACAGCTACGATGTATCTTCTCCCAGGAGAAGCGGGATCTGACTACATGTGAATAAAAAGATCAGTCATACAGACAGACAGTCAGAAGAATGAACCATTACTTCAAAAAATGTAGCTAGAAATGTAAGCCGTGGCTGGATGCATGATACAGAATTATTTCATTGTGTCCATGCTTTTATAAGAACTAAAAAATGCCCAGTTTAACTCAAGAGAATTTCTATTCTGTTGCTAACAGCATGAGGGGAAAAAAGGAGAATACAAACATACCACACATTTTTCTCTCTATTACCATGTATGTGTTTTATCCTTTTTTTATAACTGAAGAAAAAGCTAAAGCAGTTGCAAGAACTAAAGAGATGTGGTTCTCATTAAAGCTGGTCTGGAACTCCGTGGCCTGAGCATAGGTGTAGTGCTGCTCGTTAGCAGTGTTCAAAGTCGAGTCTGCCTTAAACCTGTCTGAGGCAGCTCTTTTGGTTTCTTGTGGTTGGTTGTATAGGTCATTCCCAGGAGAATCTAGTCCTGTCAGAAGAAATCAATTACTAAAATTCATGACCTACATACAGACTTCTGGTCTTGGGACAGTGGCATTGCATTACTTCAGGAATCAACTGGAAAAAAAATATGGCCACGTATAAAGTCTTTCACGACGTGTCTATGTATTAGAATGTATGTAATTTTCTTTATTAAACATATACAAATCTTGGACCACTGAGGTAACCATGACTTGTGCTGTTAATCTCAGCAAGAAGTCACTAAATACATTTGGTATTAAAAGATGTTTGTCATTGAAGACAAATGCAGCCAAGTCCCTCTGTCAGTATAAACTGTCCAGCATGAAAGGCAGTAAAGAACGGGTGCTGCTGTATTGCTTGGGTATCACTAGCAACATGCTTCTCTCTTGTCAGGAATAAATTGCAAAAACATTTTTAAGAATTAGATAAAGTCAAATGAACTATTTTTTTGACTCCTAAAAGCTATTAAGGGAAGCACGTTCTAATTCTGAAGGTCTTTGTTAGTGAGAGAGGCTGAAGAACTTGGCTGTTGTAAATGGGTGCAGAAAGATGGGAAGCCTACACAGGGTGGGAAAAGTCATGATCAGTGAAGCCCTGGTTTGCAGGTAGAGTCCCAGTGCAGAGACAGATGCTATCTCACCACTTCATTCGGTGGCATTAACAAACTGAATTTAACTGCCTCAAGGATTAATGAGCAGTATCAGGATGTTCTGCCACAGAGCAGGGAGCAGCTGGGCTTGAAAGCTGTGTGAATATCCCTGGAAAAGTGGTCATCTTGGCTTGTTGCAGCTGAGGGAATGAGAGGGTCTGTGGCAGTGTCACAGACCTCGGTCCCTCTTGCTGAAGACAGTGGTGGCAGCAACAACCTTGACTTTCCGTGACTTAGAAAGGACAGACTGGGGCCATCTCTGGCAGTGGCTGCCTCTGTCCCTTGCCTGCTTTGTCAGTACCTGGGGCCAAGCCTTGTGGGGCCTCCGATGCTCAGAAGAGCTTTCCTGCCTCAGCCACTGAACGGCTGGGAATGCTCCTGGGCAGCTCCAGGCAGTGTGTTAGGAGGAGACTTAAGGCAGGAAGGGAACTGTTGCACAGTAGGAACGTCGGTTCTATTCCCCTTTCAATAAGCAATCTCTTCTGTGTTAAATCCCTTACTCAAACACCTGCTAGGCAATACAGAGTAAAGAGTGGGAGCATGGGGAAATGAAAAGAACAGACTGGATACCAGAACAAACAGAACAATCGCTCTCATTCACTGGGACAGTTTATTTCAGCACTTTGTTTGACATAGAAAATGTCAGGAGAAGTGCAGGGTCAATGATGAGGCTTCTTCCGGATTAAATTTATGTACAAACCAATAACCAAGTAGTTATTTGACTGTCAGGAGCAGGTGTGACAAAACCTTTCCTGTTTACTTTATTTATACCACTTCAGCATTATTAAAGGTCAGTACCACTATTACCAGTCCTTATCTCCAGAGGTGTCTAAGCAGTGATTCTGGGCAGAAGTCTTCTGGATAATACTCAAAGACAGATGTCTGTGCTGTTTGTGGGTGTGGTTTTCAACTTCCAGCAGTGCAAGTCAGGGCAATAAAATTAACCTCCAGGTGTAACAGTCGAAGTACTTTGTACTTTAGCATGAGAAAAGAGCAACTGAATTTTTTCAGACTACTGAAGCTTCATTAACACCAAGGGTCTGAGTTCAGCAGGTTTTAGATCTACTGAAGTTCTTGGACTGTCAGCAAAGGCATTAGTTTCTGACCTCAGATACTCACAGACAGAGGAGACTTCAAAATAATATACTTCTTATTAATAAGTAAGTCCTAATCTTCCAAATTCAATTATTTAGGTATATAAACCTACTGACTTCATCATCAGAACTGAATTTATATTCTTGAACCTTCAGTGAGGATCCTATTCCTGACCTTTTTGGCAGTTTTGAGAATCTCTCTTGGAGTATAGCTATTTAATTTGATATATCACAATGTGTTTTGTGTTCATAACTTAATGCCTTCCATTTAACAAATGTCAAACCTTGGCTGCTATTAGTGCAGAACACAGTGTGCTCTCTTGCAACATGAACTGTCTAAGACCACTAATGAAGTGAGGAATAAAGCCTGAATTAGGTTAGACTGTGGAAGGTCCAAATCCCCTACCTGTTGATATTTTGTTCAGACAAATATCCTTCCCACAAAGGACTGAAATCAGGCATGAAAATATTCTCTCTAGACACATACTTTGCTAAAGGTTCCTTTTGTAAGTAATAGATCTGCAAATCATGCTGAATAAAAAAAGTAATTTCCTTTGCAACTACAAAAATCATTTCCCAACGGCATTTTGCAAGTGCTCACCTAACTGGGATGCTCTTTATCTTTCTCCCTTTTAAATGTCAAGGAGATAAAAGCCTTCTAAATAGCACTCTTTCCTATTTTGATTAATTTTGCATAGTGTTTTCCCAGAAGTATTGATACTTACATAAACCTGAGTTCTGATTCTCTTCTGACTAAGACTTCCCGAAGTCTCTGGATCTTTGCCATCTCGAGCTCAATTTCCTCAGGCATCATTGTTGTTTCAGCCATTGAAATGATGTCAAGTTGATCTGTGTGTGAAAGCAGAGAAAATGAATTAAGCTAGTCAAGCTGTCTTAATGGTGTTTTTTAGGAATGTAAATTAAATCACAGAGCTATCTGATTATGGGGTAATTAATACAAGCAGTAAAAAATATTCTAGCTGAGTGCTATGTTGACTGGTTTTCTCTACTGTTTTGCTTATTACTTTCAATGTAACCATTTTGAAGTGAAAGAATCCCTAAGCCAAAGTGACAGTCATTTTGTTAGTCACACCTCTAAGAAATCCCAACCCCGTACATAACTACAGCTACAGCTATCCCCACCTGATATCACTCAAACTGAAGAAACAGCTGCAAAACTCACTCTGAACAATTACTTGCAACTCTGAAGAGTCCTGTCTTGGTGCAGACAATGTAAACAGATGAATGTTTCCATCTTTAATTCTTATAACCCTTTATGCCATTCCACTGTCTTGAGCAAAAGTTAAAGCCCAGCCCCACTAGAGAGGAGCCAAGGCTGTGATTGGAAATGCTTAATCCTGCAAGGGGCTGAGTGCTCCTTACAAGGGCATTGAAATCAGTTGAAGAGACAAAAAGCACTTTTTTGTAATTACTTGACAACTGGTAAGGTCAGGGCGCTCCTATGATTATTTCTCAATTTCTCTATAATTGATGTATTACCGCTGTAGTCCAGAGAGAAACACGGCTATCAACTGTGTTCCCTGAAGGTAGAAGGATATGATTTATATAAGGTGGGTTTGGGAAAGGGTAACTTGGCCTCTGGAAAACCCTATTCCAAGGGTTCACCATATTTGACCTTCATGTTAAACAAGAATTTAGAGACTGAAAAATAGAGTGCCTGCCTGTTTTGGTACCCAAATGGAGAGATATCCCTGAAAGAAGGTCTGTTTCAGCTGTATTGATTTAAAAAAAAGGCAAAATGGAGAGGCCAAAATGTACTCAACATGATTATGCAGAAAATAGAAAACAAAAAGCATCAGAAAAAAAGCTGTTCAATTAATTGAGACAAATTCTGAAGTCCCTCATGACAGACTAATCACAAAGAGCTGAGAAGAATTTCTGACAGAAACTTAGAGTAGGAATGAAACTACAAAGTCTCCACACACACAGGCCCTGCATGAGCTTAGTTCACAGAGACCTGTTCTCCCAAAATGGAAGCTAAGTGAAAAAAGATATATACTATAAAGAAAATACATTTCTCTTGAATTTAAAAATATATAAAATATATTTTTTTAAAGTTATCCTGCTAGTATTGTCTGAAAGTTTTGGCTTCACCTGTTAATGAAGAAAGTGGGAGAAAAGAATACTAAAAATCACTTTTTTTTCTTCAAGATAACAGAATCTTAAAGAAAAAAGCGAGACAGATTTTGAAACATCTCTCATGAGGGAACAACCATTTTTCACTGGTTGTTTTAAAACTCAGATTGCAAAACTGGTGTGTAAAGTAAGGTTATCTTGTGTGTCTGAACACCCAAATGCTGCCTGTAGAAGATTGATTCTCCTGTTAGAAATCATTGTGCCTGTTGGGGTATATTTAGTTGATGTGTAGCCTGGATGTCTTGAGGTTTGCATGGGCCCATCTCTCATTTTCACTGCTTACAGCACAACTGGCTGTGGTGCAAATTTATTTGCCAAAAATCTAAGCAGGAGATAAGAAGTTATTCTGATGCTACCATGAATTGAAACCAATAATACTGGTAACTCAAGGATAAACCATAAATATATTTCACATACCTACATATTACAAAATGAGTTCTCGAGAGCTCAGAAAACAAAACAAACAAAAAAACCCAACTAATTTAATTGCACTCTGCAACTCTAGCTGTAAATTCCCCAGGGTTACCCCTTGGGTCGGGTCAGCTACCATACTGTGAGTTCAATAATTCAGGAGAGGAACCATGAACAAGCCTTATGCCCTCATAATGTGCTTAAAGCCAGCACAAGAATTAGTGTGACAAGCAGAGTCTACTCTGCCCCCCTGCAGCACAGTCAGAGATCCTCCTTCACATCCCACTCAACGTGTGCTTGAACCAGAGAAAATATTTTTGAGAACGATCCAAAATTATGCAGTGTTTTCAAGAGAATCAGAAATGTAAGCAAGGCAGCAGGAGCTTGAAAGAGAAGGGAAGTAGAGATTGTTAGATATTAGTTCACAACTTGTCTGCAAACTCAGAGATGTAGCTGAACAATGCAGCAGAGCACAGGGGTGAGGACACGGCCCTGAAGAGGAGGTCAGGATTCCCCTTCACACCTTCACCACTGTGATCCTCACAAATCACCAGTCTGTGTCTGAATTTCTCTTCTAAATGGTGGATAACTGGCCTGTCTGGCAGCAGCTGTGCTGAAGGATAATTAATTATTTTTCATAAAATGGTTTGAGCTCCTCCACTCAGGAAGACTATGTTAACATCATTGGGCCTTTAAGTAAAGCTTTAACTCTGTCCCAGAGAGGAATGACACCTCTAGTGCTTTGAGACATGATTCAGAAATTTCTCACTTTTCATAAAAGAAAGAAAATAACATTTCATTTTATTTAAAGCAGACATGCAGTAGTCAACTATTTTTGGGCATATGTTGTTATTAAGCTTTTTTTCTGGTAATGACACAAAATTCATAAAGCAAAAGTGCAGACAACACTGCGATCAGTCACAGTTAGTGACAGTATGAAACTATTTTGTGTACTCTGCAATCTTCAGGATAATTTTCAGTGGCAAAGAAACAAGTAAAATAATAATACTGCATGCACAAAAAGATATTAGCATGAAAATAATTACTATATAGAAATAAAATTATCAAGCTATTAGATATAATGAGAGGGACTAAAGAAGTAAACCTGAAGTTATTTATGCATAATTTTGCTTCAATTTAAATGCAGACTGGTATAGTTACACTGAGTATTAACTTAATGATCACATTTCATCCCCGGTGCACCAGCCAGAAATAGAACAGTAGCCAGTTGTTTTGAAAAGCAACAAAAAAATAAAATGCCTATTAAGTCAATAACTGCAAAGAAAACTTAAGAAGAAGCCTGCAATGAGAACTGGGAGAATGCATTACACCTGGTGTCAATAGTTTCAGACACATTAATAAGGGATGCTGTGAAGAAGCAGTAATTACAGCAAAAATCCTGCTGCTGTCACTCGGTGTGGGCACTGATGACTGTGAGTGGGAGGAGCTCACTGTGCTCTACAACCATTAGTGGTTTAATTGTAATCTAGGGGGTTTATTATTGTCAACTTTGTAAAAGAGAGAGGCTTGGAGAAGGTGAGGTGTATCAGTGACACAAAGGGTCTCAAATCTACGCTGTAGGAATCCAAACCTCTGTCACTGTTACCCTCATGGTCGCCACATACTGAACCTCTACTCCATGAAGACCCCAAGCAGTGTGCAGGCAACCTGCAGCCTAAAGGCAGGAAAAGCTGAGGGGTGAGTTGCTTATGGAGACACAGCAACTCTGTGGCAGAGCCAGTATAGGACCTGATGGATCAGGGGATCCCCTCGGGACACTGTTTATCCTTTTCTTGCTGTGAATCTGTTGCTGTTGGAAACTATCAGTCACTCAGCCTTGAGGAGTCATCTCAGTCGAATGATAAGACAAGAGCTCCAACACAGGTTAAAGGTAACAGCCTGGCTACTCTGCCACTTTTTTTTTTCATCTTTGACAAGGATGAACCATCTCAAATGAGACTCTGTGTTTGTTCAGCCCATGACTGCTGAGAGCTCTTTAAAGGCCTGCAGCACAGATGAGCTGCACGGCTTCTCTAACATGGACACCAACCTGGCTGTTCAGCCCACTCAATTACAGTGCTTCAGCTGAAAATTATTTCAAGTCTTTGCTCTGAATTGGATTTAAACTGAGCAATTTGAGGCCTATTTCTACTCCCTTAAATCATCCAATAATAAGATAATCTTTGTTAAAAAACTGTTAATGGATAAGTTTCGTTACAAATCCGGGTCAGCACTTTTGGGGCTTTCTCAAGAATTCAGTGAAATTCTCAAAATAATTCTTTTTCAATGAAGTATATTAAATTCTAATAGAGCACACACAGTAAGTAAACTCTTAATGCTGTTTCATGCATCAAAATCAAGACTTTCAAGATCACTATTAGTTGATAAGACAAAGCGTAAGTAAGCAGGAGACAGGTCAGAGATGGATGAAGAGAGAACCATAGTGCAACTCAAAACCAGCACACTTGGTGGAAATTGAAATAGTTGCATAATGCAGAAAAATAAAATCGTTATAGTACAAAATATTCCAGATAAAAAAATGTACATGTGAAAAGAATCATTATTATTCCTGTAGTTTGTCACTAGCATGTCACCTGGAGGCACAAACGACTGGTCTTGCAGCCAGATCTTTTACTATACCTTTTACTGTTGCTTCAAAAGTATTCAGAATTGGTTTTTTTTTCCTGTTGGATTTAACCCATCTGGAGCAGGATGCAGTGGCCAATAACTAACTTGTGTAGAAAAAAACACCCTACACCTAATTGCTTATTCCTAATCTAGCCTGCTGCAGCATTCTATTACTGTGAATCCTAACAATTATTAAATTTGGCATGTGTGTAGAACAGCACTTAATCAATGCTTTATGATGGAATTACCATACAAATATAGCTAGTAGCTAAACACAATACAAACAGCTGCAATGTATTTTGTTCCTGGGTTCCCCAGGAGGCAAAAAAATGTTGTGCAATTTAAAGTAGCTGGACTGGGGGAAGGGGAAAAGGGCAACACCAGTGTGGAAGTGATCTGATTATCATGGTGCTGAGCACATCTCACCACTCCTGCTGGTTTGGCTGCCTGGGCTCAGTTGGTTTGGACATGGTGCAGGTGTGTGGCCTTGAGAAGCCTCAGCAGAGGCTCCCCTCCTTTAGCTCAGAGGCAGATTTACAAGCTGAGTCTGGCCCTCGGACCCTGTTCCCCGCTGAGGACCTGAATTTGATTTCTCACTTTACCTTGGGCCTGCCTCGTACTGGAGATATGCCTGGAGATCTGGGCTGTGGCTGACCCTGGTGACTGGCACCAGACCTGCTCTGTTTTCCTTGCTCAGATCCCCTTGCCAGGGAGGAAACTGTCCTTGCCCTGCCTGCTGTGCCATGACTCAGCACAGGGTTTGTCTGTCAACCCTTCCTGTACCCAACACTGGTCCTCCATGGACAGTGGTTAATGGAAACACTCATGACTGCAGTGAGCCTTGGACAAGGAGGTAATCTTGGAGCCCTGAAATATTGGCTGAAACCAGGCATCATTTTCGCCAGACAGCAAGGCACCTAGAAATCCCAAAGCTGTTTTCTTCACATGCTCCATGTCTCAGAGTAAACCCCTGGGCTGGCTGATTCCTCTTACAGCTTGGCTCTGCAACAGGCAGCTGTGAAATCTGGCAGCTCCAGGGAACCCTTGGCAGGAAGGATTTAGAGATGCATACTGAAAGCTGATTAAATGCCAGGATCTCTGGGAATGTCATGGTCATCAAACATCCTGGTCATCAAATATCCCTGCTTCTGAACTGTCATTTGGGGAAGGAGAAAGAGGAGACAGGGGACTTTTCTGATTCATGGGGAATTCGTGGTGCATCTGTGCTTCCAGTAAAGCTGAGGTACAAAGACCTGGCCACCTCAGCTTCGTGCTGTGCTCTGCAAAGATCACTCATGTTCTGAGATAAGGAGCAGATAAGGAGATAAGGGACTAGAGCAGTCCCTTCACATCTGGGTTCCATTCAGAAGCTCCTTGGTCAAGAGATCAGAATTTCAAGTCTGTAAAGAGACACCCTGGTACAACCTGCAGAGAAGTACATCTCTCTGAGAGGATCAAAATGAATTATCCCACATTTAAACTTGCCATTTGTGGGAGGACAGGAAATCTTGCTTTCACAGTAATGGCTGGAATCACTGTTAAAATCACTGTTGCAGCAACAGCTGCAGTGGAAATATTTTTATTATGCAACTGGAGAGAATAAAAAATACTTTCTACCATCCCTTAGGATGAGATCTCCTTTTGCTGAGATTGCTTATGGAAATAGATTAATTTCTTTTGTAATAAAAATTAAAATCTTCTGATTGTAGGATGTAGTAACAGCATTAGTAAAGTTTAGAAAAGGCACAAGCAACCTAAAAAGACGTATTTATTATACAGCAAATACACCAATTTTTGAAGATTTTGTTTCAAATATGCTGTATCAATTCATCAACCTTTGGAAGAAGTCATGTATGGATACTATGATTCTTTCTTTTGATCTATTCATCTGCCTCTTTTCTTTCAGTATTTGGCCATCTCTCAGAATTCTTTAGTATTCAACACTGAATATCAAATATAATCTGTTTCTTTAATATATGAAATGTCTTCTTTCAGTTTTCTAATAATAGGCTACCATGACTTTTTTTATTATTTTGCAGGTGTCACCTATAACTTGCCCTTCCAGGCATGCAGCTATTTCTGCCTTTGAAGGAGAAGAATAAGTTTGAAAATGTCTTCGAAGTTCAGGTTTGGCTTTTCAGAAATGTGTTGGTTTTCTCTAAAACTGGCTAACAGCCTGATTAATTTTGTGGAGCTGGGCTGTGATGTGAAAGCCTTTAGTCACTGCTGGGGGAAAAAAAGCATGCAGAAAGAAGGAAAAATACTAAGACAGAACTGACATTCATAATTTTGTTGAATTCAACAGAATAATAATGAGTCTTTGAACCACCACATGATAACAAAAAAAACCCACCAGAGATCATTTGCCAGATCATTTCCTCCCAAGGTCTGTTAAATCATCTGATGTGACTGGAGATGGTCCTGTCAGCTGTGGTCTGAGTGTAAGAGCACAATTATAATATTGGGATTTATTTTGTCCAGGTCATGAATTTATTTTTTTGTTTAATTATCACAGATTTACAGCCTAGACATCTTAAAACCTGAGTTTCCACTTCAAAAGTGTCTCACTCACAATCTGCCCCACGACCCCATTTTAAAATTATGTGAGCAAAGAATATAAAAAGCACTGCATACAATTGCCCACTGCACTTCCAGAATCACTGCCCTGTCTGTTCCATATATAAGAGCCTCTGGTTATAAAAGGATTCTTTTAGTTGCTTATCCTGTATGTTCTTGTTCTTATTTCCAAGCTTTGACCTTTTATTTTTTATTATTTACCTTTGCAAAAAGCCTGTTGGCAGAAGTCTGTTCTTTTCCATGTCAGGATTTTCTCTATTGTGTCTCACTGAGATTTCTCTTGAAATATAAATGCCAGATTCACAATGTTGAATTTCAGCTCCTTCCTCTGACTCTGAAAGTCCTTTTGGTTTCTATGGTATTATACTCAAAGTATGGCACACAATGACTCCTGTCACATCTGCTGTAAGTGCCTGTAATTGCCCACTGCCCAAATAAGATTCTTAGCTGCTTTCCATCTTTTATGCTGCACTTCTGTAGAACAACTCATATTGCACTGAATAAAGCTGGTTCAAAAACTCAACCTGAAAGAGATCCTACTTTGAGTTTTCTCATTCAACTACATATTCCCAAGCAGAAAGAGACATTCAGTGGGAAAAGTGATTGCTAATTAAGGATGGTCTTCAGTACTTTGCTAACTAGAAGTTTTACAGTTAAATGATGGTTCCAACTTCCTAATTTTCTGCCCTTGCTCCCTATTTAAATAGATATACCAGCACAAGTCCATAATGATAAGATCTATAAAGATCCTGCCTCTCCCAAAAAAAGCAGCAATTAAATTGTCTTGTTTGTTATCCTGCAAAATTTATAAGCAGTAATTATTCTTCGCTTTGTTTTTTGTCAGTTTATGACAGTTCCAGTTTCCTAAGTGGGTAATTATGCAACCCTTTAATCTTACACTTCCCCCAGGAAAAAGATCTCTCTAGTCTTAAGAAACTGCTCTGTGCACAGCAGACTTTATTTTGGTTGTAATGATATCCTGAAGAAACAGCTCATCTGGCAGTAGCTGTTCATCCTGCTCTGACAATGAAGACCCTGTGAATCAGCATCAGGCTGGAGTTCTTGTAGAAATTTAACGTGATGCATAGGTCTTAATGTGATATTCAGACAATGTGTATCTTCAAATCTATACTGCTGTCCTATATTTGCATTATAAACTCCATTCCTTTTACTTACACTTAAGCTTTCAGATTTCAGCATTCTCCTGACTCGGTGCTGTCAAAATTGGGGCATTCATTTCCTTGTGGTGATGGAGATTTTGGTTAGCCAGGAGGAAAGGACTGTTTATGCTAAATGATAATTCTGGTGTAAAATTAAGCAGAGATAAAGAATAAGTTTAGACTGGAAACTAGTAACTACCCAAATCAATAACTTTCTGAAGCAGTCTTTCAAGTAGGATGTGGGAGGAAAGCACCCAAAGCTGTTTTAAACTAAGATAAGAGCATATGGTTCTTTAAAGGGTCTGGCCTCACTTGGTGGTGAAAAAAAACCAGCCAGGTCCTGTGAATAAGCCCAGGCATTGTCAGATTGTCTGCAGTGCAGGAGGGTGGACTCAGGAAGTAGAAGAGATTAATTTGCCATTATCTGGGGCTTCACTCATTAAGGTAGGATTTAGCTTTTTGAGGTCCAGTGTCCTCTGCAATCAGAGACTGCCCATATAAAGACTCCAGACTCCTCCATGTAGGAAGTCACAAGGATCCATCCCATCAAATGAAACTGTCACTTCAATACCGTGCACCATCTCTGCTCTCATATTCTTCCACCTGGATCTGAGGCTGACTGTGTGTGCAAGGAACTGACTCAGTACTTTGGGACAATTTGCTACCTAGTTATCTGTAACTAGAACCATTTCTAGCTGTAAATCTGTGTATGATTTGGTGGGTTTGTAGCAATATCAGTACAATCTACATGTAGGTGTTTTATCCTACTGAGAGTTCTACTAGCTTTCTCTATTTTTATATGTCTTTGATTTGCAACTCTTGATACCCTGAATAGTCCCCTAAACAGTCAATTTTAGGGGGAGAGGAAGGACTTTTCCTCAGTAGTACCCTCACTGTCAGCAGTTTAAAAGCTAATACAAACCATATTTACAGATCAGGAAACAGGATTTCAGCACTCACAGCAATAAATGACCAAGTCAGAACTTAATATTGAACTAAACGTTTCTTTGAAAATATAAGATAAAAATAACTTCCTATGAAAATCTTCTCATAAACACTGAAATAAAATCCCCAGGCCTGATTTCATTATGCCATAATATTGTCAAAAATATAGATTTTTTAGTGTGAATGAAATTTGCAGGAAGTGCTCCTGATGTAAATAAATTCAGGGTATGCAGAAGTATGTCCACTAAGATAAATTACCCTAATAACACTTACAGGTTGGGTCTTGAAAACCCTCAGGGGCTTTGATGCTCCAATTACAGGGCTCAACCTTGCATCTTTGAAGTTGATTCCAAGACTCTGAGTAGGCAATTTGCATGCCCAGGCCAATTTCCATCACAGTCACTGATAACGAGGTTGCACACAGCTCTTCAGCCGGTTAGAGGGCAAATGCATAAAAATGAGGAAAACGGAACCATGAAAACAGCAAAGGGAGCTGGAATTAATGTCTTTTTATAAAATCCTTTTTAAACTCAAGTCCTATTGAATTAAGAAACCCCAGACTCACACGTGATCCTCCACTCAGCTGAAACCGAATCCTCTGTTTTAATATCAACTGCATCTCTGAATTGAGGCAGTTTTCAAATATGCAGATTCCAAATTTGGCAGGTTTAACATTTTTGTTCTTATGGTGGCAGCAATAAGGTCACAACAGCTCACACCTTCTGATACAAGCTGGCCTGCAAGTGACTGCTCAGTAGCCAGCTCAGTATCATCTCAGTGCAGTTCCTATCGCACATCAGACACAAAAATCTAGCAACACAGTGTCTTTACTGGTACCTCAGATATACTGACAGAGTGCAAAAAGGATTTGCTCACTTAGAGAAATTTTTCAGAGCAATTACAGCACACTGGAAAGGCATCACCATGATTGGTGTGACCATTTCAGGCTTCAGTTTTCAGCATCCCCAGTGCCCAAACTTGAGCCACTAACTCTCCTCAACACTAGTACAGTCCATTTGCAAAACAGCCTGTGGTACCTCACCCAACCATTTCCGTTGTGTATAAAGAAGGATTAAGTGGGTTTGAGTGGGATTTATAGAAAAGCTGTCCATATAATTAGGTCTGCAGAGAATTATGACAGACTTAACAAAGTACTATAATTGAATTGTGCAGGAACGTTTTCCAGACTTCCTACTGTTATTTCCAATTTTAAACAAACTCTAGTTTGGTATCAGTACCACACTCCTTGTTGTCAGATGCTCTGACAACAGGATTTTTCACACATTTGGCTGGTGACTTTAGGTGAGGCGTGAAAGCAATTTCTCCCAGACCACATTACATGTCAGTCTGAAACTAAGCAACCTAATTTGTCTTGCTGTAGCTGAAATAACAGAGTGACATTTTTCCACCTCTTTCTAGGAGATGTACCACCATGCATTTCATATCAGTGATTCTCCTGCTGACCTAACCAGATGGAAGGGTGCCCTCATTATCCCAGCAGGTCTAAAACCAGAAGCCTCTCCTAACATTCTGTTCTTCTGGTTTCTCTTCTCTCTCCCCCTACACACAGATAAACAAATAAATTAATCTCTCCATATGACACAAATTAGCTGATTTTTCATGGTCCTGTTTCAGCAGTCAAGTAAGTGCTGCTTGCAGAAAAAACAGCGATTTAGCTCATTTGTCTGTGAACATCCAGTCCCTACTACTGTGCAGTCTGCCTCTGCCTGACGTGGATTTTGGGAGGCAGCTTTGCTGCAGAGCTGAGTTTCTCTGAGCCTGAGAACAGGGGCAGCAGCCCAAGGGCACTGCATCCAGCTGTGCTCCTGCTTCCTCCTGGCTCCAGAGAAGTAAATTGCTGTCCATCTTTCCATTTCAGTGTGTACCTGCCAAATCCCTCCAGCAGCCAAGAAAAGGGGCAGAATAACGGCCATGCCAGTTCCTCAGCCCTCCCCACCTGCCTGTTCTAGGGAAGATATAGGCCCCTATTTTGTTGTGCTTTATTCATAAGCAGCTTAGACTTTAGGTTACTTTCTTGAACAAACAGCTTTTCTTATCACAGCCATAGCTATACCACATATCACAGACTTAGAGAAGATTTTCTTAATTACATACCCAGCCTGGAATGTGTCCCATTTAAAATGGTGCCCAGAGAAATTCTCAGTACCAAGGTTAAATGTGACCTCATACCCTCATATTTCATATGTGCACTCTCCCTGTTAGGCAAAAATCAATGTGTGTGATACAAATACTCGGTGCAAAGTTGGAGGTCTCCAATATGAGAAGTCAGCTTTCTTATGAGGCAGGTGTTAGAAAAATTAATTTTGTTTAATCTGAGACAAGAATTTCATCTTGATGCATCTCCACATTACAAAGCTTAAGGTCAAGACTTTTGACATATGCTGAACATATACTTTACCAAGAATTAGCCACCACAAAACCAACAGATCAGACTCCTGTGTTTCTTAAGTGGAAATTCTCTATTTATGAATTAAACATAAGCTTAAAAAGAGCTAGAAACATATTTGTCATTCAGTGAAATATTGGGATGCCACCAGCATGAAATCTGTTGTTTTTAAAAAATGAATTAAGCTAAATTGCTTCCTTTTTTCTTTCTCTTTCCCCCTCAGGTAATCTTTCCTATTCAATTCTCTGGCTTTGCAATGAGATTTTCCTATTTCATTAGGTGTTTATATCTCTCTTGTTGCTATATGAAAACTTCTTGCAAGCAGCAAAGAAAATAATATTGACTCTATTCAGGAATTGTTTTCAGATTGACTGAATAGACAAAACACACTCACTATAACCTCTCTCAGACTACTGTTCATAAAGTAAATTCTACAGGACTAAGTAATGAATTAACCTTTTGTTTGCAATTTGAAGATCTGTTTACAAATTTTCATTTTTAGTGGGAATTTATTTGTAAAATGAAAAATATAAGTTCCTTTTAATTATTTCCTCAGAAGTCACTAAGCAATGCTGTAAACAGTTCATGCTATTTTATTTGCATCTGTTTGCACATTTTTCAGCTCATTTGCAATATTGATTCATTTAGAAAGATGCACATCTCAAAACAACCATCTCCCATGCTGCCTGTTTCTTTATTTGAGTCACAAACACCCATCTTATCCCACCCAGCATCTGATAGTGCCCTGGTTTTGCCCACAAAAATGTCATCACTATCCAGTCTTTTTGGATAGCAAACAGAAAACTCCCTACTGTTAGCAGAAGAGGACTTTCCATAGTACCTAAAAACTGAAGAGAACCCTGATCATCTGTTCTAGTAGATATATAATGGTTTCTAGCTGGGATATTTTGCTTTTCTAGCACTCCAGAATAAGGAAGCCTGGGGAAATTATTAAAAGGATATTCCATGAGAAGGGATCCTGTTTCCTGCTCCTTGTATATTTTACTCCTGCATGGCCTCCTTATAAACACACAAATGATTTGACTTCTAAGAAATGTCTCTTCTCCCTTGTGCAGACTGAATGCAAACATGCTACAAGGACAATATTTTCTTTGGTGTAAATAACCTATATACCTGGAGGACTCACAGTTTTTTCTTGTTTACAACACAGTGGTGTAACACCTTCCAGCATGAAAATAGTTACATTAGATTTACTTCGTTGTGGCTAACCACATAGTTTTAAAACAATAAAATTAAGTGCTATGATTTTGTTCACTACAAGACTTTTTTACAATGGTATTTTATATCCAGACTATTCTACATAAAAGATGAACTCAATAAAATTTCTTAAAAATTACTCAGGGGAAAAAACCTCACATCAGCAATTATGAAATGACTGCAACAAAATAAAACTAGGAAGATGCTCAAAAAAATGCTTTGCCTGGCCAAGATTGATGTTGGAAGAGCTCTTTGTTTTTGATAGGGAATTAGCCTGAATTTTCAGCAGCCTTGCAGTGTATCTCTGCTGAACAGACACAACACACTACACAAGTTGAGAGGGTTTTTTTATGCCTTAGGTGTGGTCTTCCAGTCCTCAAATCACTGCAGTTCTGCAAACACAAACCCTAGAGCAGGATTGCTGTGGATTGAGTCACAGCCATATTTTTTCCTTTGAATGAACACAGGAGATGAGGCAGAAAGCTGCAGTAAAGACAGGAGGAATCAAGGAGTGGATGAATTAAGCTCAGTCATTCATTCCAGCACACCGTGCCTGTATATCAAAGTCAAGAATTGAATGTAGAGGAAAATGTTGCTGGAGCCAGTACAAGAGCTGGCACCCATCCTGATCAGATCCCCACAGCAGCATATGGAAATAATTTCATAAAATGTGGCCAAACCTTGAAATAGGTCTTAATATTCCCCTCCTCCCCCAGTTATTGTCCTAGTACCACTAGTACATCCCTACTGAATGGTTTTTTCACTTTCTCAATAAAGAAATAAAAAGCACCATGCTGGTCACTCACTGCCTCCAGGTACCTCAGTGCTCCTCACACCACAAGCACCAGTCATTTGGCCTGGCTCTAGTGACCTCCAGTGCCTCAGAGAGAGAAAATAAAATCCAGAAATCAAACTGCATTAGTTACCTATTTCTAAAGGTCTGATTTGTGAGAACAAAGTAGCTCTCTGACTACCTTAAATCTAGAGACAGGAGTTGCTAGTCCCAAAGCTACCTCTTGGTACCTGCTCCTTAATGCCTTCACACCAGAGTGGGGGGAGTGCAGGACAGAGCAGACACAGGAATGGACCAAGTGCTTAAAATAACATTTCATTTTTCAAATGAAATTTGTAGGAGATCAAAACTTGGTTTACATTCGAATAAACCATGATGCTGACAATGTAGTTACTACTGGTTTTCCATATTCCTTTCACCTTTTCCCTTCAATACAACTTTCTGCACTTCAAACAGCAGTTTGTCCTTCAGAGAACAGGGAGAATATGGAGCTGTATGCAGCCTGGTGGGAAAGTCTGCACAGTGTGTATGATCTGACAGCTGTTTCTATGAAAAAATGGATCCAAAGCAAGATACAAAAAAATGAGGGAAAATTGCCTTTCGAGGTCTGACCCAAAGCCCTCATTGTCAGTTTTATTTAGTGCCACTGGGTTAGACCTTTGAAAGGAGCTATTTTAGTCTGGCTCAGGAACACTGCCAGAAGTCAGGAAGACTCAGGAAGGGGTTTCTGTGCCCAACCCTGCCACAACCCTGCATGAGATTGAGTGCTACCAGAAGGCTGTAAATAGAAGCTGGTACAGACAGTACTGTAGTAGGTACCTTCCAGAGCGGAGCTCCCTCAATGCACATTCCCATCTGGAGCAAGACTGGGTTTAAGCCACAATCCAAGGAAAGCAGTTCATGCTTCATCATTTCATTTTACATCATAGAGATTTAAAAAGCAATATTAAGAAATACACTTTACTTGTTCATTTACTTCTGTCATTTTGCTCAGTGGTCAAAGGAAACAGCCCATGGATTTCCATTTTATTCCTTACCACAGTCATATTCTGATCCTGCAAGACTAACAAAAAGCTTCAGTATTTACATCACAAATGCTGTTACAGTGCCAGCCACAGCTAATGTTCAGTTTTTTATATCTTATTTAATTTGGGGTTTTTTTGAGTTTTTTTTCTATATTCATTTTTTTTAATTCAGAACAAAAAGTCAATAAAATGTCCAGTCTCAAAGAGTCTTGAAAAACCTTTTTATGAATGTATATATAGTTTTATGTTTTCTCCTATGAGCATCAATTGATAAAGAGCAGCATATGTTGCAAGTGAAATAATAGAATAGTCACTGACATTTCTAGATTTCACATCTTCACAACACTCTCCTTTGGAATTATCCAACTGCATATCAGAAGGCTTTTTTCTCTGTCTCTCCCCACTCTGTGATGTGATTCTCTAATAACACAGTTTTCTAACAGTGATCTAAACATCTTACCAGCAGCTGGTAGGTAATTTTAGGCAACCTTAAAATCATAATTATTATAGACATATGAGCCCAATCCAGTAAAGAACAAAGTGATACTGGTATGGAGAATTGCTTCAGACAGTAAAGAAACTGGTTCACATAACAGATTCCCACTCCAGCAAGTAATTAAATACTGAGAAGATGCTCCTCAGAAGCCAAGGAAAAAGGGTGTTTCACGTTTGATAGAATCATAGAATCACAGAATCATAGAATCAACCAGGTTGGAAAAGACCTCTGAGATCATCCAGCCCAACCCTTGACCCACACCACCATGATTACCAGACAATGGCACCAAGTGCCACATCCAATCTCATCTTAAAAACCTCCAGGGACAGTGAATCCATCACCTCTCCAGGTAGCCCATTCCCCCATTCCAATGTCTGATTACTCTCTCTGTAAAAAATTTCTTTCTAATATCCAACCTAAACCTCCCCAGGCAGAGCTTCAGACCATAGTAATAGGATTAGTAATTTCCCAGAGGGATGAATGTTACTATCCCTAAGGCCATGGGCATACAATGTGTGCAATCTGACAGCAGAGTGGAAGGTCAGGCAGCAGAGAATCGTACTGGGGTCTTGTTCTTCAGTGTATGAGGCACACAGCACTTTCAGGGAGCCACAGGCAAAAGCTTTGTCCTTCCTTAAGGATCAAATTGCCAGAGCCAGTGGAGCCAAAACCAGCCAGTTCTTTCTTAGTGAACTCTCAGGTGAAACAGCACAGGGCTCCAACCCTTCAACTCACACAAATGATGACAGCTGACAAACAAATGTGTTTTCTATTTCTCTTTCATCTGTGGATGTGGAGTCATTCTCTAGCACCCTGTTTTCACCAAATTAATTGCTTTTGCATACTTACTTTTGATTCAGTTTTTTAAATACACTAATATTTTCTTCCTCACAGCTGGCATTGGGCAGCTGTGAGGCTGAGCTGACTGAGGTCTCAGAAGTGAAGAACTGAAGGCAGTTCAGCAGCCTTATCTACATCTGAGACAAAGCGATAGCTGGCTGTCACATTCTCTTCACATAAGAAAAAGGAAGAAATTCTGTAATTGCAGAATGTTTCACACCTTACCAAGGCAGAGACAAATGGATCTTGATTTTACTGGCTTTTAAAACACCATGGCTGTGCCCTTCAACTATCACATCCCACATACTCTATCTATGCCACAGACAAGTAGCAGCCTGAAGGAAAATGTGTGCCTGTCTGCCAAACTGCAGTAACTTCAGTCCCCTCCCAGGCACAGTGCCCAGAGGAAGTTGTATGGGAATCCATGGTAGAAGATGAGAGAGAAACTACAGATTGGATAAGGAAAGCGGGGGCACAAATGCACAACTGAATTTCTGTGCCTTTCTCTTCTGTCAAACGGGATAATTTGAGGAACAGCCACTCACCGTAGGGGCTCCAATGTATTACCTCATGATTCACTGCTCAGAGACAAGGAGATTGAAGTGCCATTACCCCTGCCAGTGCCAACAGTTCTCCAGGGAATTGCTGCTGGCCAAAGGACAGGCCCAGTGAGGAGTGAGGGCAGAGAGCAAATTCATGGGGCAGCCTGACTCAGGTGCCTGGGGGAGTCCTCATGGAACTGACAGCCCAGAGATCCCCTCCCCAGAGCTTCCTATAGAGAATCAAGGTGAACAGGGCTCCAGGAGATGAAGGCACAGAGCCCAGTCCAGTTCTGTTTTCACTGAAATCAGAGAGGAAATTTCCACTGATTTCAATGAAGTCAGGACTGTCTTTTGTATGGGTAACCAAGAGAGTGTCAGTCAGGCTTCTCTGTCCTTTCCCGGGGAGATCAGGTCACTGTCTTGTTCTTTTGGGTTCAACACCATTATTCTAAAACTTACTTTGGCCACCTGTACTGAAAAGGCATTAGTGGTAGAACAACTGTTGATTCATTTTTTTGGTTTTGTAGTTGTTTTCTCCAAAAGATGAACAAAATAATTAAACCACTTCACAGTGAGATGTTTTGTTCCAATTTTATCAGTATATGAAAAAACTCAAATGTGTCTGTAAAACAACCTCTGAAAACCCTAATCTATAAAGGTTTAGGTGGTGGAAGGGTTCAGGGCAATAAATAGATCCTTAAACACTGCTGATATTCTTACTATAACAAATTACCTCTTGCATTTTGGTAGTGTTTGCAATCATTAGGCTTTTGCAATGAGCAGCTTGTCTCACTGAAAATCATTCATCCTCATCCAGTGACAAATTATTTCCTCAAATATTGTGCCCTTTAGGAGCTGACAAAATGTTGATAATTCATGTTTCATTGCTGATCCTGAAGGGCAACTAACATAATTATCCAAGGGTGCTCCTCCTGATTTCTCATAGTTTGCCCTCCAAGTATACATTTTTCATCTCTGAGTTTTGAATGCATCTATACTATGCCTTTTATATAGTCAGACAGCAGAACATGGATCATGGAAATAAATGAGCACTATTTATTGAGTCTCTGGGTCTATTTTACTAAGTAAGACTTTTATGAAAATGGAACGTATTCAGCTACAGAGAAAAACCCCTCTGGGAATCAGGATTAGGGAGTGCTGGGTACCAACCGTCCTTGTGCTCAATAACTACAAGAAAACTCTGGAAACTTCACACATGATACCCAGTATTTTCCAGTGCATGCCCAATCCTGAAAGGAAGTTTTTATTCCTGTTTTATAATGCACTCTTGAGGCAGACATACACACATTCTCACAAGTGGCTTCTCTGATGAAAACATGCCATGCAACTAAGAGATCAGTTATCAAACATAGTCAAAAAAATTACACAGACTGAGTCCATAATCCCACAGGCAACCAGCAGCAAGGATAATTTATGTAGTTCAAAGTGTCCTACTTTCCAGATCTAAAGCTTTTTTTCTGTAAAATATGTTTAAAGGAAATGAGAAAGCTCATGAGCAACACTCCCAAATGTGACACTTTAGCTCCATCTATAACTCTTCCAACGATTATTGGTTGGCACAGGTTTGACTACAAACCCTGCATTGCATATTAAGTGTTCATTTCCTACTTGGTACACACAGTTGGACACAGAGTCTTTGGAAGTCATTAACCCTCAGATTTACAAGTATTTCAGCTGAGAGAAATGTCTTTGCTGAGATATGTGAGTACATGTGCAGCAGTAAGACCTTGTTCCATAATAACTAACACGTTTTTGCAAGGCAGCCCCTATTCAGAGTAACACAGAATGGGTAACATTGGAGGAGACCACAGTGAGTCATCTGGTCCAACCTCCCTGCTTCAGCAGGTCATCCCAGAGCACACGGCACAGGACTGTGTCCAGATGGTTCTGGAACATTTCCAGTGAGGGAGACTCCACACCCTCTCTGGTCAGTCTGTTCCAGTGCTCGGGCACTGCACAGGAAAGTTCTTGAGAAACCCACATGAAGTATCACCTGGGAGAAGCTACTCTAAGAGTCACAATTCCTCTCATTGCTGATCAGTATTTTAGCAGGACTGTACTCTGAGGCACTAAAATATTTGCAGTTCCCCCTTTTCCTTCTTCCTCTGTCTCAGCAGCTGCCTGGAGCAACCAGCTGTGGGAGGAGGAATCAGAAAAATGAGACAATGTGTAGATAGTATAAACTGGATTAGTCCCACTCTGTAAATCATCCTCTGGGCTCTTTGTGAAGTAAACCAAAACCAAGACACACCCTTCCTTGATAAGTTACAGGGGACGCAGCAATGACCTGGTGGAGATTATTACGTGGTTTGGTTTGGTTTTAAGAAATATTTTGCAGAAGGAGAAGGATCAGGATGTAGTGCATGTAAACATGGATAAGCAATGAAAATGCATATAAATTGTACGTACAGTCTGCCAGCCAAAATCACCAATGACTTATAAAAACACTAAGCCGTGTAGGAGAATTTTAGAGCCATCTGACTGCCATCAAAGCAGCTGAGTTTTACAACTGTTCTATAGAAAATACCCTCAATCCTTTCTAGAAACCTTTTCTGATTTTCAGTGTGGGAGTTTTGTCTTGATTCCACAGATCAGAGACACGCTGCTTTTCCTCCTGAAGTACAATATAAATATGTTAACATTAAAAATGATGAACAAGGAGAAAATCTAGAACTGGCACCATCCTTTGAATTAGTTGTCTTTGTTGATTACAATACTTTGTCAAATATTTTCTAAAAAGGTCTAGTGTAGACTATTAATGTTTTATTGTCACTTTGATTTTTTTGGTCACTCTCTTTTCAAAATTTTTATGCAACTGTTTTTTGTTGTTTTTTTTTTAAGTGGAGAAATGGAAAGAATATTAATTACATTCTCTGTTTGAAGCCTGTGTTCAGTCCTTCATAAAAGCAGCAGTCTTGCTGTTTCTATAAAAAGAAGCATAAGTGTGTATATTCTTCTGTTAGCCTCTTTCCCACCTATTTAATAGATGACCTGCATAAACCTAATCTGTTTGTGTCCTTTATTGCCTGTAATAGATACAATTAACAGTTATGGGGAATTTACAATAACAGAAGGGCATCACTGTGAAGGAATAGCAGTAGTAGTTGGGCTACATGAATTCTCTTTGTGCCTGTGAAACTTTCTTTTTTCTGTTTGTTTTTTGTTTGGGTTTTTTTTTTTATTAGAGCAGAAACATGATGACACTGTGGAACAGTATTACAAGAGCACGGTAGGCAGGGTCATACTGCATTTCTGACTGTCTGGAGAGTTTTTATGCAAAGTTTTTATGCAAAGTACCAATGTGGGTTTGTGGATGTCTGTGCAACATGTGGGGTATTATGGAAGAAGGCCCAAAGGTGTATGTTTGAATATTTAACTATCAGATGATAGAAACAGCTCTAATGCATTCCTGTTTAGATTTAACTGTGGGTCGTGCAGAGTAAACTTCAGCCCCTTGTCAGTCCCAAATTGTGAGTCCTCCCTCATGCTGAGAACTCCTGAATTCCCAGCATTGCTCTGTAGTTTCTGACTTGGCAGCCCCGAGCACCACTGCAGCTTTCTAACCACATTTCCTGCCCTCTCTTGGGAGACAACACGAGCCACCTTTCATTCTCATGAAGCAATACAGGAGCAAGAAAATGGGGACATTTGGCTGTGCCCCACACCATGGACCACGGCTGTCTCCACCTTTGCCAGAGTCTAAGATCTGCTTTTCTGCAATCACTTGGGACCAACCCAGCATGAACACACAGGAGTGCACTGACATCTCACAGGAACCAACACACTATCCAGTCTGTCAGTACCAGATACATAGAGAGCTATTAAATCTCCAACATTTATAAAGCTGACACAAAGATTCAAGAATAAATTGGCATTTACCTGCTTTTTGACTAATACATAGAGGCATATGATTAATACAAACCCATCCTAACTACTCATCAGGGATCAGAATGACAGATAGATGTCACACGACACCAGCTGTACAGCCTTTACTGTGCAAGACAAATGTGTTTCTCTCTTGCTACTTGATTGATTTTTTAATGTTGCAACAGAAATTTTTCAAATTATTATAAAATATTATTAAGTAACATTAACACATCCTGTTCTAAGAAGCAGCCACTCTCTTCTGTTAATGAAATCAGGCCTTAAAAGTCACACAAGGAGTTTCCACTGGATTAGATAAAGCAAGTAGCTATTAACCAGGGTACGGATGTCTTTTCTTCATTCTTTGGTCACCAAAGAGAACAGATGACCAGGCTACATGACCACTATCTATGTTATTGCTATCTATTATCTATGGGGTTTTTTTAGCTTTTCAAGCTTCTGCAAGCTGAAAGACCATCACTGTGCATAGCAGCACTTCTAAAATGAGTCTTGAACGAAAAATGTTCCAGATAGAGATGTCACCCACCCTCCCGTGGTGCCAAGAAATGTAAATGCAAAAAATTAAATAGTGCATGTTTTCAGTGCTCAGCAGCAGAGCATATAAATATATATAAGAGTCTCTTTCTGGCTAATAAGCTTAGAAAGATTTTCAAGATAAACCAACTGAATATGGTGAAATAAGTTTTCACATGTGTTAGCCCAGGATCTCTGTGAACCCGGGACTGGCACTATCTTGCTGCTGTTGGAATAAATCAGAGTGATCTCAGAACTAGATTCAGCCCACTGGTGCTGTTCTGGAGTGACCTGCCGTCTCACAGTTCCTTGCCTGGACATAATCTGTGGCACAACGCTCACAGCATGAAGGGAGAGCAAGTAAAGCTGGTTGCAAAGGCTTCCTGCTGCTACTGAGTCTCATGCTGGGAATCTCCAGCTTGTTCAGTGCTGGGCTGTAATAGGGGCCCCTTTCCCTGTTCTCCACTTCATATTCAAGAACAGTTGAAAAGGTGGATCTCTGCACTACAGGAGTGTGGCAGCTTACCTCCAATGCTGAGTTACCATTCAGATGAAAACAACAAACAAATTTCATGGTGCACTAAATTCCATCAAAACATAACCTTTGCAGTTTTCTGACATTTCTGCTTCCTTACATTGACTGAAGCTGCAGTGTTCTCCATGAATTTTGCATTTAGCTCCAGACCTCATGCAAACTGAGAGGGGACAGAAAAGCTCAGCAGAGATGTATCTAAGAAGCACAGTGTTCAAAAGGATGGTGAAAAACTGCTTTGTTTCTTTGTGGCTACTTCCCTGATGTGGTGTGCAGTTATTTAATCAGGGCATTATGAGTCCCTGCCAACGGCAAGACAGATGATTGTAAATGAAGCTGTGCACTTAGTAATGAGGACTGACCAAAACACTTGAGTGCTCTGCTTCAGAGCAGACTCCCCAAGACTATATTGTAAAAATCATTCCTGAGAAGGCTGTAACTACGTTATTATTATACAAGCCTGACAGTTTATAAGCTTGTCTTTTACATGCTTGCACTAGAAAATGCAGGAGTTGCTCTGTCCATGCCAACCATCCTCTTCAGTGTCCTCTAGTCCTCTCAAATTCCCTCCTGTATGTGAAGAGAAAGGCTGTCAAAGAGACACCTCGAAACAATCTATTCCGTATTTTGCTTGCAAAGCCACTGGAGACCATGACACCCTCAGGCTGTAGGGCACCAGATCCTCAGGAACTGTGAACCAGCTTAACTCCACTGACAATCTGGCTGAAAGAGGCCATTGCAGAGTAGAAATGGGCATGATGTTACATTTCATTGCTCTGAAGTAACTCGTCTTTGGTTATAACCAATAACCAGCAATGCTTTCAGTACCATGGAGAGAGAAGTTAGCACAGAGCTCCTTTTCCATCCAACAAATTAAAGAGAAACTACCTAACTTTCATGACATTCTGTCTGTAATGGACATAATCAGGATGTACATTCTCTTGTGATACGGCTGCACTCACATCACAAGGCACTGACCAGGAAACAGCCCTCTGTTGTGCAGGGTTGTACAGATACACAAGGTCTGCCTCCAAAGAGATCCTGATTTAATACATCAGATCATCAGAGTAAAAACGGGCAATGCATATGCAGTAATGGGCTTCTGCTTTTGTTAATACTATTACTGAACATTTAATATTTAAAACAATACGCAAATACCAAAGGCTAATTGTCGACATCAATAAAAAAGGAGATGATGGTTTTTCAGCTTCTTCACAGACCTTCTGGAGACTACTGTCATTATGCCATGCAATTTAGGATGGCTGTAAGGAAGCATTACAGTAAATAGTAAGAGCTATTTATTTTTAATCAATGCAAAAGTGTGACCAGAAGTCAGTGTCAGTATTTAAACAGGAAAGATATGCAGAAACCATTGAAACCAGCTACTATAAATAACATTTTCCACAGTATTTTAAGAAAGCTGACATCTATGAGCAAGCAAAAGAGATAAATTATTCAAATATATAATACAATAATTTTATGCTTTTCAAAGAACAGATCATGGCCTCCAGATTAATTCCTATTCTATATCTAAATTTTTGTACACAGAGATATATTCTCATTAAACGGAATCTAGTGTGTAGAAGGCAGCTCAGTAGCAGAGCCAAGGTGCAGACACCTGGACACTGGGTCCTAGTCCTGCCAACAGCCTGTTCTGGTGCCAGGTCAAGCTGCAATTTGGGTGGCAGCTCAATGCTGAGCACATATTTTTGAGCAGATCGGGTCTCCCACTCAGCCCGTGCATTGCCCTCTGCCAAACAGATGATCTTTTGTCCAAAGCTTGCAAGACGTAACCCTTCTGTCACCCCAGCCTACCAGATTTTGTTATTATTATTATTATTACAAGTGCTGCACTGCACTCAGCTCCTGAGTGCTGGAATAGAACCAGACATAGTTATGAGAACAAGAAAAGCACGTCTGTATCATGCCAGAGCACCTGCAAAACTGTTGCATGTGTCTGACTCAACCAACTCAGTCAACAGCGATTTCAGTCTCCAATTCCATTTTAGAAAGTGTGGAGTTTCTCAGTCCTGAACCTACGCCAGGCACTGCAACAAACCCGACACTGCAACTGAAGCACTGGAGTGGGAGAGTTACACCCTGTCATCAGTATAGGGCAGACAATGACATATGCACGGAAAACTGAAGCCAGAGGTGAAGTATCATTCCAGAACACGGCAGCATCTGAAAAGTGAACATGGCAGAAGCACTGGCTAAAATCTGCTCCCAAGGTGCTGCAAAGCCATGAGATGTTAAAAGGCATCCAGGTGAGACTTCACAATGCACAGAAAAAGACGGGTGGGGAATCAAGAATATCAGCAACCCCGGTATCAGCCAAGCTGAAGGTGTCACAACAGATGACACACAAAGCTTTTTTTCCCTGTGACCTAATCAAACACTTGATGAAACTTAGAAAATATTTTTCTTAATACTAGTACACAGCTTTTTGTGACAATCTTATCAACATCTTTTGCCTCAGTGGTTATCTGGAAAATTAGAAGGGGTTTACAGGCTTATTAGATTGTACAGAAGATAGTTCTGTCAATAAAAGAATAACAGCTGCTATCTTAGAGACAACAAGGTCCCATGAATAACCCGAATTGGCAGCTATGTATCTTTTTAACTACTCTTTTCATCGGCACTTGGGAAAGGTTATGTCAGTTGCTGCTTTCTGCAAAATTATGATTTCAAGAAAGCTCTTCCAGCACAGAACATTTGTTGAGCTCATAAATACAGTGCAGCCACTGAAGGCGTGAACTAAGTGTTATATTGCTGTACCGTCCGCCTGAGATAACAAGAAGGAATATCGCAGTAGTTGTCCGTGCTTCTCAAATGTGAAAGACATTAAAGACTAGCAATATTCATGAAAAGCCATATGTTAAATCCCACCAAAACAACGGGGGAGAGCAACGTCCCGGTCATCCTTCCTCGGCCGCCCGCTCATCGCTTCACTTCGCGGAGCGAGCGAACAACCGGTGTCGCAAGGAAGGGCTGGAGCGCCCGGGGCTGCACCGCGGCTCAGCCCTGACCCTCCGACAGCTGTTTGTCTCCGACACAGCTCCCTCGGGAAGCACCAGAGGGCAAAACGGTCACACAGACCTTCCTCCCCGAGAAGCCCGAGGCGGCTTCGCCCCGCAAACAGCAGCCGGACCCGGCGCCGGGGGCACCGCACCGCCCGGTCGGACCCGCACCCGCGGCCCCCACTCACTTCTGCCCAGCGCCTCCGCCTTCCACTCCGTCTCCTCCACTGCCCCGTAGCGCCTCATGGGTCTCTCGGCCTCCGCGCTGGCCGAGATGGATCTCCGCAGCTCCATGGCCGTGCGGGGCTCGGCGCTCGCTCGGTCCGTGCGCGGGGCTCGGCGCTCCCTGCGCGGAGCGGGGCCCGCGGGCGGGGGCGGGAGGGGCTCCGCGCACATGCTCAGTGTGCGGGGCTGGGCGGGGGAGCGGGGACACGGCACCGAGCGCCGTCACCCCGCACATGCTGCACCCCCGCCCCGCCCTCCTGCCCGCCCGGGGGCACACGCGACCCCCGCAGGGGCGCTGCCGTCGGCTCGGAGCCCACGGGGGGCTGGGTTTGACCGTGCCCATCCCCTGCCCTGCGGTGCGCGCTCCCGTTCCACAGCCAAACCGCTCGGAAAGGCGAGAGCTCGGAAATGCGCTCGCTGCCAGGGCACGGGAGGACTGTCCATCTTGTGGCCGGTGCAGCACTGAGCGCATCTTCTGGCCTGAGCCGCTGGCTTTCCTGAAAGTCCTGCACTGAATGGAATGACACTCATTCCAGCATCGCGTTGCTGAAAGCCAGAGGACAGCACTCAAACAAGTTATGGGGTTTTGTATTTCTCACAACCATTTGTATTTTTCATAACCATTTGTATTTTCCATAAGCATGCATCTTTGCTGCTTATACAGCCTGCTGGGATTAGAGGAGAAGGAAATGACTTTGCAGGAAGCACAAGTGTGGTGATAACTATTGTTGTTATTAATTTTTTTCTTTTATTGTAGAGAAGGTTTTATGGATAAAATCCCTGAACAGCATTTTACAGTTGGAAAGTACCTTTACCAGTGAGATCCCATTGCACTTTACTGTGAGTGCTATCATTTCTGACATAAAGACAATGATGCAGGAGTTAGGCAGGTTGGCCAGTGCCCCATGGCAAATCATGGGTTTAGCACTCTTTGTCTGATTTATAAAGAATCATGGAGTACTGGTAATGCTGAACACATACTGGGTGAACACTGGGAAAGCTTGTTTGTTTGTCACCTACCTCTGCCTGCAAACCTTTTCTTGTCCTTCAATCATCAACACTTCAGAAGTACTACCTCTGCATTCAGTGATGTACTTACTAATTGGACTGACACACTTCGATGCTATCGCATGAACAATTTTGTTTGGGGAGCGCTTCACATGTTGGAGGAGAGAAAACCACCACATTGCTTTTAAAATTGTAACTGAAAAATTCTCTGTTTTTCTTTCTGAGAATTGGAATTAGCTAGCAAAGTGGGTTGGACAACGTTTTAGGAGGTCTTCAGGTCTTTTTCTCTGTCAGCTGTGCTCCCCAGAGTTGTGCCATGGTTTGAGCACAAGACATGCTGGAACAGCTCTTGTCTGTGCAGTGCTCCATCCTCACTGGGTTTGGCCTTTAGAGACAGAGCCCAAACAGAGCTGTGAGTCAAGCAGAAAACTGGTGGCAGCACTGCACAGCTGATTTTGGGTGACAGCGCAGCTGCCTGCTGGGGTGGGCTGGACTGACTCACTGGCAGAAGTGTGGGAGGAATAGGAGTCCATCTGGGATCTGGATAAGAGTGGGACTAAGGGAAACAGGCTGATCAGGGAGAAGGGCCAATTTTTGGTGGATCTTAACTTCAATCCATCCTTTCAAGATTTTTAGGTTATTACAATCCAAGTGCATTGTTTAGAAGATGGAGGAATGATCCTAGAAAAGACTGAATATTTTAAGCTCTGTTTTTGTTAGTATGGGCGAAAAACACCCACTAGCTAGAAACTTGGATGAACAGAGTTTGCTTATGTAAAGCAAAGAATTTATAAGGTGATTTATTGTAATTAGGAAGTTATCACCTGCCCATTTTGAAAAGTCACAAAATCCAGTAAGGGTCCAGTTCTGCAAACTGCTACATGTAAGAGCAGGTATGTGGAAGCTGTCCTACTTTTCTTTTGCACAAAAGTTTTTGCCAGACTAGAGCCTCAGTATGTATCAATTATTTTGTTAATGTTGTAAGATTAGCATTTTTTGTGACTCTGCCCCTGGAGCATTGTTACTGCTGCATTTGCAAGTGGAATTAAATTTCTCCTCTACTGATGAGGTCCTTCAGTGCACCTCAGCAAAATAAATGCATTCCTTTACTCACAAAGGCTGGTTTTCTTCTGCTGAAAGCACTGTTAAGGAAGAAAATATAAAAATTCAGGTCTCTTCTCACTGCTCTCCCACAAGATTATGCCTGGTAGAAAAACAGAGGTGCACTTTGCTCTTGCAGTAATTTCCCCTGACGGTTTTAGTTCCCATTTCTCACTAAGTCCTGCCACCAGGAGCTATAGCTGGGTGGCAGCAGTTGGCAAATCCACTCTCCTGCCTCTTGCTCTTTGGCCTCCATCAGACATCACGGATGGCCCGTGGCAGACGAGACACTCTGTGTAACAACAGACACACTTTACTCAGCCTAAGTCCCTGTGGCAGCATGGCTTGTAAATCTGCTGAGGAACAACAGCCTTTGCTTTCCTGGAGCTTCTCAAGCATCTTAGATCTCTCAGCTTGAAGTTCTCAGAGCTCTCTTACCTTCAAGGGCACATCTAGTGTATCAAAAGCATTTTCTAAAGGTGCTAAGTGGGTCTGGGTTGGGCTGCAAGCGAAGATAAAAGTGAGGGTTGTTGTTCTTAATCACACAGGCTAATCTTTCTAGGCCAAAAATAACAATATTAAAATTCTGCCCAAGTTTTTAATTGATTTATCATTATAATCAAACCTTGCAACTTAGCTGATGAAACAAAATGAAATCAAGTGGATTATGCACAGTTATTCCACTTTGTAGGCATAAATGCCCAGATCCATATCTAGAAGGAACAGAAGGGGCACTGTGCTCATGTAAGTTCATAGTTTGCATAGCATAGGTTGTGGGACTTTCATGAATTTGTCTTGTAATGTTTTGTTAAACATGAAGTCTTATTTCAGAACATTTCTGTACTGGAGGAGTTGCCATAATCCCATAATTCAAGCTATCACCAAAAAAAAAAAAAAAAAATCAAGTCTGCATCATTCTAAGTATATATCTTAAATATTTATATTATCATTATTCCTAAAAGATCAGTATTAGACAAGAGTAAAACTAATTTGCTTTTCAAAGAGCCATAATTAAATATGATCTAATTAAAAAGAGGGGGATAACTAAAAGTTACAGGAAGATCCTTGATACAGAAAATGATTTCTTTCTGTAAGCTTCCACTCTCAATTTAGTGCTAGCATGAAAGAGTTCTCAGAAGCCTGGGCTCTGCCACTCTGCACTTGAAAGAGAATCTGCTGTACCACAACTGCAGAATGAGGGCCTGGACACATAAGCCAATGCATATCCTTATTATATTGCTCCCTTTTTTGTGAATCCTAGCTCATGTTCAATTACTGCCCTTTTTATACTCATTTATTTGGAATTACAGCCTATCCATATATCAATCATTTCTTTAAAAATATAAATTTTAGGACAAATAACTTCATAAGCAATTCACAATAGTTGCAGTAAAGTAACTGGGGTGTTGGTCCTTTTCCACAGCTACCCTACATCTCTATCAGATTAGAAAAGTGCATCTGTAGCCTAAAAGCAGAGAGCACTGCAGGCAAGCAGGGCATTCTAATGAGCTTGTTATAAGGCAAATGAGATGCCTTGAATTTAATGTCATGAGTCTGAGGTCTGACAGTGATACAAATGTTTGAGTGTTCATAAGTACTTCCACCCAAACACCTGTTAAATGGCATCTTATTCTGATTTTTTAATTTTAAAAATGTTTCCATGTGAAATATTGTATGCATGTGGTGCTGTTTTCTACGTGTCATCAACCATTTCATCAAACATGAACATAGAAAAAATTGGCTGTGTATTGAACTTACTGCATCTACAAAGCTGAATTTCTAATAGAGCTATGGAAGCAAAAGACAAACATTTAATGGCATATTTTATGCCATGGTTCACACGGTCTGGGTCAAACTATACTGAGGTACTGAGGTACTTTGTGTCCTAGAAACTTTTTCTAGGGGAATTTTCTTGTGTTTCTCAGTTAACTGGCAGCACTGGAGCTACAGTATCTGGCCACCTATCTCTTATCCAAATTTGGAGATGTATCGTTGTGAAGCTGAGTCTGATCCAGCAAATATTTAGATAACTCCAAGGAGGAGGAGTACTTAATCGCTTTTCTCTCTCAAATCAAGGTAGAGCCTTGCAGGACAGAGCTCCTGAGACACAGTCTGGGCTGGACACAGCTTCTTAAACATTTGGCCAGTTTAAAACACAGTTCAGGTAAAATTAAACTGATAAATCAATGGCTTCTGCTCAGCTGTGCCAAGTTTTTAAGTGTCTGTGTTTGACAATCTCTGTGCTTGAACTGAGCCTATGTGCAAACGTTCCTGAGAGGTGAGTAATAGAGACTACAAAAGCTGGCACAGTGCTTTCCACTTATTTAGATTTATCTCAGCTATTTTCAGTATAGAAGGCCAGAAAACACAGCACAAATTCAGGAGGTGCAGTAGCAGAAGAGACAGGGCATAAATGTCTGGTAAAAAGAATGGAAACAACCTGTACACTCCAATAGCTGTAGTTGTGACCATAACACAGATTTCAGATACATACTTCTCTAAACTCTTCTCCTTCCCATTTTATTTTTGTCTTAGTAAACTCTTTCTACATTCACTGTCCTTTAAAGGTACAAATTTTACAGAAAAGGTTGTTATAGCATCTGTCAGACACGTTACTAATACCATGGGAGTTAAGTCACCCATGTAAGAGTCTTATTTTTGGCATTTGGAGCCAAGTCGAGTGGTATGACTGGACTGACTGTTGTGCAGGTGAGTCACTGTGCAGGTGGCTTTTGCATCAGTGATGGGTGGCCATAGCTACCTAGAAAAATAGATGTTTGAGTTCAGAACATTGAGACGTTGAAATAAATTGGCCTGGGCCATTTTAGGAGACTTGTAAACACAGCAGACAATAAGTAATATTTCAGTGTGTATGTGGGCATGTCCATTTTGAAATAATAAATATAGTGTGTAGACTTTGCAAACACAGCAGCATACACCCCCAAGGACAGCTCTCTCAGGGCCTGAGCCTGAGAGCATTTCCCTTACTCCAAAATGTAAAGGTGACTTTCTGTAAGCTTCCATTTTACCTACACAAGTTTGCATCTTTCACGAAGAGCTCAAAACTGCTTACAAGCTGTGAGCCCCACAAAAAGGCTGTGTCAGTGTCTTGCTGATGCATGTTCCTGGGCAGTGTTCATGCTCCACTACCCTTGAATCCTAACAGGCATGTGGACCATTTCACTGCCTCCTCACTGGAGCTGGAAGCTATAATGTCACACTCCTGAATTCTTTATGACTTGAATTTCTCTCTATATTTGTACCTGTGTTCTAATGCTTTTTCAATTTTTCCCCCAAAACAGTAGGCAAAACACTGTATAGGTAATTGCCATAATGTATCAGGTGTAATTATGAACACATAATAATTCATTACTGTATGATGACCATTCTGAACTCAACATTGAACTAATGCAAAATCCTTCAGTGTCACTGGCTTGTCATGGCTACTCAGCTGCAGTTAACAGTCTTATTATATTTTGGATGTAAAAGTATGTGATGCATGAAATGGAAGCAGCTGAACACCCTCAGTAGATAAGTAAAGGTGGTTTTTACTTCACAGAGAGGTGTAAGCAATGGTAAGATAAAAATACTACAGGGGACCAGTATTTCAGAGGCAGATTTCTCCAGGCCAGCATAGAACAGGGGAAAGCAAATTAGAGGTGGAAAAAGAAATCATCAAAAGATTGTATTTTCTTTCCTGAATATTTATGCAACAAGAGGAAAGCTGCTTTCCTGACAAATCAAAGAAATAATAATGTGAGGGTTTATTCTTATGTATGCACACACTAAGTGCACATCTCACTTACAGAGAGATATTTACTTACATGCTGATTCCTGGTTAGAATGTTGTAATTTATTATACCCTGTAAAAGGACACACAATTCAGAATAAAGCTGACACTTCCTCCACAGATAAAGGATCTCATGTGGTGCAGAACTTTGTGTGCATGGTTTGTGAGTCCATATGGGCCAAACCCTGTGTTTATCACAGCCATCTGAGTGCTGATGCCTTTTACTTCTGTTGTAACTGGATAAAGTGCAGTAACAGACCTGGGGAACAGTTCTCATTCCCATTCAGCTCCCATTGTCCCTATATCTCTGGTGACTGAACTACCTACTAGGCTATATATCCATGCACCTCTTGGTGTCTCTTTGATTTTATCAGTCTTGATAGTATAAAATGGAAAAAGGTGACTGCACCAATATCCCATATTTAAGGTCTTCTCCTGGCAGAGGGAGCATTTGCACAGGTGTCCCACATGATATCACTTACAAAACCCACAGTGTGTGCACAGACTCTGACCTGCTGTCGCTTTTACCCTGTTGTTTTACAGCCTCACTTCACAACAGGCTTCCCCTGCAGACAGCGAACAAAACCACCCATTATTCAGTTTCTGAAGTTCTCTCAGGTACCCCCTGCTACAGCAGAGCTGTCCTTGACAGTGTCTGTTCAGATCATACTTCACACCTCATTAGGCTCTTCCAGTCCTGAGGCTTCTGTCAGCACAAAATGTGTAATTGATACTAGTGTTGCATAGAGGGGAATGATATAATTTCCTATATCCTTTGCACTGAAATCTGTTTTTCTATATGGATAGAAGGTGCAAGACTTTTGGCCACTACCACATTAAGTAATAAACTGCAAAAAAAAAAGGGAAGGCAGTGTGGATGGTGGATGATGTTGAAAAGTTTATGCAACAAATTATCTGTATTCTGTGTTCTTGTTTAAAATGGATTACAGTAACTTTGATCATTGTGGACTGGCAATTGCATGTGAATTCTCAGTGCAACTTTGAAATGAAGAGAGCACAGTCCTTGGCTGTTTGAGCACAGAAATATTAAGCAGAAATAGAAAAAATTTTATCTGAGACATACATGAAACAGTCACTGGGATTAATAGTGTTACTGCTCTACATTTAGAATTAGAAATTGCACAGCAAAAAAGGGTTCACAAACAAGCTCAAAGAATGATTTAGCATAGGGCTAACAGAGCTAAAGCTATTATAGTTTTTCCAAGGAATAAACAAAACCTTTGTTTACCACTATATGCATACAGAAGGCTTTGCCTGCTAAGCCTTTAAATCTTGTCAGAAAGGGAGTAACATCTTATTAGAATGTTAAGGCTAAATTGATTTAGATATATAATGAAATTTCATAAAAATACATAAATAATTTCTTAGAGATGCAGAAGATCCTCTGTTACTTGAAGTCCTTGGATATGTTTCTAAAAGATGGCAAGAGACTTGACATCACTGGTTTGATTCAGGAAGAACTCTTTGCTTTGCATTATGCAAGGATTCAGACTGAATGATCTTTTTTCTCCCCGTTGGCCATGAAGTCTATGAAACAGAATTTTTCAACTTGAAATGTTTCCATAAAGCTTCCTCCTCATTCTAAATATAAAAGAAGTTGCAGCAGGGAATGGAGGTGGTGTCTCTCTTCCAGTTGTGGAATACATTACTTCCTTCAGCCTCAAATCTTCTGAACCATTTCCTTCCCAAGAGTGTCCCACACAAACTACACTGAGTGAAGTCCCTCAGTAAGGACCCCATTGCTAACCTCTGTCCTCTTTAAAAGTTTTTTACATCTTTTTCCTGCCTGAATTCATCAGTTCCTTCTGCAAATATATTAATCATCTAAACATATAATTACATCATGATTTTACCTCTTTTTAATAAAAGAGAAATTAAGTCCACCAGCTTCAGCATAAGGCTTTGAAGATGGGAGTTTCTATTCTAAATTTGCTCAGAGGTGGCAGATGACACTGTATGTAACTCACCTTTAAAGGGAGTGAATATTCCCAGCTTATTTTATACTCTGCTGCTGTGTTAGGGCCTATGACTTCGAATTGAGCTTTTTGCTGCATGTGGTTCATGAAGATCCCACAAAAACTTTATATAAGATCTGGCTTATATCTGTTTATACACAGACTAGTTAAAGACAGACAGAGCCAAAGAAGAGCATTTAATGTTTATTAAGCCTTTGCAAAAACACAGACAATTTCAGTCAACTTGAAATTCATTACTTTAGTAAAATTCAAGTATTTCTTGCACATCTCACTGGATTGGCAGTAGCAGTAGAGGCAGCAGCACGAGCAGGAAGCATTGGCACTTACAGCAGAGAATTGGAAGGCTGAGGCTGCATAGATTTCAAAGGTTGTGCTATACAGAGAACTTAACACATCAGATATGGTAACAAACTGCAGGCAGTTTCACCTTTGCTGCAGTATGAAACTGGTTATTTTATGCTGTTACTGGGTGGTCGCTTCTGGTGTGAAAAAGACAGAGGCCTTCTGGTGAATTTTCCAAGTCTAGAAACATGTATTTAACATACTAGTAAGCACAGAAGGTTCATTTGCATAAAAGATTTGCAGTAGAAAAATACATTTTGAAATCCTCATTTTATCAAATCCAGACTCTACATCTCCACAGTCATCCAGAATTACATGAAGCTGGGACTGAGCCTGATATAAAAGTCTTCTCATCCCATTTGCTCTTAGAGAGGATCCACAACATAAAAATATTACGTGACTGCAGGCCTATAGGTACTGGCAGTGTGTTCCCTCCTTCCTGAGCACCCATGTGATGTATAATTCTCTTCATCCTCCTGGTTATGGGAATCTGCATGTTCAGCTGGCAGTAAGATCAGTGCAATTCCTTGAAATAGTCATAAAGCCTGTGTAACTGTTTTTGAAAGGGTGGCAGAGAGACATTAGGACAAGTCTCACCCATCTTCCCCCCCTCAAGAAATTACTGAATTACTAGAAGAAAACAAAAGTTTACATATGTATCAAATAGCATTGGACTAGATGACCTGGTCTGGGCATCCACAGGTTCTTTCCAACCTCAGCCATTCTGTTATTCTGTGAAATTAATCTTCTAAACCAAAAAAGTGCCAAGAAATAATGAAACCTCTAACAACCAAGGGATTAGGCCCTCAGACTAAACTGACAGGAAGAAAATCTTTAGAAGGTGCATTAATTTATGCACACTGAGAATTTGGTCCAACACAGCTTCATTGTTTTGCATTATGTGGGTCTAAAAAGTTTGTAAGACCAATCAGTGCTCATAATTAAAAGAAAAAAAAACAACATTTTTTTTTAATGTGAAAAGGGACTCGGGTTACTTAACTGTCAACAAGAGAAATGGAGGAAATGAAAGGATTTTGCAGGATCTAAAGTCTCCTGAAATATAAGAGCCACAGGCTTCCATTACATGAAAGGACTGTACTTCAAGTATATGGAGAGAAATCCTGAAGCCCACAGCCAGAGAAACTTGCAGACAAAGCAGGATTTAGCTCAAATTCCCAAGCAAAAAGCTGGCAGCACAAAAGCAAACAGCAATAAAGCACAGCTTGTATAAGCTCTTAAGCCATTTAAAATAAAAGATGGATCTTCCATTCATTAGTTCTGATGAAAAAGACATCAGAATTATACAGATCACGAGAACAGTTATAAAATCTTGATTTACCTGGAGATTAGGTTTTACCAGTTATACCCACAAAGCAGGATTTTTTGCTCCGAGTTTCAGAAGAACATCACACACTCCTTACAGCAAATCAACACCATTTCACTCTCTTTGTAATGTCATTATTTTCCAGTTCCCTTCTCCAAGTGAATTCTATTAAACACTTAAGGCATCAGCAGAAATGAAAATAAATAGCATCCATTAAAAAAAAGTTAAATACTTAATTAGCACACCTTAACCGAAACTTTTACCTCTTACTGAATAGAACAGATTTCAAAATACTAGTCTGACCCTAAAAATATCAAGAGAAAAAAACCCACTACTAAAATTGCTTCTTTATACTGAGGACTTTATATGCACAAGAACAATTTAACAGCTATAGCTGTCTGAAACATCTGTTCACTCATTTTTTAAAAAGACAGATAAAATGCTGTTAGCTCCTCTGTGGATTCCTGCTCCTACCGAGATGTCCAGCATCAGGACTGCTCAATTCACACCATGGGATTCATGCAGCAACGCCCAGCAGGGGAATCCAACTCACCAAATGTAAGCATCTACCATGAAGCTACTGACACAGCAGCCAGTTGTTGGAGCAAGACACAGACCCTTGAAGTGCCCAATTCCTCGTACAGAGCTCAAACTGATCAGCCAAATTGAAATGTCCAGATTACAGGTGTCAAAAGTCAAGTAAAATTAATTCCACCTTAAGCTTGCAGGCAGGTGTGCTCTTCCACATCTGCCTGTGCAGCTGAAGATGGAATTGCAGTGACTTTTCTATCCTGAGAGGTCTTCCACTTGTCTGCCAGCAAAACAGAGTGCAGAAGCAGCCCCCTGCCATCTACCCTTCTCCCACTGCTGCAGTCCTGTAGTCAAGGCCATATGGGTACTTTGCATCACTCTTGACCACAGGGTTATGGTAAACAAGTTGATTTTACTGAAATAGATGAGGCAGTGCTTGCATGATCCCTTTCCCTGTCTCAGCTAAGCAACACTGGGCTCCTACAGCAATATGTTGCTAATTGTTAGCAATATATTAAGTAGTACAGCTGCTGGCCAAAGGAATGTATATTTACAGCCTAAGCAGGCTTTGGGACACTGCTTAGACAAGCCTGAGGAATTCAAACCTTCCTCCAAGTTTATCATTATTGTAACAGAGGGTTGAGTCCTCTCTTTACAATCAAATGCATTAAATCAGATACTGTTTCAAGCTTACAATTTAGTAACTTCAAGGCATAAAATCCCACCCCAATATACCAAGGGCTCCTTTGCTGGCCTGATTTCAGCTTCCTGCAATCACAGAAATTTGCACAGTTCCTGTTCTGAGATACATAAGCACATTGAAAAAATACCCGTATCCAGACCTGATCCTCAAGCTGACAAAGCACATCTATAATTAATTTTCACCTTCTCCTAGTCTTCTATGTATGGTTACCCAGGGTCTTATATGAGTAGGAATGTTTAAAAGCCATTTGAGGAAGAAATGAAAGTTCCTTATATAAAGCTGGATTGTTTTGAGATGGATTCTGGCATTCACGTTACCTTCCTTCCTGTGCTCTTTCTCTTCAAAATCCTAATTATATCTTCAGTATAATGAAACAGTTGAGAAGAGTGGAGGAGTCAAGACTCCCACGTACTTCTATACTCCTATACTTTCAAAACTTCTATACTTTGACCCTTGGGGGGGGGGCAATGGAAGCAGTTGGTGGCACCCAGAACAAAAGCTCACTGCAGGGCTTAGTCAGGTTCCATCCTGTAGGAGCTGCTCATGACTGATGCTTCCCCCAAGGGTCAATATGCAGCATCCAGCCCAAAAGTTAGTTATCTCTGACCAAAGTCAGTTATCTTTATTCTCACAGTTAAGATAAAACAGGTAGAAATATAGTTCAGGTTTGTACATTCTATGAAATAATTCATTTGCTATATAAATATTCATGTAGAATAAAACAAGTTGACCCCATAGAAAAGTGGGCCCTACAAACACAGCACTTTCATTTTCACTCAATAAAACAGATCCGATGCCACTTTTTAGATATGGAATCCATTAAATTCTGTTCTGCAAAAGCAACCTTGCATTGATAACAATTGTCAAGTCCGACAACTGATGATTTAATGTTCTATTCCCCTTTTTCTAGCAATTACAAGTTGCTTGAAAATTAAATTACAGTTAATATTTCTCCCCAGTGAGGCAGTCTGACATGATGTGCAAATGCTTACATTGCCCTGCAAGTCAGTTGTTCCCAGATGAGATGGGATGACAGCGTGAAAATAATTAAATGTCAATATACAACTGGCCTCTTTTATGAAAAATAAACAGGCACAAAGACAAACTGTTCCACTGCTTATACTAACCACCAAATGTTGAGATAACTGTTTATTTTAAACACAGCAGTGAGGCTGCACTGTGATTTACCGACTTCCATAAACCCAGTTCAGCAATTTAGAATGTGTTCAGAATTAAAGTTCTTTTTTCTCTGATGGTTCTTCATCTGCATTGACCTTCTCTCCTTGGAGCCACATAAATGCTGACTTTGCTGTGCCATCTCCACTCTGTTGGGAAAAGCAAATGAAGGAAGCCCAGACAAAGCCACAGAGCCCAGTGTAAGCTGTTCTCAGGTGAACAGGGACCAAAATGAAGTTTGAGAGCTGTGTTGGAAGGAGAGAGAGCTCAGTTAGTGCCCCAGGCATCGTTAGGTCCTGCACCTACACACCCCACAACTCCACTGATTTCTCCCGGGGTCAGATACACTGTGGCTGCGAGGGATTGGGTTTTAGAGAAAGGCCACGGAGTCACCTTGAGAACTCACCTGCACAAAAGGCCAGTACATCAGTCCTGTCTGAAATGAAAATGAATAATTTGTTATTCTTACGGATTTCAACCGCAACGACTCATTTTTTCTTACCACATTTAGTGATGACTGACACGTATTTGAGGAAAGTTAATAAAAGCTGTTTAATTGCAAATGAAGTTGCTTAACTCAAGGTTGCCATATTAAATTTCTAATCATCTTCATGAGCCTCTATGCTGTGAGTTTTTCAAACACATTATTCTAACTCATTTTAAATACAAAACTCTAAGCACAGTTAAGTCTTCACAGTCAGCTGACACCAGACACAATATGCACATTTACCAGATGGGTGAACAAATGTTTAAATGTGTGAACATTTGTTTCAGCCATTAATGAAAAATACCACTGAACACTATTTATTTCACACTTGCAATGCTCCTTCCACTTACTCATATATGTAAGGCATATTTAGAAAAATCAATGGATAATTTACTCACAGAACATCAGGTCAATAGAAACCTTATGTTTTGATAGGATATAGTGGGCACTGCTTTTAGAATCATCCTCCAGAGGAATAAAAATAATCCTTTTCTATCCTACCTATATAGTTCCAGAATATGAAGATAAATTCACATCGCATCACATTTTCTCCTTCTATTACATTTTTTCTTGCTGATCTCTCAATTAATTCCTCTTGCATCTGAGAAATCTTTAACATTCTTAGCTTGCTCAGCTCTGAGGTAGCACAGAGAATTTTTTCTTGTGTATGCAGAAATGCAAATCAAAGCCAGCTGCTCATAACAAAGTCTTCTTAAAACAAGGGGTTGTGCTTCTGAAAGTGATTATCACTGAAAAGTACAGGCTAAAAATGATTCCTAAAGATGTCTCTATAACTAATGATTTAACAGGTGTGCATGTAAGTGTTGTCAATACTATTCCTAACTAAACACTGGTGTGGGGGTTCTTCTTAAGACCAAAGGTAGTACAACCTGAACTGGTGTTGTATTGCAGGGCTGTCATTCAAACAGAGCTGGGTGCAAGGGTTATGTATATAAACACTGGACATTGTTTAAATGCCATAATTTCACCCATCTGGCAGCAGTGCCTGCTCCAGACTGCCCTTACTTCACATGACTGCTGGTACTTAAACTTTCTACACTTAATCAAATAGTGGAGTGAGAGAAAGGAGGAAAAAACAGTGTGGGAGGAAGGAATATTTTAAATATTTTATCCATTTTTTTTCCCTTAGCTGTGAGATAAGCAAATTACTTGCCTCACCTTATACGTATTCCAAAATTTCTTTTTACAGTCTGAAAAGATGTCCTCTTTCCTCTGAAGGATGCTCATACCTAGTGGCAAAATATTTACAACAATCAGAAATAATGCAAAACCGAAATGTTCATTTTTTTCAATGACACACTAAACCCTCCTCATAATATATTACAATAGCTTTGAAAGAAAAGGTGGTACCATTACAAAGAAAAACATTCTGGTTAGCTGATAGTGCTACCTTGTAACTCCTCACTTATTGACTTGACTGTCACCACAGATCAGCTGGGATATACTGTAGCATATCTGTTCCTCTGCCCCATCATGCACCAGTGATATGGTGGTGGAACAGAGAGAATGAAAGTACCTTTCACACTCATAAGAGAGAGAATAAGGCATTGTGCACATTGTTGAATTGCCAGAAGTGGCTGAGACCCCGGAAGGAGTTCAGGTGCCTACAGACCAGCTGAAGTCAGCAGAAAAGGGTACCTAAAGGTACTCTAGTTGGTCCAAACTCCTCTTGGTTCTAGGAAAGCACAAACTCACAACAGGCTCCCATCGTTACACCCAGCACCAACAAAAAAGCAATATGACTTGAAATGACATAGTAGATACATACAAACCAGAAATAAATCAACTGAGTGAATTCCCATTACATGAAATACTGTTTAAAGGGTCTATTATTTTGAACTCTTTAACTGATACCTCATACAAAGGGAATCTTCAGATATCAAATTAAGACTACATCCTTCTAAAAGGTGTAGCAGCTCTTCAGAGACCACCCACCTCAACTGGAAGTTGTGACCTATATTCAGAAAAGGTATTAGACAACATGCTTTCAACAAGTCAGTCCAAAATCAAAAGGTACACATTCGTGCATAAGCAGAGACCTAAAGCTGCTTAGTCCAACTGAGGGATCCCTTTAGGTATTTGCATGCCATGGGGTTATCAGTATCTCTCAATGGATCCATTATTTTACTGCTACCTGAGTTAGGGATTTTTATCATCCTTTTTGTGATCCTTCAGATCCTTCTGGCCCTTGGGGAATTCTCTGCTTAGGTTCTGACACAGACAGATAAGATTTTGAGAGTAAGGATCTGGCGTTTGACTTCTTTCTTTGCTTCATTTCTCTTCACTCACAAACTGAATGATTTCCCTGATGGGGTCATAGAATGCAGATCTCCCAATACCAGACAAAATGAGGGCCTATCTTGCTCTTCTTCCACATGAAGTCAAATGAGAGCATTTAATTACACTAGTCTCACCTCTTTTCTTATTCCCTCATGTTTATTTTTGGAATTGATACTAGTCTTCTTTAAAGCCTCTTCTTACTTGTTAGCTTTTGAGATACACAGCATCAGTAGCATGCTGTATTTCTATATACTCTCACAGCAGAAGCTGGTACAGTTTATTTGCTGAACTATAGTATTTCCTGACATTTACAGCTGTGTTTTGGAAATGAGTTGGAGATGTTTTGGAAATAATGTCGAGAACATAGCAGAGCAGAGCAATTCAAGCAGGCACGGGTGGTACAACTGTCGCTAGTTAAAAGCTACAGGCCCAACCGAGCCCGTGGCAGGACTCCCCTTCGGCCCAGCACCGCCTCATCTAAAGCTCTGAAGTACCACGGGCGGCTCAGCATCCTCGGGTCCCCAACCGCGTCCCCAGCTCCGAGCGCATCCATCCCCGCCCAGGGACCGCGCACCCCGCACCGGCCTCCGGGGGCCGCGGGAGAGGGGCACCCAACCCCGCCCTCCTACTGGGGTGCAAAGCCCCGCTCCCCAGGACGATCCCGCGGGGTTCTGCGATGGACACCCCCGGCACGGCCGCACTCACCCGTGTAGAAGGCGAGCACGGCGACGGGCGCTCCCAGGAGCTGGTCGCAGAGCACCTTGCCGAGCACGGCGGGCGGGCGGCGGCCGGGCAGCGCCCGCTCCAGCGCCCGCAGCCACACGTAGCTGAAGTTGCCGTGGAAGGCGAGGGCCACCAGCGCCACTCGCCGCGTCTGCGCCCAGTCGGGCGGGTGTCCCCCCCGCCGCCGCAGCAGCTGCTGAGCCGCGTCCCCCGCCGCGAACAGCCCCCCGTAGAGCAGCACGTTGCAGAGCCAGGGGAAGCGCCGCACCCCGCGGAGCAGCGCCCCGGCCATCGCCCGCCGCCTCTTCCGCCTCTTCTTCTTCCTCCTCCTCCTCCTCCTCCTTCTCCTCCTCCTTCTCCTCCTCACGGGCCCGCCCGCCGCCGCCCCGGCCCCGCCGCCGCCCTCGCCATCCCCGCGGCGTTCCCCGCTCGGGGATCCTCCCCTGACAGGGAGGGCCGGCTCCCGACGGCCACGCTGGGCTCCTGTGGGTGATCACCCGCTGGTCACTGGGTTCGTGGGCTTGTTTCTCAAGTGACCATACACTCACTCCCAAGATGTAGGTTACTGTGTTTCCTGGGCTTTGGTCGAAGTAGCACCATGGAGTCACTGTGCAGTATTGCTGCAACCCACAGAATCGATTAGGTTGGAAAACAACTCTGAGATCATCGAGTCCAACCTTTGACCCAACACCACCTCGTCTACTAGACCATAGGACTAAGTGCCATATCCAGTCTCCTCCTAAATACCTCCAGGGATGGTGACTCCACCACCTCCCTGGGCAGCCCATTCCAATGTCTGATCACTCTCTCTGTAAAGAACTTCTTCCAAATGACCAACCCAAACCTTTCCTGGTGCAGCTTAAGACTGTGCCCTCTTGTCCTACTGCTGTTTGCCTGGGAGAAGAGACCGATACCAATCTCGCTACAACCTCCCATTGACAGACAAGTGTAAACTAGGCACTGTTTGCTTATTTTTTAATTATCTCCTTGCTGCTTGGTTACATGAGTAGGTTATGGCTTTTTTTCTTTTCAATTTTGCTGGTGTCTTTGCACTTTGGTTTCTGCTACCCTGCTGAGCAGGGCCCATACACACCTGCTGAGCAGCAGCAGCAGCCCATAGGGTTCCTCCACTTCGCCCTCTGCTCCTGAGACAAACTGAGGACAAAGTCAGAAGTGATGTTTGGTTATTGAAGAGACTTGTGTACACAGCTCTGTGCACACAGAACCACAAAGCGGATCTGAAATCCATGTAAAAGAGCTGACACCGAGAGTGGCTCCAGTCCTGCAAGGCAGCCTTTGGCCACAGAAAACGAGGAGCGCAGCCGGGAGTTTCCCCTCGGTCCTGGCCATGGGCTCAGACTTGACCAAGGGAACCATCTCGAGGCTGGAGGCGGTAGTTCGCTCTGTGAACTGGAGCAATGCGATTGAAACTATCACGAAATCTCCCATGGATGACTATAAATAGGCGTGGACGGTCTGTAGGTTGAAATACCTTTCAGTGACAGTGCTGAGCGCGCTGCCCAGCGCTCGGCGGACACCCCGTGCCAGGGCCCACGAACTGCCCCTTCCAGCTCCTCATCCCGGTACATCCCTCCGGGAAACAACACCAACACCACCTGCAAGCGGTGCTACTGAATAATATCAACGGCGCTAAAGAGAAGAGGGATATGCCCAGAAATTAACTCCAGCTTGGAAGATCAGAGATAAAGCCCAGTAAAACCCCCGGTTTGTGGTTCCGGGGGCTGCCCGTGACAGAACCCGCCGGCAGGTGCGCGCTCTCCGCCGGGCTGTGCAGCGTTCCCGCAAAGGAAAGATCTGGTGCCACCGCAGGCGACAGCGGGGTGACAGCGGAGAGGTTCACGAAGGCTGGAGCCCCGGAGAGCCCTCCCGGGGTCCGGGCGGCCACGACCCAGCGCGGCGGGGACTCGAACCCGCGGCACAACGCTCCCGGCCCAGCCCCGCTACCCGGCCGAGGCCACGGCCGCGCGCGCCGCGCTCCCTGCGCATGCGCCACCACCTGTCACCTCCCCGGGACTGTTCCACCAGGCGGCGCGGGGGGGGGAGTGGCCGCGCTCTCCCCGGTCCCCTCGCGCCGCGCTCAGCGTGGCCGCCCCTCTGTGCCCCCCTCTCCCGCGGGGCGCGGTGGTGCGCGCGGCGGGGGGCGGTGCCCGGGCGCAGGTGAGCGCGCGAGCGCGGCCCGCCCCGCGCGGCCCCGTCAGCGCTGCCAGCGTGGAGCGGCCGCGCCGGGCCGGGGCGGCCCCGCCGACATGGACGGGCCGCTGGAGAAGGTCTGAGCGCGGGGACGGGACGGGACGGGACTGCGGTGGGGCCGCAGCCGCGGGGAGGGATCTGGGGCTCGGTGCTGCCCCGGTGCTAAGGCGGCTTCGCCTCCCAGAGCCCCCCCCGGGTGTGCCGCCCCCCTCCCCCCCCAGCCGCGGGTGTGACCAGCATCCGTGTCCCGGATCGGGAACTCGGGATAACTACCAGGAAATGCTTTGGGAGCGGGGTTTGTGTTTTCTTAAAAAAAAAAAAAAAAAATGGAGCTTATTTCCTGGCGGGGCGAGCCTTCAGCAGGACAGGAGGGGAAATGTTATTAAAGAAAATATTATTTGACTGGGGTTTTTTTTTGTCCATTTTATACGGAGGTGTTTGCTGCCCTGTGTTTGCTCTGCTGCCCAGTGCACTGTGCAAACATTGGCGGTGTAACACCGTGGCTGAGGGACAGAGCCCGTTCTGCCCCTGTCGCGGTGAGTCCGTGGGTGCCCCACGCCTGCGGGACACCCGCCCTCGAGGGGCTCCTGCCGCTTGTCCCCCTGCGTGAGGGCTGCGGGCATTTAGAATAATCAATATTTTGGGTGCTCAGGGGTTGGTACTGCACACACGCCCCTCCTTGCATCATCGGCTGTACGTTTGGTTTCATGGGATCCTTGGGATGGCCCAGAGAAGTTTGAATGGGATGTGCTCCGGTAAAATGGATGGTTAGGAAATCCAGGAAGCGCCTTCCTCATGTGGCTAAAGGGTTGGTAGCAAAAAAATTCGATATGCTGTATTCCACGTGAAGAATATGGTGTTATAGAGTATTTGGTGGTCTTTAAAAGCTTAAGTTCTTTACTAGTGCTGACAAAAGTTACAGTGATTGTTCCTTATTCTGAAAGGTTTTAGTTATGAAGTAAAACTTAATTGAAATAGTAGCTTAGAGTATGGTCTGTCAAATGGACTCAAAGAGAGTTAATGCAGTTGTTTAGAGAAGGTTCATTAGTACATGTCAGGGGTAGTACTGACAAGTTCTTAGAAATTTGCTTGACTAGTTCATCATAAGAAGCAATAAAACCACTGTGTAAGAATGAAATACCTGCAGAAAGTCCATGTTTTGATTATTTGTATTCTTGATGTAAGGAATAGTCTGTAATGGTGAGGGCCCTACAAAAATTTACATGTCTGTTTTCTCAATATATGCAGAGATGTGTATAAAGAGTTACTATTTTTTTACTTCCTCTCTTTATTGTGATAAAAGTTGTATTCCTCTGTATAATAACATGCCACAATAAGATTATGGTCTTGGAGCCACTTGGCAGTTAGTGCCCTCCTGGAATAGTCTGGTTAAGATTGTGGTAAATCTGTACAATTTGCATTTTTTCTAGTCTTGAATATGAGATGTCATGATGAGTCTTCTCCCTAAATAAATAAATTTCAAATTAATCCAAGCTGGGATACATTTATCTTCAGAGAATGTGTGTCCACTTATCTTGTGCTTATTTAAGCATTATCATAACAGAACAGAGACTCTCTTTTATTTGAACCGTGTATTGTCTCCTCCTCATGTTTTTATACATGCAGGTTATTGGGATGCCAGTGAGAAATACTTTTTAACTTGTATTCGAATTTGTCACAACTTTGTATTTTTCCTGACCATCTTGGTACAATCACCTAATTATCTGTAATGCAGTGGCATTGAGTGACTGCAGTCATTAGGTTCTTGCAAATGGAAAAAGACTTTTTTTAGCAGATGAGAAACTTCCTGAGAATTGAAGATGTTGCACAACAGGACTGCAAGGAAAACCATTGCAGAATTTGACACACAGGTGTGCACACCAAGTCTCATAGTTTGATTTTGAAAATTAACTTTGTTTTATCACACATTTTTTTTGTGGTTTTTTTTTTTTAATGTATTAATTGTGTGTCATAAGTGGTATAACTCCAATTCATTTTATCTGAAATCCAGAAATCTCTTTTGAGGTGAACTTCAAATTAAATTCTTCTGGAAGGCTGTGTTAAATCATAACTTTGGCTAACAGAGCTATGCTTTTTAAAATATTTTTTTATACACATGTGTATTTTTTTATTTTGATTTTTCCTCCATTTATATTTTGGTATAAGTGACCAGTTTTCTGAAGGATTTGAACATTTCAAGTTAGGTGACTTTGTCAGTGGTAAAACAGTGTACATTTTCCACTTGTAACTTCTTGCTGTCTCTACAACAGTGTTTTCCCTAAACATGAAAAACTGTTTTGGTTTCTTGCTCAGCCTGTGGCTTTTGTCTTCTGTTACTGTGCTATTTACCACAACATCCTGGTAATTTTACAGAAAACTCATGACAGCACCTGCATGCAGGTCCTGCTGCATGTCAGGAGATAATAAAGCTTCAAAGAGTAAATATCTATAAGCCTTGTGGTGACACAGTGCCATTTTCATTCAAGCCCAACAGTCATGAAATGGCTGCTTTCTTTTTTGTTATCTTAAACTTTTCTTAGCCTGGAGAATAAACACAATATTCTTTGGGCTGAATACTGATATTGTTTGAGATTAATTTAGTGTTGAGAATAGGTTTTGGGTTTTGATGGTAAAACTTTCTTTTAGGCAGTTAAAATAATGTAGTAGGTCACTCAGGTGTACTTCCCATCAAATAGGAAATGAGCTACACCTCTGAGGTGCTTTGCACACATATTAGTTTATGTAGTGTTTAAAAATCATCCCTTCATTTCATTAGGAGTGCAGCTACAGAAATGTAGAATCAAGATTGTTAAACAGTATATGAAGCAACATTCTCCTTTTTGAATTTGCACTTAATGTTCAGTCTTACCACAGCTGGAGAATGTCCCCTTATCCTTTCCCCAGCTGCCAAGTGACTCCAAGGTGTGACATAGTGCTCATAAAATCTTTAACAGTTTACAGTTCAAAGTGCTGAAAAGAACAGTACCAGATTGGTTACAGAATAGGGAAGTAACCACAAATCAACCCTGTTGCAGGCTAACCTCAGTGAATTGGATTGACACATCCTGAAGGCAGTGAGTGACAGAAGTCAAAGCAGGTCAGGGTGTGTCAGGGTCTCTGAGGGGCTGAAGGAGGCAGGAGGTGTCAGGATGCTGAACTGACACCTGGAAGGAAGAAGCTGTGGCTGGTGCTTCCCTAGAGCTTGGGAGGACGAGTCACATCTTGGAACTTGTGAGGTCAAAGGCTCCCCTGACTGTGAGCAGAGCCAGACCCTGCAGTACCAGGGGAAGGACTGAGTGCAGCTGCTTTAACCCCCTCAAAAAGTGTGTTGTCCTGTGGTTCAGGAGGTGATCTTCAAGAACTCATCCACCAGTCGTTCTTAAAAACAGTTTAAGACCATGAAAAAAGTATTCAGTTTATTTCTGGTTGGATTCTATATGCACTTGGTCTCATTTACAGACAAAACTAAAGGAATATACTACTTTATTATGGCATGTTATTAAAAAAGTTAGTTAAGAAACCTTTCTTAACTAATTGCTTTGTTGCTGCAACTCTGCCACACCTATTTTTCTTGCTGCTTAAAATAAGCAGATGTCCTGCTTCCCACCTCCATGCCCTTACTAATGTGAGCAGAGGAGGAGCATACATATATATATATATAAAAATATAAAATTCAGCATGCAGCAGTAAAAGGTGGGCTTTTTTCTCTTCCCATAATTCAAGGGAGAAACTAAGTTGCTGTATATCCACTTAGCAATTGGAAAAATTCAGACGGGATTCATTTCCCAATTAAGCCCACATTAGAATTCAAGGACTTTCTGGATTTCATAGCACTTTATGGAGCTTAGTGTATCTTCTTAGGAGTTTTGAAGCTGTATTTTATGTATTTACTCTGCCAGCTTACTGGCAGGAGGGTTTCATGGGTGAGTAATTATTAGTGAGGCAGGATGAGTCACAGGTGAGCGTGTGTGGTTTGTAACATATGATGTGAATTTGATGTTGGTAGCAAACAAAAGCAGCTCAGAGCCCTTTCTGTAAAGCCTCTGCATCTTGTGTCCTCACCTACAACAGAGCTGTTTGAATACTGGCACGTGATGCTAAGGGGGGTTCAAACAAGTAACTGCCTTCCAGCCATTGATCATGTTTTATGGCAGCCTGAATTAAATTATGTGAGATAATCACAATCAGCAAATTAGTCTCGTCATTTACTCCCTTAAGGGCTCCCAGGAGGAAAACTGTTTGGTTTTTTTTTTTTCCCTGAACTTCTTTTCAGGTTTTCTTTGACGTGGTGCAACTCTGCAAACCACTGCAATTGTGTGGAAATATTGCCAAAGATTATATTTAGGTTTTTTTTTTAGCTATATATATTGTATTCTCACTATTGAATGCTTGCAGTGTGTTGTGGATTTTTTTAATCCTTGTGATGAGGTCTTGAACTGTTTGTATTTGTACTGCTCTTTCACTCAGTACTAGATTAAGTTTTGGCCTTCATACCCAGTGGATTTTGTAGAAGATTGAAGTGTAAAAACCTCTTTATTGCTGAATGCTGGGAGTTCTGGTGGGAAAATATTACTCAATATTTGCACTGTTCTTTTGTTCCTCCCCCAAACATTTGTTACTGGCCACTTCTAAAGCCACAGGATAGAGAGCTGTCAGTCTGGGTCTGATCACTGTGCCCATGCCTGGCTACTGATTCTTTCACCCACCAACCACTTGCTATGATACGAGTTAAATCTCAAAATATTTTGGTAAAAATAGTCTTTGAACATATGGTAGCTCTCAACTTTTTTTTGTTTGTTTGTTTCTTGATCCGTCCTCCAGATGAAAAAAGTGTAAAATCCTCATTTAAATGAATCCCACTACCTTCAGTGATTAAATTTGCTTTTGTGTCTGCATCTGCATGAGCAAAGGCATTTGCCTCTGGTGCATGTGTTCCATCAGCAGTAATGGAAAGTTGGCCTGTAGGAATAATTCTGCTAAAATACCATAGCAGACAAGCTACTCTGGATCCCTGCAGTGGGGATAGTGTATGTTCAAATATTAAACTTGTTTGGGATTTTTTCTTTAAACAACCCCCACCCCTTACCCTGGTACCCCCCAGCCTCAGCAGCCTGCAGGGGTAACTCCCAGAGGCTTTGGTGGGTGGGCTGATGGCTTGAAAAAGGGTTGGTGTTGAATTTGTGGAGGCTCTGCAGAGGCAGGAGAAGAGACTCTAACAGGGTCACCTGAGTATTTCAGGGTTCTCTGCTGTCTAATGTGAGGGGTCTTACCAGTGGTGTTGCCTTCTGCCTTCATGTTGGGGCATATTGATTTTTCAAATACCATTCAATATTGATCACTGTAGGTAAATCAGACTCTGCCAGATGACACCTTTCACATTCTCTGGAATCTTCAAATTGGAAGCATCTAATGGGATTTACCCATTTAAATGGGTAAATGTTCCTGTCCAGATCTCCTGTGTCAGTGCCACAAGCTTCTGTCAGGCCTCTTGGGTTAAAGTTCATAAAAGAGACTTCTTCAGAGCAGAAGCAGTTGTTTGGGAAATGCTGTTTGGTTGTCTTTGAGGTGATCGTTGGTTCAGGAGAAAAAATAACTAATATGGTACATAATTTTTTTTTAGTTCAAGCATTATAAGGAGCACTTGAACATTTATTTGTCTGAAAAAAAAAATCTGACTTTCCTTGTGGAGAAAAAGATTGGATCTATCAATAATAAAATCCACATCACAGCTGAGTTTTCTTTTGGTTTATTTTAGGTTAGTAGGATTTTTCTCATTTTGTATGTTTTGAGTTCAGGATATTCAACATATTTTAAATGACTACTTACAGGCTTATTAAAAGAATCTGGCCAGTGCATGAATTTGTATTGAGGATGCTGTGGGGACAGTAGTAAGATAAATGGTTTTTGATCTTTTCTTAAAAGTTGTTTTTTTTTTTCCTGAAAGATGGTTGACCCTACTCTGGCAGAAATGGGAAAGAATCTGAACGAAGCCATGAAGATGCTGGAAGACAATCAGAGGTACATGCAGAGGGTATAATACAAACCCAGCAGCTGTTTGTGCTAAGGGGAGGGTTATTGGTGTTGCTGGCATTAAGCAGAAAAAACCTCATTTTCTTAGTAGTTTAAGGTCATATTGGCATTCTGAGGTTTACACTTCTGCAAATCACTGTTGTTTCTCAGATGATGGGATTTTTAAAGTAAATGTACGTATTTTTATGCATGTTCTGTAATATTCAGAACATGTCCAGTGAGCCTGATTTTTCAGAGATGTGAGATTTTTTTTATTATTATTGCAGTGCAGGTAATTTTTAATTAGTGTATGTATGAGGCTTTTCTGTAAGCTTTCTGTTTAAGAACAAAAACCGAAAACTTGGGAACTCTTTAATTCAGTCTGAGCTAAACTTTTATGTTGGTCTCATCTGATTTGTTTCTGAACCTGTTGTCAGTGAAATAGATTGCAAACAGGTCAGTATGTATTTCTGCAAGTCAAAGTCAGTTACTTATTTGATGTTATAAACCACAAACTAAGTGCATAGTATATTCTTGTGTCCTTAACTTAGAAAAGTGGAGGAGGAAAATGAAAAGAAATATGCACGGAAGGACATTCCTGGACCACTCCAAGGCAGGTAGGCAGCAAGAATTTTTAGATAATGCTCTTTTCAAAATCTGTAAAATATACATAGTGTGTTTGTCTTCCAGGCAACTTTAGTATTAATCATATATCATATATAATCATTAACTGTAGAATATACTGAGTTGGAAGGACCCATCAGGATCATCAAGTCCAATTCCTGGCCCTGCACAGGACACCCCAGTGCAAACATTAACATTTTCCAGGCATTATTAATAAACTTTTTCCCATAGTCACAAAGGGGAAAAAATAATATTATCATCATATCAACTATTTCCATACTCAGGGATAAAAAAGAAAGAAAGATTACTTGTCCTTGGTAACTGAAATTGTGAACTCTTGGAATCTGATGAAGTATTGATGCCTATGGCTGTGGTTGCAACTCAAAGCAAACATAAACAAACTTTTGCTATTGAATTAAAGCACCTGGATTAAAAAAAAAATGCTGAGGATGATAAGAGAGAAAACCTTAAAAAAACCCAAAACAACCCCCCCCCACCTTTTCAGCACAACTGTCTTCAAAAATTAAACAGAACTCTTGTGCATGAGACAGGTAAGGCCATTGTACCTGAAAATTAAGATGTAAATTGATTGTGTCCTCTTTGGAAGACAATCCTGCAGGAGCTCAGGTTAGCAGTACAGAAAGTATTGCAAAAGCTATTTAAGTCTTTAGTGTACAGAAGATAAACCTGGTTTTGAGTGGAGACACTGAATTATCTTTTCTATGAATAAAAAGCAATTTCAATGGTCAGAGGGTAAGTTCTTACACTACTGTAAATATTAGTTGAAATTATAAAAGGTGAAGTGTTGTGGATCTTTCCCAGTTTCATCATGTTAGAGTGCATCATGTCAGGAGTCTAACATAGCCTGTATTTGCCAGAAACTGATATTTGTGGGTAATTGTTTAGGAGATTGCTGAGTTATGAGCTGAAGCTGGTTCACGTGAAGAAAAATGCAGATCCTCAGATACTCCTTTCCTTTGCTCTGAGCAGTAATGCAGTGTTGTCAAGTCAGACTTTTCAGTCCAAGTGTCCAGATATCAGAAGATTTGTTTTTCTCAGTCTCCTACAATAATTAAGTAGAGTTTTGAATTCACTGATTCAGCATCCTCATCTTTGTGGTCTGTTTTTCTGAGAGCGAGGAGCCGTTTTTGCTGCTGTTCTTGACATTCAGCAGAAGTTCATGTCTCGCTGTGCAGTGTCCCACATGGCCTCTTTTAGATGCTGGGACTTACCCTCCTTTTTGTTTTTTAATGTGGGTTTTGTTTTCCCCTCCCAGTGGCCAGGATATGGTGAGCATACTTCAGTTGGTTCAGAACCTAATGCATGGAGAGGAGGAAGAGGAAACTTCTCAGTCCTATCGGTAAGGCCAATATCAATTACTGTATGTGGAGGATACCTGATTTTATTATATCCTGATTATTACAGAGCTTATACATTAAAGTATAAGTTCTATATATGTATATGTAATTTCTATATATATTTAAATATTAAATATTTTCAAGTGTAAAATATCGTGCAACCAGGTAATTTTTGATGGCACCTTACTTTGTATAATGAAGCAGAATAATCCATGAGGCTTGGCTTTCTTAAAATTATAAAGCTTTCATTACTAGTTACTAAATTGAATTTTACAAGGGATTTGTTTCTGATGTGACAGCTCATTTTTTCTACTTTCTGAAAGTTGTTTTAAGTCTGAAAGTCTTCATGCTTTGAATACGAATAATTTTTTTTACCATGTATCTCTGCAGATTTAGAAATAAAATTTGTTTCCATTTTTCTGTCAGATGGAAATAATACTAACTAATCTGCAGAAGATAATTGAAAACTTAATATCTGAAGAACATTTTGGGGATTAAAAAGACACCTAAAACCCACAAGAAAAAAACAACCAACAAACAAAAACCCCCCGTGAAACAAATAAAAACTGTGCCTCTAAAACTATTAAGTCTCCTGAGTGTCCTCTGCATGGGGAGAGAGAGGGAATGTGTTTGATGCACTTTAAAGTCCCAATGCAGATAAGATGCTTAGTTCCAACTCCTGTTGGCTGATGGGCTCAGAGGCAGCTGAGGTGTTTCTAGGCCAAGTGCAGTGCAAGAGCTTCTGTGCACTGGCAGTTCAGTGTGTAATGCACAGTGGCAGGAGGGTGACTGTCATACACTGTGCTTCTCTCTGCTAAATATTTAAATTGCATGTCAAGGAATTCTGCCATTCTACATTAAAAACTCATAAACCTAAATTTACTGTAATGTCCCTGGCTTGTATTTCATTGGCAGTTACTCTGTTCTGCCTTGCAGACTCCAAAATGTTGGTGAACAGGGTCACATGGCTCTACTGGGGCATAGTTTGGCTGCTTATATATCTGTGCTGGACAGGGAAAGACTGAGAAAACTTACAACAAGGATCCTTTCTGATACTACTCTCTGGCTTTGCAGGCTTTTCAGGTGAGTCACTGGGAATAAGTTATGTGTGAGTAGGTAATGATGATTGTTTAAAAATGTGTGACTGGACTGAGGATGTCAACAGAAGAACCAACACACTGTGCCACAAGCTTACAAATATTTGAAAGGTCTGAAACACAACCTTAACTTAGCCTAAAGAATGTCAGGTTGCATTCTCTTTAAAATTAGCAGTCCAGAATTTACATATATATTAACACCAGAATGAAGCCTTTAGTGTGCTTCCTGCTGCACTCTGCTCTTAGTAAGCAAGGTTTTGAACTATGGAACTATGTAAAGGCAATCTTAGGAACCCAGATGTTTTTCCTTTCTTATTCTATCTTTATGTCTAAATGAAAACATATACTAGGCTCATTGTTTAATCTTGGCCTGTCTTATCGAAGTTGTCTTCTAATCTGCTTTAACCTGGGAAAAGAGAAGGGTTTGGTATCATTTGTCCTCCGCTGAGCACCTTTGCTGGTCAGTGTTATTTTAGTCACTATTGGTTTTGTTGGTCATATTTTCTTGGCTTTTCTTGCAGGTATGAAAATGGATCAGCTTATTATCACGAAGATGATCGTGAAGGTCTCCTAAAAATCTGTCGCCTCGTTATTCACACGCGCTACGACGATTACACAATCGAAGGGTTTAACGTGCTCTGTTCTAAGCAGCCTGTCATATACATCAGTTCTGCAGCCAGGACAGGCCTGGGCCAAGCTCTCTGCAATCAGGTAAAGTCAATCAGTTGGGGATTTGGCTGCAAGCAGAGCTTGCAAGTAGGTCTGGGAAAAATACTTTGTTTTCATTTACTGCCTGTGTTTTGCAGCAGCATTACAGTGGGAGGAAGAGAAATTTTCTGCATATTTCCAGTGAAAGGATCCTATGTGCTAACTTTTTAAAAAATGAGTGATTGTTTCTACATTGCACACTGTGCTTTACGTAAGATGTTGGCCATGGTGCAACAGACCCGAGCCCAAACACACTGAATTATTGCAAAATTAGTACTGAATGATGCCCCTATACTGCTATGTTCAATAAATATTTATATTTTTTTTAAAGAAACACTGTTGAGGGAGGAGTAGGCTGTGCTGACACAATTTCAGAAGGTCTTGTTTGAGATAGTAAGATTACCCCCAGAACCCAGCACTTCAAAGAAACCCCTTTTTTCCTAATTATGCTTAAAACTTACTGGTTTTTCCAAGTAGTTATTTGCATGAGTGTTTGTAGACTTAAATAAGCTAATTGAGCCATATACAGACTTTCCTATGGCCTATCTAACATTTGGTGCACTGGTGATATTTTTCACACACAACATGCACTCAAAGGAAGAGTTGAGTTCTTGGGGCCTTTGGTTTTTAAACCCTTGGCAATGGCTGGCAGAGGTACTACTCACAAATCAAAAATGAGGACTGCAGAGAAATGAAAATCGTATCATAGATGGAACTTGTCTCAGTCAAAATGTCTTGGGAAGTAGGTGGTAAAAGTTCACTGAGTAAGTCAGTGTCCTTGGTAAGCCAAATGTATGCATATTTTGGGAGCCTCTTGCTTTTGAGTACAGAGTAGATTCTGCTGGTAACGTTGGTGCCTTATCTTTTGTGTATAAGGTAACCTGGCCACCATTAGGTGATCACTGAACTTCGAAGTGATAACATTTTATCTTCAATTTCGAGAAGGAATGTATATTGTAGTGCAGGCAACTGGAACAGAGTTATCAGACACTACTTCAGTCTCTTAGATGAAAGGACAAAAGTAAACGAGTCTGTAACTGTAGTTCTCTTATTTTGCTGAATCTTCTGTTCGGTGATGGGTAGGAATGATCAGCTGGATTTCACTTGTCTAGTGATCTTTACTCAGTAGTGAAGTGACTGTGAACTTCAGTGGGACATGGGACAAAGCACACGTTTGCTTGCAGGATGTGTTGATTGCAGGGGTGCCCAAGTAAAGGGCTGAGATCAGGCACAGGGATCTCACTGAAAAATCTGAGTGCAGCTGACGAGTCAACTAAAAACTGACTATTGTTTTTCTCTGCTATTAATTTGATTATAAGTTTTAGCAGGAAACTTACTTTATAACATAAATTAAGGTTTCTATTGTGGTACTGGTTTCTGTGTATTTCTGTGAACGCAGGAAATGTTTCTCAGTGGCTGAAATTCCAACATTTTTATTGCAGCTGGGGTTGCCCCTTTCCTGCATGTGCCGTGTGCCTTGTAACACTATGTTTGGATCTCAGCACCAAATGGTAAGTTTGTCTTTCCTAAGAGCTCTCTGGTTATGCTTTTTTTTTTTTTTTTGGTTTTTTTTTTTAGCCTAATTAAATGAATGTCAATTATGTTGTCAGGAAAAGCTTGTTAACATACTTTCAACCTCTAAGTCTTCTGTTTTATAGCTGCACAAATCACAGATGGAAATTTTCTAAAAGCAGCTTGGATCCTGGTCTTGTAATTTGCAAAATATTTTTAATGGTATTTAAGTAAGGTGCTTTTTAGTGCAAGATTTCTAAACCACGAGTACTCGGAGGTACCTTTACAAACTACATGATGCATCTCTGTTGTATTTTTCACAAGTGCTTTATTTGACCTTCAGATTATTTTGCCTTTGAGAAGAAGAAGCTGCAAGCCACAATCATGTCCATTTCTGGTTTTAATGCATTTTTCCACTTCAGGAGAAACAATTTGGTGTTTGACAAACATATTGTTTTCTTATTGATAACAGGATGTTGCTCTGTTGGACAGAGTGATTAAAGATGATGTTGAGTCTGGAAAACTGCCTTTGTTGCTTGTGGCCAATGCTGGTAAGTGCTATGGACAAACAATAAAAAATAAACCCTGCTATTTCACAAATACATATATAATATAAAAATAAAAATATATTTGCTTAAGCAGCTTAGTGGTTGCATATCAAGAAATATCTTAATGACCACACAATAATTATCTGTCTAGAGGGGTTTTTATTTAGCTGATTTTAAGTTGGATTATACTGCTGCAGTTCTGCTTACGTCAGCTGAGGTATTAATATGACTATAACTTATTTTAGTGAGTGCAAATCTCTTGTTGAAAATCAGTTTCACGTTAACACTTCGGCATTTTTTGATGGATGTGCCATCAGCTTTAGCTTGAAAAATTTCATTTTTCTTCTAGTTAACTAAACGCAACCGCTTGTGCACAAAATTTGCTCAGAGTACAAATGATGGAGGTGACTGTTAGTTGCTTTGGAGTTGGAAAAACACCTGAGATGTTAACCAGTACGAGAGGTGCTTTATGCAGAGCCTGGTTTGCAGGCTGACCCTCTGTCATTCCCTCTCCCTGTCCAACCAAGGCACTCCCGGCGCGGGGCACACGGACAAGCTGGGCCGGCTGAAGGAGCTCTGTGAGCAGTACAACATGTGGCTCCACGTGGAAGGGTATGGAGCTGGGAATTTAGTTCCCTATAACTGTGTTCATTACAAAGTCTTAACTAATTCTTAGCATGCAATTTTACAGCTAATCAGCTGGTAGGGAGCCCCAGGGCCAGCTTTATTTTTGTCATATTAAGCGTTTTATATGGTTATAATTTGGTCGTTTTGAGATAGAAATTGATTTACATACATAGGAAGAATTAATTGGAGAGGTTATTTCAAGATAGATTAGTGATTGCTTTTATTCATATGGTAATCTTATCTGCCCTTTCTTTGAAGAGCTTGAAGTATGAATTAAAAGACCTTCTAGGCCAGGGAGGCCTAAAAGACCTTCTAAGTGAGGGAGGACATTCTACAGTGATTATTGAGCATGAGAAGGGAGATTGAAATGAGTGTGGAATAGATGACACTTTATGAAGGTTGTCAAGAAGGCTGCAGCAAGTGCAGTGTGCATCATAACTGAGGGGGGGATTAAACCAAGAGAAAATGACATTCCAAGAACTTCGACAGTGTCGGTGAAGACTCCAGTGCTGCAAGTTTGAGGCTGGAGTAGAGAGACTGTTTCTCTTGGTTCATAGTATAGTGTTATATTTGCATACTATTTATTTCTGATACCAAATTGATGCTAAGTTATGAGTAGCACTTTAGGGGATGATTTCCCCAAAGGTTGGACGGAAACACTTTTAGGTTGAAATGGATTTTTACTTTTGAATTTCAGTCTTGGAATACCAAGTAGCAACATCTACTGCATTGTTAATGAAAAATATATGAACAAAAATTATCTCCCTTTACACATCAACATAGAATATTTAAACTGCAGATTAAAATTCTGTCTGTTAATATATATTTAATATGTTCTAAACCCACTTTTTCTTTCAGTGTGAATCTGGCAACTTTGGCTTTGGGTTATGTCTCCTCTTCTGTACTGGTATGTTTGCTCTAGCTAGAAACTTAATAATGTGCTCTAGATTTTAAGGTTATGATCTAATCAAAATAAAATGGCTTTACATTCTGCTTACTGTAATAAACTTCAGGCTGCTACAAAATGTGACAGCATGACTCTCACCCTGGGTTCCTGGCTGGGGCTCCCAGCTGTGCCTGCAGTGACACTCTACAGACACGAGGATCCATCCTTGGTAAGTTCAGCTTCTCGGTCAAGCCCCTGAAATTTTGATTTTGATCACGGTGTAGTGTCTTGTTCTTGATAAACATCTAAATTATAATTTGCAAAAGCTGGCAAAAATGGCAGCATTGAAGAGAGGTTAATAGTGTTCTGTTCATTTTCCTCCTCAGTCCTTGGCAGCCGGGCTGACATCGAGCCAGCCCGTGGAGAAGCTCCGTGCCCTGCCCCTGTGGCTCTCCCTGCAGTACCTGGGTCATGATGGCATCGTGGAGAGGATAAAACACGCCTCTCAGCTGGTGAGCAACAGCTTAGGAGTGTGTCCTGATAGCTGTCAATAGATTCTTTTGATGGCTGTGATGCACTGTAGAAGAATCAACTAAAAATACTGGAGTTGTTGACAGCAGAGCACATTGGTTCATGTTGTTACACACAAATGATGAAAGCAGAGGAGAATGGGGGAAGGATGTGCTTTTACTGTTAGATTGTATTTTTTTTTTAATCAAGACATAATCACTCTTTGTTCTTTCTAACCAGTGAAATAACACAGTCACTTCCTTTTTTTGTCACTTCTCTTAACTGGTTTTGCTTGAAAGCTGTTGAGAGAAAGGCTTTCTCATTTTCCCACTGTGCTTGGTATCATATTTATTTAAGTAATAGTAAATTACTTTTAGGAAGAGGACTTCAAAACATTTCTTGAGATACAGTGGGAAGTGCACTATTTTTGAAGTAGAGTCCTTACCTTAGTAAAAATAAGGTCTAGTATAATGTGTTAGTTACAAAATGTGTTGTTTACATACAAAACACTTTCTTAAAAGTGCAGCACATACAGAAAATCAAAGAAGGGCAAAATGGAAATGAGAAGTCTCTGTAGTGGTTAGTGAAGAAGCTCTTGGCTTGAAAGACCTAAAAGAGTGAGAGAGTGTCATTAGTCATTCATATTTTGTGGCATCTAAGATTGATCTTAGTTTTTATAATAGTCTATTAATAGTCTTAAACCACAATGTAAGAATGTCTTTGTAAGAGGAACATGTTAGGAAGCCACCATGTGAGAGCTTTGAGAAAGTTAACTTTGCTACAGCACTGCTTTAGTTGGTCACTGGAGTTGTAACATATCTGGAACTCTGTCAGCAAATACACCAAGACTTTATTTTAGTGAAAATCACTCTGTAGTCAGTGTCCTACTAAAACCAGACAATATTTTTCTCTTACATTCTAAATTTACAAATAAAAATTGAATGAGTCTCTGAGGTGTTGTAGGGGTTTGTTCAAAAACAGGAAGTTACTGTTTAATGTTTTTCAGAATAATTTTCAACTTCTAAAACTGTGTTTCTCTCATTTTTGTTCCCCCTCTGCTGTGGTCTTCTAGAGTCAAAGGCTGCTGGAAAACCTGAAAAACCTGGATTTCATTAAAACTTCGGTACAGTCTACTTCTGATGCTTTGGTTATATAGCTTAGTGTCTGTCTGTTAAATGATAAGAATAACTTTGACTAAAATAGATATTTAAAAATATTGCTTAAATCATAGCCATTGTTTTGAAGATGTTTTCTGACCAAGCTCAGTGAAATGGCTTGTTTGTGTGTGACCTCTAGATTGTGTTTGTTCCACTGCTCTGTGCTCATTCTCTGGAGCTGGCAGAGTAACATCCAGAAATTGTGTTCAGAAGTTGATTTAATTCCATTTAAAACATGGATTTTCTCAGTAATACATCTATGAAACCAGTTTCCATAAGTCTCATATATTCTGTCTGCATCTTACCCTGCTGTTGAGATCATCCTGAGAGCCCTGTGAATTGTACAACAAAAATTATCCCAGCTGAGGTTTTTACACCAGAAATAGCTTTAGAAATTACCTACAATATATTCATTCCAAATTCAGCTTCTGTGAGATGTAGAAAATGTAGTCAGTTTATTGAGTAAGCTTTAGAGTATTAATGGCCTCCGAAGTTGAAGTTACTGTCTCACTTACCCTTTCCACTTAAACAAATCCTGCATCTTTAGGATTGTGAAATGCAGCCTCAGATTGCCTCCACCAGTTGCCCAGTCCATTTCTCCTATCCCCAGGGCAGGATCAAATATAATCTTATTATTCCTGCTGGAACTTCCTGGATGTTTCCCAGTGATTCTGGGGTGATTTCCAAGAGAATTTTTTTAATGTTAATATCTGAAAATACTCAAAACTAAATAAACTTTTTAATACTTACTATAGTATATTTGCTAATCACCATGTTTAAATTTTATACTTTATCGTGCCCAAATTTTAAAGATGCATACCTTAATTGAATACAGTTCTGCCTTAAATGACTAATGATTTACTTTCCTGTGTTTAGAGATGTTTGCTTCCACTCCTGGAGTTCACTTCCAATACTGAGATAGTGTGAACATTGTTACTGCTGTCAAAACAAAATGCTCTGCTCACACTGTGCATAATAAGGAATTATTTCCTGTATTTTTTAAAGATTTAACACTGTGCATAATAAGGAATTATTAATATTATTATAATTCCTTATTATTCACAGTGTTAAATCTTTAAAAAATACAGGAAAATATATCTTTTTTTTTTTTTTTAAGGTTGAAGATGAACTGAGTTCACCAGTGGTGGTTTTCAAGTTTTTCCAGGAATATTCAAACAGAGGTATGTGATTTATTGAAAACCAAACCAAAAAAAAAAAACATCTCTTTACAGTATTTTAAACTAATAATGAATTCACTAAATGAATTCGAGATAAATGTTATGTAGTGCACTTTGTGTAACATGCTTTTTAAAAGCTTGTGAATGCTGGTCATAATCTAGTGACGGAATCCATACACGTGACAGCTGCTTTTTTTAGATAGACCGCAGTGTTTTAAATTTTCATAACAAGTAATTTTCTGCCTTCTTGAGTGAGGAGAGATTTGCATATGATTTTGATCTTGAGAGCAGATGATGGAAACCTCTCACAAGCTGCAGTGTAAGCTCTTGGTTTGTTCAGGTTTTCTGTTCCTTTCAAACACTTTGTGGCAGTGGCAAGCACCACGTGTCTCTGGTTCACTGATTACACTTGGCTGTTGCAATAAATTAAAAAGCAGCAGAACACATTAAAAACAGCTCTGGAAATGCTGTCATGGGTATCCAGGAACCATGTGTGTCTCTGAGCAGAACACCTGCACTGAGATGTGCTCCCAGAAAAGAGGATTTTGTCCCCTCAGTTCCAGCAGAGGATGTTGCTGTGCTGTTTGTATGTGCACTCCCTGAGGGTGGGAATGTCTCCGTGGCTGAGGCAAAACGTGTGGTTTTGTTGTGAGTGTTGGTTTTAATTGCCTGTGAATTTTTTCTGTTGGGCATGAGGGAGTATTGATTTGGGGTTTAATCTAATTAACAGTTGTACTCACAAAGTAAACCTATTCATCCAGCTCCAGTGACTTGGTGGATTACTTTGTACATTGATTTGAAAAGCTTTTCTAGGGAGAAGTCACCCACCTGAATTACAAGGATGTAAAATGTCCATTTCTGCATGTCTTATGTTTATAATGGACTCTTAAATTCTTAGTAGTATCTTTGTATGGCTTAAAACCAAGTAATCACTAAAACTTGATTTAAAAAAAAAAAAAGGCTGAATGCATCAAATTAAATATTGCAGACTGCTGTGACAGAATTTTGCTTTGTAAAAACACTGAGTTTATTTCCACTGGGGCATTTGAGCCTCAAAACTCAGAAGTATTTTACTGAGTTTTTTTAAAAACAATTACATTCAACTCTGTTTTACTTCTAGTATTTATCATGTTCAACATACCTCTGCAAAGAAGTCCTTGTTGGTCTGGCTGACGCCCCAGAACATGGTGTAAATGCATTACATTATCTAGGAAATGTAATTGTCTTTTATCTAAATTTTTGGTTGCCTTTTGTTTAATTAAGTAAATAAAAATCAACTTCTGTGATTCTTGTATCTTTGGATTCAGATCAGACCTCACATGCTGCACAGGCCTCAACTATTCAGCACCCCATCATAAGCAATGAAAGACACATTTATGACACTTTCAATCAGTGGGTAAGAACTGATGCTTTTCTCTTTAGGGAAAGTGAAGTGACAGTGGAATGGTTCAGGGGTTCATTAGGATTTATGAACCCTTTGTTAGACTAGTTTGAAAGTTAAACTAGAGGGTATTTTGGATTTAAAAGATTATTTTGCTCTGAAGCAAAGCTGCTTTCACATTTCTGATTATTTTCCATATAATTACTACTGAAATCATTCCTGCATCTTAAGCTGTTGGCTTTTCTCTTGGTCTTGTGGGAATATATGAAAACTTTGGAATTCTTTTAAATCAGCCAGACACACTGTTGACAATATCTGTGTATTCTTGAATAGACAGCCTTATTTTCCAGCTCTGGAGGGTAAATTGTAGAAACCTGTGCTGTCCGAGAGCTGAGCACATGGCTGGGATGGGTTGGTTGTGCTGTAACCATGGCACACTTAATGGCAGGGACAATTCTGCAGAAACTTATGATTTGTAACAATTGTAGCTTATCCTGAATTTTCTTCATTTTACGGATATGTCAGAGTCAGATCCCCAGCAAGCCTGAACTGTTTTGGTACAAGAACTCATTTTGAGAAATACGGAGAACTCTTTGCTGTGGGCACAGCCTGAGGCAGGGGCTGCAGGAGGTCAGGATGCTCTGTGTGCTTCTCTAACTGTGCCCTGTTCCTGCAGCTGGGAGAGCAGCTGGCACAGCTGGTTCCTGCCAGTGGAGTGGATGTGGTAGAGCTGGAAGATGAGGGCACGTGTGTGCGGTTCAGCCCCCTGATGACTTCTGCAGGTAACACTGCATTCAGCCCCTTGGAAAAGCTGGCATTTGCTGGGGGATTGTACAACAGTCTCCTGCTGTAAAAGCAGAGGTGCTCAAGAAACTCCTCCCCTGTGGTGAAGATTTTCTCATAAACAAAACAAAACTGTCTCAGTTTTATCGTTCTGCTGCACCTTGGCACTGGGTGCATTAGAGGTGGCTCAGCTTTGTGGGTGACATTGCCTCACCACCTCTGCAGAGAGAGACTTTTAAATTCATTAAGAAAAGCAAGGGGAGAAGCTGTTTGCTTCTAACAGTTACATTCCTTCCCTGAGCTGCTAAACACCAGATGCCTGACCTTTCTACCCAGGGGCTTCAACACTGCCAGGTGCTTGTGTTCAAAATATAGCTACTTAGGTAGAATAAGTATTTACTAAATCTGTGGGGTTTTCTATAATTATTGTTTTCCAAAACCTGTGTTTTGGAAAGTGTCTTAAATTTCAGGTTTAAGCCAGAACTGTTGTGCTACTTAGTTTAGCCTTGGCAGAGTGCACATTGCAGTTTGTGCAGGGGCTCAGGGTGATGCAGTATATCCTGTTAGCTTGGGGGGGATGGCTCATGTGAGAGGGTCCTGATGTGCACTGAAAAACAGATTTTAGAATAAAATGACTTGGTGATGCTCTGATGTTTTGTTTTAAACCAGCATGGGAGCTAATTCATGACCAGCTGGTCTATGGGAAGAGGATTTTTTTCTGACGCCAGCTACTGATGTAATGAAAAAGTATATTGTAACATATCCTTATTAGTTTGTAACATGAGAAAATCCTTTTTATTAGCTTTTTATGAAATCCTTATGTCTTTTAATTTTGATGTATCAGGGGATAGATAACTGAAGAAAAACACATAGATCAAGATATTCAATGCTGTCTGTAAATTCTATTTATGACTGACTTGAGACTTCTTCACAGATTACTTAATTCAGACATCTCTGTGATGTCCATCACATATATCACTCACTACCACCTCTGCTTTTTAGTTTTAGGAACTGAAATACAAGACATTGATCAGTTGGTGGACTGCTTGAAGATGAAGATCCCAGTATTGACAAGCACTCTGCAGCTGAGAGAGGAGTTTGAGCAAGAAGCGAGAAGAACAGCTGACCTGTTGTATATTGAAGATCTTGGCTGGCCAGGGTTAGGTGTTGTAAGGTAAATTATTTTCTTCTTTCTGTATTTGGATAGACTGTGCTTTAACAGGCAGAAATACGTGGTCTCTTCAGTGGTGATCTGGATGTATCATTTGCTGGTTATTATCTGGTTTTGCACCCAGTTAAAGCTTTTGAGGGCTTTATAATGTTATTTAGTTTGATTGTGTTTTTTAAAGAAAAGCTGAAGAGCTGTTTTAGCAAAATTAGGGCACCAGTTGTAGCATTGTAGCCAGTGTGTGGCTCTGTTAGAGGGATATGTGATGTGCAAGTGCATCCTCTTTTTAGCCAAGGGTAACTTACGTTTTTATCTGTAATGGCACTCACTGATATGCTGAATAGCACTTGGAAAAAAACCTCCAAGTGCCTGTTGTGATCCTTTGGGAAGGCTTCTGTATAGTCAAAACAGTTCAAGTATAATCAATATATCAACTAGAAATCTATTGAGTTTGCAGTAGCAGACTCGCCCCACCCCAGAATCTTTGTTTACAGCCAGTAAACTTGCTGATCTGAGCTGTAACATTCAAAAAATACAGGAATTTGTAGAAATATGCTAAACGTGCAGGTATTTTTGTATGTACTGTAAAGTAAAATTACTATTTCTTGGCTTGAAGGTACAACTACCACAGTGATGAGAAGAATGATGACAAACAAGAAAAAGAACTAGAAAAAATCAATACAGAACTTCTGAAGAAGTTAAATGAACTGGAATCAGATCTCACTTTTTCTTTGGGTAACTGCACTGTCTGTTCAAGCTAACAGTCATTGTCCTAGCTGTGTTAGAATGGTTTGATAGGTCATTACAGTGCAAAATTAGCTGCTGCCTATGTGGTTACTGCACAAAGGACATCTGTAACTGTTTCCTCCCCCCTGTTTCAGTTGGGGGGAAGTGCACTGTTCCCAGAAGTACTTGTGAAAACTGATTTATGGGCAACTAGACCAAGAAGAGTTCCCTTGTCAGAAAGACTAAAAGCTGCAGTGTCCCTCTGTGTAAACTCAGCCTTCTCAGGTTGTGCTGGATCTAGTGAAAAGCAGATCTCATTCCAAACCCACTGGCACTGATGGTTTCACTGCTCTCTGTAGCTGGATTAAAAGCTTCAGATGACTTTTGTGATAATTAGCACTTTCACATTTACACAGTTCCACATGATAGCTGCAATAGCATTAATTTGCTTACTCAGAACTCTGATCTTTTTCCAGTCAGCTTTCAAGAATTAAGTGCCCTACAGTTGTGGAACCAAGTAAGCTGTACATGGCAAAAAATTAAGAAGTTTGAAGCATATTTAACACTGATATTTATAATACACTCCTTGACTGTATAAAATACCCACTGTTTTTCTTGCTGAGATTATGTTTTCTGTCTTTGAAAACCCCCAGAGCTGAACTTTTTTGGTCTACATAATTTATACCCATGCAGATCCTGCCTTTAATTCCTGAAGGCTGTGTGTGTATTAGGATTTCCAGATTGACACACATGAGTGTTGTAGCCATTGCAAGATTGTGCCAGATTTGTACATCACAAAGACTTGATTCTCCCTGTGCTCACAGGTCCAGAATTTGGGGGGCAGAAGAACTGTGTTTACATTGGAATGGTCACAGAGGATCTGGATGTGTCAGAGTTGGTTGAAACCATTGCAGCAACAGGCAGAGAAATTGAAGAAAATTCCAGAGTATGTATTAATAAATCACAGAATATTTCAGTACCCTTTTTTTTCCCCTTTCATATTGGCTTCAGGACATGGTTTTGTTCTTTGTGAAAGTAAAAGTTGTACTCGCCCACAACAGTCTTATTTACTGGGGAAGGAGTGTTTTGTTACAGATGGTGATATCCTGAGGATGTCTGGATTTGTGTTTGTGGTCCTGTATGCAGTAGTTTTAATGAAAAACTTCAGTGGTACTGAAATAGACTCGTTTTGTCACTAAAATTTAAGCTGTCAAAAAACAAAGGTTAAAGGTGGGGGTTGATTGTGAGCTGCTGTTTCTCTTCACTGCTTGATGTGGTGGGATTGAAATTCTTTATATACCAGTTTTAAGCTAAAACTATGCCCTAAAATATGTGAAAAACTCTAAATTTATGTTTTTAAACCAGAAATTACAAATAATCCATTAAAGTAATAAAGCTGATGATGGAACTTCTATTTGTCAAAGCATTTACCTGAGTAGAGTTCTCCAAATGTTCTCTGAACCAGAATTCCGAAGTGACTTGCATCACAAATGAACATCTGTCCCTTCTTTCCTTTAGTCTTGGACATTTAATTTCCTCACCTAAAAAATAACCAGAACTTCAGAACTCCTTGGCCTGTTTCTGCCCACAGGAGTATGTTGCCACGTGCCCTGTTTAGGTGAGGGATGGTTGGTGCAAGAGGGAGGCTTTTAGAAAAAACCTACATCAGTTCCAGCCTGCCCTGAGGACATGAAGTAAATACAGTAAAAGCCAGAACCAAAAGTGAAGATAAACATCTTGACTAGACCAGAAAACACACTGGTTCTTCCTGATGCTCCAAGTGCAATTCCCTTGCTCTCCCTCCTGTAGCCAGTACCTCTGGGTATTGAACTTTCAGTGGGGGTCAGTTCCTCACTGGCCTCTCCCCCAGGAAGAAGGAGCAACTTCCTCTCTTTCCTTTTATTAAGTGACAGTAAGACAAATTTTGGGCATTTTGGAGGAAGTGCCTGTCTAATTTAGACCTTGTGCAATATTAAAGCCCATATAAATATATAGAAATTGCCATTTGTCTTGCCCAAACAAAACTGAGGCTCTGTTTTTTGATTTCTTGGGTTTGTTCATTCCTTGCCCCTGCAGCTCTCCCAGTGATCTGCCTGTCCTTTGCAGTGTCAAACATGGCTGGTGCTGGCCTGGGCTGCCACAGGGACCAGAGTGGCAACTGTTTATGAAATTAGGAAAACAAAGGGAACCCAGGCTGACATATACCCTGTTAGACTTGCTGTGAGGCTGGTTTAAGTCCCAAGTGCTTCTAGAAACCAAAACGTGCTCTATAAAGCTAAAAATTCTTCCCAGATATTCACCTTAGTTGCTAAGCAGGTCTTTGAAGACTTTGGATCACAGGCTCATTTCTAAGTGTTAAGGAAAAAAAAAGTACCCTTCCTGTTTAAAATTACATTCTCTCCTCTGGGTTTATCTGTTAAAAATCCTGCAGTCAGCCTGTACATTCTTTAATTTACAGTCATAATGAAATAGAGATTGTCAAATACTGTCTTAAATTAGAAAAATATCTAACTACCCTGTCTAGATCCTGAAAAACTTGAACTGAAAAGGCAATTTCAAGTCTGAATAATATATATAATTATTTCTGGGTTTTATTAGCTGTTGGAAAACATGACTGAAGTTGTTAGAAAAGGGATCCAGGAAGCACAGCTTCAGCTTCAGAAAGCAAATGAAGAGCGACTTCTGGAGGAGGTGAGGCTTTAAACATCAGCTGTACCTTGAGATAACTTGTCACAGAGGGGTCACTTGCTCACCAGCCAGTGTTGGGTTGTGCTTTGCAGGGGCTGCTGCGACAGATTCCTGTGGTGGGCTCTGTGCTGAACTGGTTTTCCCCCTTCCAAGCCTCTCCGAAGGGAAGGACGTTCAATTTAACAGCAGGTAGGGCTCATTCACTGCACCGTGTGACGCTGCTGTTGGGGCTGTTCCCAGTTTGATACTGAACTTGCAGCACATTCCTGTGCTGGTTGGATCATGAGTGACATCATCCACCCTCGGGATGTACAAGAACATATTTGGAATTCATGTCTGGTGATGTGGAAGGAGCTGCCTTTAAGCTTTTATGTCGTTGAGACTGATGTACCAACATAATACTTTCTGAAATTATACATTTCCACTGTAAAAATACTGTGGCAGAATTAAGAATGAATATTCCTGGACTCAGCAGTGCCTGGCCTGGCTGTCTGTGTGTCTGTAACCTGCAGGGAAGACTTCTGCTGTGCTTGGGGCCTTTCTGACTCTGGATGCACCGACGGGCAGGTTCTCACAGCCGAGAACAGCCAGGTTCCCCTGGGAATGCTGACCCCTGCATGGTTAGATACCCTTTCCATGTGCACTGCTTCATAGCTTGCAGCTGGGAACATGTCAAGTGCCCAGGGGAGAAAGGAAAAGGGCCTGCAGGGTGTAGCAGTGTTGTGAGTGAGTGTGAGGGGAAACCATCCATTTGTGAAGTGTGAGCGCTCCTGTCCCCGGGTACTCAGAAATGGATCCCCCACCACTTGGCAGTTTGAACTCAACCAGCACATGCACTTTCAGAAATGTGCATTAACAGGAAGACTGTTACATACCTTACAAATGCAAACAGAAAACTGCTCCAGCCTGGGTTATATTCAACTTCTTTTTTTTTTTTTTACCCACAGGCTCTCTGGAATCCACAGAATCCACATATGTGTCAAAGGCCCAAGGAACAGGCACCACTCCACCACCCACTCCCACTTCCAGCCTTGCAAAGCAAAGACTTCCTGGTAAGTTTCTGTGTCTTAGTTAAATTTCTAAAACTTGCTAAAACATCCTGATACAGGATGAGCCACATGATTTTCCATCTTTCTTAATATGTGGAACTGGAGCTCATCTTGTACTGCCTTAAAAACCTAATTGTACACATGACACAGACCACCACCCCAACCTCTTTTCTCCCCACAAATTCTTCCTGGGCCTACAGGAAGTTGTAATCCCATTAGCTGACAACAGTCCATGAAATCTGGAATCTTCCTCTAGAATATTATGAGGTTATTGAGCTTTAAAAATGAGCAAGCAACAAGCCAAAAGTTCTATTTGAAATAAAAGCATAACATCGTAATCATGTACTTCAGCAACTGCATTTCTATTGCTACCAAATATTTTGTGGACAAAATCCTTCTAAAGGGAAGATCTGTTATATCTATGGCACTCTCTGTATAGTTGTATTAGTAATCAATGCTGATCTGATTGGCAGGAAAGCCACAGTTTTAACTCACCTTTTGAGCTGGTGGCTTCCAGCCTGTAGTTTTCTATGCAGGTTTTTTCCCTGGAATGACTTCAGTGTGTGTGTAGGCAGTTTGGTTTCAGCTCAGTTTTACCTGTCTCTGCATATACAGGATACAAGGACAGGTGCTTTTACTTTGCAGACCTGTCTCTAACTGCAAGGGAGGGGGGTCTGTATTTAGGTGCAAAGTAGCACCCAAACAAAACCTATTTTTTTTCAGTTGTAGAATTCCAATACTTCCCTTGAACTTGTGCACAGCACTGTTTGTGTTTGCTGCCTTCATGGGTACTGTGTTCTTCAAACACTTTGCAGGTCAGAAAGCTTTTAAAAGGTCTCTAAGAAGCTCTGATGGGTTCAGTGAGACCAGTTCCATCAGCCACTGTGATGACCTGGAGAAGATGGATCAGAGACCCCCAGCTCTATCCCCCAGCCACGAGCAAGGACCTTTGGAGACAGAAAAACCAGAGGAGCAGAAGGAGGTGGCACAGGCACAGACAAACACTGAGGACACTCACAGTGACAAATCACCACCTGACTGTGCAAAGGGAGAGGAACAAGCAAGTGAAAGATAAAATCCAGTGTGGATTTCAGACTTTGCCAAGGCAGCCCCTGCCCAGGGAGGCAGGGTGTGAACGATGCATTGAAAATGTGAACAGTGCCACACACTAGTACAGTAATAACTACTGTAACTTATTAACTGGGATTTTGCACAAATATAAATTCCCTCCCCTGGGACAGAGATTTGTCTTATCATACTTGTTACAGTTGCTTTAATCCTCTACATGTCGGTGTCACCAAAGCAGTAGTGAAATTTATTAAGTGCTCATAAACATTTGTAAAAACACTTAGCAATTATCCTTCCTGCAGGAATCTATGCATGGTAACACTTGCTAACAAACCCATCAGCCATGCACATGGTTAAAAATACAGTTGCACCCAATAATTATACAACGATCTTATGCTACTACATCTTATTAAAAAAAAAAAACAACTGCCAGTTGTTCACCTTTTTAGTATTTACAATTCAGTTTAACCTCTCCTGCAGTCACACTACTGACTTGCTTCCCTTTTGTTACCTTATCCAGCACCTTGCCCAGCAGCTGGGGGGGCCGGGCCCGTGTAAATAGGGGTCACTGAGGAGCGCTTGGCCAGCGACCATTTGTTCTGCTGTTGTGCTTCACCCACCCAGCCCTGGCTACAGTGGGGACCGAGTTCATGAGTTCTAAGCCTTTTAGAAAGAAATAGTGCCTCTCTGCATGCCTGACCAGCTCCCTGCTTCCACCCCTGGGAAGGATCACCAAGGCACCGTTGCGTTCCTTTGCACGGCATTGACACCAAATCCGCTCGCACACGTTGACGTGGTGTAACTGGAGTTCTTTCTGTTGTGTATTTTTAAAGATAGTTGTAGTAAAGCTTGAAAAACCAATACATTTGTGACGGTTTCGACACTTATTTTTTGAATAACAGTAACTTACCTATGGTAGGAATTGTACAGACTCTAAAGAAACTATTTAGGTTATTTACAGCACAGCACAACTTCAGAGTGTCTGGAACTACTCTGGATAAATTCAAACCCAAGGTCTAAAAGTGTTTTCCCCCTGGATCATCTTAATCACTTCACTGCAGATTTTCAGAGCCTCTTGTGGAAAGATCTCTGGCAACACTTGCTTTCCTTGAGTCACCTGATTTTGATGCAAACCATCCCATCCCTGTAGAACCGGATACAAATACTGGGTTTTTTCTTCCCCTCCTGATGGGTATCCATTAATACCATAATGGTTGTAGTGGTCCTGGGGCTTACTTTGATAATCTGAAAAATTTAGGGTTTTTGAATTGTACTGGCACCTGATTTGACTCTCAGCTCCTCAAGCCTGCAGGGCTGGGATGCCATGAACAAGGTTAATTTTGCTGTTGGGGTAATTTATGTAAATCAGTGCAATTTTTCTAAAGTGCAAAAGCAATTAAGTTGACTAGTCTTCCTCCTTGGTTTCTTTGGTGCAATGAAGTATGTTAATAATAAGAGTAATTTGTTGGGGATGAAGTTATCACCACAAAGATTAATTTTTAATGTTTTTATATTTGGAAGTGTTTAAATCAGTAGTTTTGTTGGAATGAGCTTCATTCTTTAGATACTTACCTGAATGTTTCAATAAAGATTCTTCAAATTATCACTCTGGAATTAAGTTCTTGTTGAAGGACACTTCCCTACATTTCAGCAAGCTCTAAGTAAGTGTGTGCAGCTTCCTTTCACTGTGTGTGCAGAATCACTTTCTGAAGTGCACACCAGTGTAGTGACTCACCTTCTCAGTCTCCAGCACTGCCCCTCTCTACCTGTGCCCATCAAATTATTGCACTGGAGCAGCAGAGCCTAAACAAAGCCAAATTCTTACTTCAAAAACCCTGATTCCTACGTAAGTAATGCAGAAAAAGCAAGTTACTTCTATCAAAATATTTTATTTTGAAAAGCACAGGAACAATGGTATTTGTGACCAGCAATATCCTTTTTACAACAAATTGCTCATCTTGCAAGACTGTACTTCCCTAAAGCAGTTGTGGTGGTTGGTTCCAGGTTAGATCTTGTCAGAACAAACCTGTTCCCACAACCCTTCTTTGTTTTTTTTGTAGATGCGAGGTTTGCTGTCGGGGAACAGGGACCGAGATGGAAAGGGATGTGCTTTGAGAAATGTTAATGTAGATCGCATGTGGGAAACAAAGTGGGGTGGCTCAGCCAGGGGCGACGTGGAAAGATTCTGAAAGAGAAGATGGGAGCAAGAGCTGCTTGATATTCAGAGCACAATGTTCTCCAGATCCTGCCTTCCAATAAGGATATTCCCCACCCTTCCCAGGGCCAGCAGTGCACTGGAAGAAGTTCTGACAGACTGCATCCCCTCCTCTCTACTCAGCCAGAAGGGGAAAAAAAAAGCTCAGTTTCAGGTACCTGTAAAATCTGGGCATCATCCTGTTCCAACCAGAAGTCCACGTGTGGGAAAGGCCCCCAGAAATAAGGCCCAATACGGAGCTGTTCCGTCTTTGCATCGTAGATGTTGGTGAGCTGTAAGAACACAGGGAGCCTGCAGGGTCAGACAGGGCTCACACTGGCAAAGAGCACATTCCCTTGGTCTGAGGGCCCTGGGCTCAGCTCCTGTCCCAGACAGACCGTGGGCCAGCTCAGCCCTTCCTTCCGACTGCGGTACCTTGAACCAGTTCTGACAAACGTGACATTAAACAGTAACAGCAAACCCAGAACCCAGAGAATGCTACCAAAGAATTTTGTTTCCTCAGACTTTGGATGTTTGTCCCAACTGGTCTCCCCTTCTGACAAAAATACCGTTTCCCCCCCCCCCCCATATTATTTTTACTCACTGGTGCTCCTGTTAAAACATGGGCTGAACGCAAATCCTCATCCGGCCCTTTTTCTGGGAAGGTTGCAGGGAAAATCTCTGCTGTTTTAACATTCACAGCTGGGAGGAAACAGAGATTAAAATACTGAAACAATTAATTCCTACAAGGCGTTTGTTTACAGTGACCATGTCCCCAACACAACTGTGTTGCAGAACTTCAGAACCCATCGCACTCTTGTATTTCTCAGACCCCTGAGCCTGCAACAGCACATTTCTACTCCATTTCCTTTGACAGCATTTCAATATTCCACAGATGCATGAACTAATTAGAAGAAACACTGAATAATCAATAAGAAGGTTGAATTCGAAGCAGAAATTTAGTGCAGTAGCTTGATATTGATAAAATCATAAGTGCAGTTAAAGGAAAATAAATCTGCTTGCCTTTGTACACAGCCCCTCCTACATGTGCAACTGTGGTACCACAAGACAAGTATTTCTACCTTCACCTCTGACAGCAGCTTGTAACTTTTAGGATGGACTTCAGCCAGTCATTAACTATAAGCCCATTTACCACTGGAATCTGAAAAGCAATCCAGTTACAAAAATATAATTAAATTCTAATTTACTCACCTATTCCATAAATGATTGGAAAGTGAATATCCTGTTCTTCTCTATCATTTAGTTCTGTAAGAGAAATCAACTTGTAGGACTTTGGATTTTTCTGTGAGCAGCATTCATTTAGTTGTTCTCTGATAACATACAACAGAACTGATGTTGTAAAGACAGAAAAAAACCAAGGAAGCCTAAAAGAAATGTGGAAAAGAAGGTGCAGGTGCAGGTCTGCTTGAGGCCTGGAGCAGAGCTGTCTCCAAACAGAACAGCTGGTTCCAGCCAACTGCCCCCCACTTCTGCATGGGCAATTTAGAGGGAAAAAACCACAATGCAAAATGACCACGATGCCAGTTTTCAAAGATGTAAGTCACCAACAGCACTGTCACGGAAAGAGGATGGAAATATGACCTCAACATGATATAAAGGAAAGGAAATAACTTCCTGTAAGTGACATCACACACTGTGAACTAACTGAAAGAGTTAACGAGTTCACTGGACCCTGTAGGGAGGTCCAGCAGAGCAAAGGTCTGCAAGTGCCCTTCTCAATTGTCTCATAAGATCTCCACAGGTACAGAGCCTGTTCCACAGGGCAAATGTGCCAAAATAACCTGGCCAGGATCACGAGTGGCTCTGCTATTGGCTGCAGTGCAGCAGAACTTGGTAAGGAGAGAATCCTGCTGCACTGGCTCTCTGCCACCACCACACACACTGACCACAAGAAAACGAACAATTACAAACGGTTATGGAGGACTTGTGCTGTTCTGTCTTACAGGACGGATAAAAAGCCATGAAAAGACCCCTGCCCTTTGATTTCAGTAGCTAAAGGTATTTCAAAACCCAAGGAAAGATTTTCTTACCTGTTACACAGAAGGTCACTAAGTGAACATCATCTGGCTGGAGATCGAACGCTCCTACGGCAACAAGGACAGCGCAACGTGTGAGTGAGGGTGCAGGGCAGGGCTGGGTGGGCACTGCAGTGGTGGGCACACACCGACACCACTGCTCCTGGGGAGGGCACAGCAAACAGCCTTTTGCATGTTTGCTTCAAACTAACAGCAATTTACAGAGAGGAGCCATTTGTAATAGCAAAATGTGCTAAAAAAAAGTGTTGTGCCACTCACTGTTTTTAGTGACACTGGTTTAGCTCTGGCATCACACCAGCTCTGATGTAGTTCACCATACACATTTAGCAGCTTATATTTAAATGTTTTCTCCTAAAATGTTACATATATAGTGAGCAAACCCAGTCTTTCACTAGGTGTAAATTAAAACTGCCTTTCACCATCTTAAACTCCAGGAAAAAAATTCCTCTTTTTTTTCGAAGTTCTGACAGCAATACAACAATTGATTCAAATTGTAACTTGATGCTTGAGAATCAGAAGGTTGAAAAAATAAGTTAACCAAAATACCTTTTTCTGTACAGAACTCTCATATAACATAGACCAGGTGTAACAGCCATGAGGCTGCAGCCCAGGGCCTTTGCTGGTTCTGTTTTCCTTTTTGTTTATCCCCTTAAACACCTCCCTCCAATCCTGACACCTGCCCCATCCCTCCTCCCTCCCCATTCCAGTGGGGCTGAAGCCTCTCCACACTCAAAGTGCTCAGCACAAGGCAGAGCACTTGCAGGTAGGCAGGTACTTTATGTTTCCAATCTCTTAGTAAAGCACTGCCATCACTGCTCTGGACTATGGATTTTATAAACAGACCTGACATTTTTCATCAGGCAATTCCAAACAATAATTAAATTTTACCTCATCTCATTAAGGTATGAACTGAATGGTAATTAATGAAGTCACCCACACTCACAGATTTGGAGAGTGTCACCACTTCCCAAGATCACACCAGGAGTCAAACCCAGCTGAACTGTGCCCCAACTCTCCACAGCAGAATACGAGCCAGGGGGAAATGACCAGTTCAGACCCTGCATCCCACACACTGCCCATGGAGCAGCCCCAGCAGCCCAACCCTCTCCGAGTTCTCAGGCACAGAAAAACACCCTTCAAAACAAATCCACGTTTCTTTCCAGTAAATGACTGGGGACTCAGATTACAAACAAACTTTACCCACATCCAGCCAGAACTATTGTTTTTGGACATGAGAGTGGAAAAAAAGTGAACTTACTAAGAAGCTGATTAGTAAGTTTTTGTGATAACTGCCTATCATCATTGAAACCTCCAACTAGGTGCACTTCCAGCCTAACAGAGATGGAATAACAGGAAACAGCAATTAAAAAGACATCTCAAAATGAATAGCTTTACAAAAAAATCCCCAGCCCAAACTGCAAAGCAATCATTAGAGAAGCCTTATTACAATCACATGCACCAAGCTGGTTTGCATTACACAGCAGGTTATGGTAACTCCATTCTCAGCACTTGAGGGATCATAAGGAACTGGCACAGAACAAAAGCTTTTAAGAGGCATTACATACATGCAATTCTAACCCAGGGGCATCTCTGATGGTCAGCACCTCAGGTTTGGATGGAACTTTGTAACCTCCTTTCAGTTCCCAAAAAAGGGTTAACTAAACATGAAGATTTTTGTTCCCATGACCTCCTCACAACTATTCTGGACCACGCAGCAAGGTTCTTCTCCTAAAAGTGTCTGTGTAAAGACAAGTCCTTACAAATCATGACTTTTAGAGATCACATCTTCTAAGTTCATTTAGTTTTTGTTCTTACCAAACTGCAGGGTCAAAAACCTGCACATCCACAAAGAGTCTTGTTTGCTAAATTCCATTTCAGAGCTTTTTACCAATTGTCCTGTCCCACACACCTCTTTTTTCTTTTTTTTTTTTTTTTAATGCGGACTTGGAAAAATCCGAGATGGATTCTCAGATACCAAAAAGAATTTACAAAATTAACACTCTAGAAGGAAAAATATAAACTAAAAAAACAGTTATTTGGAAAATTTTGCACATCTGAAACAAAAGTGAACTGGGAAACAGTAAATGCAAACCTCACAGTGATTTTACAGAGACACCATTCAGAACAGAACCGTGCTTTAAACGACTGCTAAAAACTGCCCCAAAATCATCATCAAGGAAATCATTTTCACTTTACATGTGGCTGCTGATTAAGAGAAGTTTCCTGCACAATGACCTTGCCTGAACCCCATATAATCACACAAAAATTTCCTGCTGTATAAGCTGCAGCAGCCTTTGTGCAAAGCAGCACACAAGAAAGGAGCAGAGCTGACCTGCCACAGCCCGTGGTGTTTGAGAGAGACTTCACTGAACTCATGATGAGCGACACCTCGGTCTCTGTGTCAGACCCGTCGCAGTGTGTCAGGCAGGTGGCTCCGCTGCCTGGGGAAGGCACCAGAAGACAGTGACTTAGTGACTATTTTGTTAACAGTAACACTTTACCCTGCTGCAGTATGGTAAGAGTTGCACCCACCACCACCAGCCTTCCTCTCGGGACAGCGGTCTCTGGCAGAGGACATGGACTCACTGAATGAGGCAACAGCCTCTGCACGTGCCCATTGTAGAACCACAGCTCATGTCAGGGGTACAAGCACCCTCTTAAGCAGGACCAGGAAACGTCTCTAATGTCAGAGACCCAGGCACATAATGAGGATCTTCCCAGAAATCCCACCTCCGTAATTTCCAAACCCTGCTCCCACACTGCTGAGCACAGCCCAGGGCTGCAGTGCCACTGCCACTGGCCACAGGGGCAGAGCAGGTTAAACATCTGCTCACAGAGCAACCACAACGCTGAGCCTCTGACACCAAACACACCCCCTCTTGGAACAAGTGGTTTAGTTAATACTTATGTGACTTTTGGAGATTCAGGTTTACACAAATGTAACTGCAGTTTATTTTATTAATGCCACATAAACCATTACTAATTCCTCACTTCAGGGGGACAGGTTTTGTTCTGAATGTCCTTTAAGGATACCTGTGTGTCGGAGCACAACTATGTGGCAGGTAGTTGCATCATCTGATCCAAGAATAGAAACAGAACCTATTTTAAAGGAGAGAAACACCGTAAGAACTCCCTTCACACAGTCACTGCTTCAGCAGAAGAGCAAATGTTTATGCTCCTACACACCATCTTTGGGGGTGGTCACTGCAAACTCTCTCTGCTGGACATAGAGGAGGCCTTTGGGTTCCACAGTCTGAGCAGGCTGACTTCTCAGAAGCTTTGCCTTTTCCTAAAGATAAATGATAACAGAGACTACAGCGGCTGAATTCTCAGATGTATGCATTGCTTGACAGAAACATCACCTCTGAAAAGCAAAGGGACTCAGGTCAGAGAGAAATGTGTATTTTGGATTACAGAGTATTCTGAATTTTGAGAAGTTTTTGCTTACCTGCCACTGATCAAGTTAATAGTGAAATCTCCTGATTCCAGAGACACACAAAACACTTTTCCCTGTTTTACAGACCATAAAATGGAGGCACAACAAAAAGCATTTGCACTTGGCAAAGATTATACAAGAGACAACACCAGAGCTGATCTTGGAAGTTTAATCAGGACAAGAAACTTTGGAAATGCAGAAGTTTCAGCCTTCTACTGCCACAATCCATAATATTTACTTAACACTTCTCAAAATATCGCTGTCTATTAGCTTGCCTGGTGCAGGGAAAACCCAGATTCCTGGGCTATGACTACTGCAGTGCTTCACCACAGACCCGCTGGGCAAGAAGCGGATTTGCACGCTGGCGGCTCAAAAAACACCCCACAGTCCGATCAGATTTGCCCTGGTTTTCTGCACAAATTCACGTTCTACGAAGAAACACCTTCTAATGGCAAACACCTTCCGAAACAGCTCTGCTCAGCATTCCCGGCTGGCAGTCCGCCGCTTGGATAACAACACATATATAACATTTATACAGTGGAAGCGAGGTTAGCACCTTCCCGACAGTGACCGCCTCGGCTTTTATCGCCAGTTTTTGTTATTTCGGGCAGACGGGCCCGGCCGAGGCAGCCCCAGCCCGGCCGCTCCGCTCGCACTCGGGCGGTCACCGCCGAGCCCCTCCCGGGGACACCGATTTTATTTATTTCGGTCCCCCCGTGTTGTCACAGCGGTGCCCGGGGCCGCCCCCGCCCCGCCCGGCCGCTTCACGCCCCGGGGCCCCTTCGCTCACCTCGAGGTGCGGGTGTGCGCGGATCATGTCCCCTGTGGGCCGGGACAGGTCCACCCGCGCTCCGTTAACCAGCAGCGGCATCTTGGCGAGTGCTGGGCCGGGCCTGGAGGCGGCTCCACGCTCCCTCCTGAGGCCGCGCCGGGCCGGGCCGGGCCGGGCGGAGCCGCGCGGGGCGCTGGGAAAGCGGGGCGGTGGGAAAGCGGGGCGGCGGCACCGGCACCGCCCGGGGCTCGGCAGGGACCGGCCTGGAGCTCGGCCCCGGCACCGCCCGGGGCTCGGCAGGGACCGGCCTGGAGCTCGGCCCCGGCACCGCCCGGGGCTCAGCAAGGACCGGCCTGGAGCTCGGCTCCGGCACCGCCCAGAGCTCGGCCCTGGCACCGCCCGGGGCCCGGCGGGGTCTGAGGCGAACACGGAAACGCGCCCGGGCTCGGCCCCGCCTGAAGATTTAACCCGGTAACCTCGCCGAAACCCGCCCCTCCTCCCGTCACTGCGGGGTCACCCGTAGGTTATGGTATGAAACCGGTTTGGAAATAACAGCGATAAAGCCCCGAATTCACAAATCACAAAATCAGTTAGGTTGGAAAAGACCTCTGAGATCGCCGAGTCCAACCTCTGACCGAACACCGCCGTGTGTCAGGCCATGGCACTCAGTGCCACGTCCAGTCTTTCCTTGAACATCTGCAGGGACGGTGACTCCACCTCCTCCCTGCGCAGCCCATTCCAAGGTCTAATCGCCCTCTCTGTGAAGAAATTCTTCCTAATGTCCAACCTAAAACTCCCCTGACGCAGCTTAAGACTGTCCTCTTGTCCTATCACAGTTGACTGGGAGAAGAGACCGACCCCCACACCACCATCCTCCACCCCAATACCTACAAAATTAGGTATTCATACAATCCCAAAGACGACCGTTTTTCCTTTAAGATCAGGGATTTTTTCCTCCAGTTGTCTCAGTAAGACAGCAAGAAAGACCACCGTGGTAGCAGCAGAGTTAATTTACCCTGCATGGAGAGTGGACAGCCAGGCACCAGGACTGTCCACGACCCACAGAAAACCCCCAGTTCGACCTTTCCATCCACCTTCACAAAAGTAAACTGTCCCTGGAAGTGTTCCAGGCCAGGCTGGAGCAACCTGAAAAGTGTCCCTGCCCATGGCAGGGGGTTGGAACTAAATGATCTCTAAGGTCCCTTTCAACCCAGGCCATTTGATGATTCTGTAGCAGACCTTTTCTTCAAAAGGTACCCTGACTCTCTCAGATGACACAAAATTCCACCTCCAAATCAGCATTCCTGTCACCGGTATTTACAAAGTCTCTTTAGCAAAATGCCAGCACCTGCCAGCACACCTGCCTGCACTTACACTGAGCAAAGCAGAGCTGGCACAGCTGAGGGTCCAGAAACACTTCAACAAGTAAAAACTGTACAACTTCAGTACAGACAGTTCAATGTCTGCATACTTTTTGACATTATACTAGTTACAGGGATTTTTTTTTGTTGTTGTTCTAATGAGACATGGAAGCTCCTGAATCACATGCCTGGTATTAAAACTGCAGAAGTTTTAGCCTCATTTTGGAAGAAGCAGCTGAAAGGCATATTTGAAATGATGTTTTTCTTGCTGTTGATCTGAGAAGGGTTCTTGCATGCCAGGAGAAAATGCAATTATTTCAGATGGAAATCTATTGTTTATTACACAGGACTGACAATAAAGAGGACTAAAATTAAACACAAAAACTCAGTTTATACAATGATGAACACATTCACTGATGCACTCTGCAATGTCATCCCCAGAACTTATTTCTGCAGTCTGTCAGAACTAACACCCTGGCTTTGAGAAGCCAGGCTACACAGAGAGCACCTCAGTTACATACAGAAATGGGGTTTTCTCAAATGTGTAAGTATTGCACTGTTGGCATCACTCTTTATTGGTTCCAAATAAAAATGTTGTCTTGAAAGCCTCCAAGTTCAGATTCTAAAGAAGGGCAATTAGAGTTTAGTCCAAATGCATAAAATTTTCAACTCAGTGCTACACAAATAGCATTTTCCCCCCCACTGTTTATATTTTTACTTAAATCTAAAAGCCAGCAACCATGAAAAGACAAGAAACTTCAGCAGAGAAGCTCAACAGTGACTGACACATGGACAACACAAGGACACCACTGACACTACTTTCTTTCCACAAGGGAAGATTTTTTTTTTTCCTATTTTCAGCATTCACATATAAACTTCAAATCCTGCAAATAAATACCTGTCTCATAGTGCTTCATAAGCACTCCGAAGAAAACTATCTACAAATAACACATTCAGCTACTCCCTCATTTTCAACACTTCCAACAATCATCACTTTTACATGTCTGAACTTTCATAGCTGGGAAAGGTGCGTGTCAGCTACAGATTTAAGGAAAATTAGTGCTTGCTGTCTGAATACACTCCACTATCAAGTGGCTTCACTAAAAACTGCTCTATAGACAGGAAAAGCCTAAGAGATGTGTGTAGAAGAACCACTGTCAGACTGGTTCCTGGCCTGTCTATCGAGGGATCACACCTTTACTTTGAAATGAACTCTAGAAGAGTCATCAGAGTAGAGTCTGAACACTGACAGGGGAATTCTGGCCCCCACACAAATCAGCAGGAAGAAATACCAGAATTTCACCTCTGATATATAAAACCTTGTAGAGAAACATTAGTAAACAAAGTTTTTAAGAGTCAGGAAAAACTATATAAAAAAAAAATCCCTTCGAAGTCATAAAAACCATTTCAATGTGAAATTTGCAAAGTATCACCCTATTTATTCTCTAAGCTTTTCTAGCAACGTATGACTCTACTATAACATATCTGTAGAAATCTGATGATTAAGAAACAATAATTTTTCTCAAATGTAGTTACTTAAAACACTTGCCAGTTTGGAAATTTGAGCTAAAGTCTCTGTAAAGAGTGAAACATTGCACACGAGTTTTCAGCCTTCTCACTTCTGACGCCCCATGTCACGGAGGGAACGGCACATAACAGTCTGGAGGGGAGCCAATGCTGCTCCCGGGGCTCCGGGTGCTGGACTCATAGGAATTGGGAGCAATTCCAACCACACCATCATTTTGAGGGGTTTCTCCTTTCAAGAAGTCATCGTCTTCATCTTCGGAAGTACCCTGAATAAATTCAAAAGGCTCGGTGAGAGCAGAAAGATACTGTCAAATCTAAGAGATCTGGATTTACACTACAATTGTCACGACCAGTAAGAATGGTAAGAGAATTAGATGTACTCTCATTATGAAATATGGGCACTAAATCACATCTAGAGTGGATTTTCCAGTGACATCATTGTGTCCATGTTCTGAGAGCGTTCATAAAGCTTTCACAGGGGTCCTGTGCTGCAGAAGAGAGGAAAAGTGCTCAGATCAATTCCTAAAGCTTCCAAATTTCAATCACAGTTTAGTGTATTCATACCTACTTTAAAAAAAAAAATCCTGCAACAGAAGAAGCTGATAGAGATTTGGAAAAAGCTAAACTGCATTTTCATCAGGAAAGATTAGAAAGATTACCTTTTTAATTGGTTTCTTTAGATTCTCAAGATCTTCAGCACTCAGCTCTTCCCAGAACTGATAAAGAGGATCAATGGTTTTCTTCGATCTGAGAGAGGAATCAAAACACAGAATGAGCTAATATATTCAGTAGAAGTCATATATATTTCATTTTAATAATACAATATAAAATGCTCTGACATTTTGATAGCCCTCTCTAGGATTTCACAACCTACTCAATTAATCCCTATATAATCCTCAATTAATCCCATGAAAAAATACCTCCATTTTGCTGATAGGTATAAATCACAAAGGTTTGCTAGAGGACTTCTGGTAAGGTCATGTCTCCTAACTCCTAACTGGGTATTTTTGACAGCTGCACTGTGCTCGCAAAAAAAGCGTAATTTTCTTCCAAAATTTTAAATATTGTAGAAACAACTTTTGTTGTTATATGAATATTAATATTATTAGTAGTCTCCCTTCTGTGGAGATGGATTTTTTTTTTAAGAGACAATAAAAAGCCAGAATGTTGCTCTCTACCATAAAAAGAAAGGTATTTTAAATAAGCTGAAGTCACCAATCAAGAAGCAATATACTGACAGTGCAAAAAACCCAAAATAAAATGACAAAAAAAGGACACATCACCACCATGGTTCCAACAAAACATGATTTAGGCTAACATGACATTTTAGAGGCTGCTTACAACAAAGAAAAACCAAAAATCACCAAACATATTAACTAGACCTTCCAGGAAACTGGATCCTGTCCCTTCTTCATTGCTATCTGTCACAGGAGGGGTACATTTCAATTCAAACCTTTGACAATCTCTGGTTAAAACACGTAACATGAGAAGTACTAAAGATCAGTGAGGAAAGTGAACTGCAGAAACACTGACAGGTTCCTACAGTTTTTATTCATTATTTCCTGCAAGGCAGAAAATCAAGTTGTTTATTTTTAAACCATACCTTTTGAGGATGTAGGGATCGAAGGGGAAGAAGCTGTCCAGAGGGTTAGTGCACGTCTGCACAAGGTCACCTCCGGTACCGCTCCGAACAACTGGGATGAACTGCCTGTTGTTCCTCTCAATAATGGTGTAGCAGAACACCAGCTGGTATTTCCTTTAAAAAAGGTAATAAAGAAAAGGTAAGCACTTCTAGCACATCTTAAGCAAGGATTTCAGATGGTATTAAAATATGAAGTTATTTTTTAACAAACATCACTTCTATCTTCCATTTTCCAGGTGATACTAGGAGTTTCAAGATAGTCACAAGGTAAGGAGCCTGTTCTCTCTTCCTCTATACTCAACTTTACTCCAAGTAGAATCACACTGGCTCCAACACAAAGCAATCACAGTGCTGCAGGCTTTCATTAGAAATGAACCAGAAATAAACTTATCACACCTGGAACATGGGCAGTATCATGTCTTAGATGATATTCAATACTGAGCCTATCAAAACCCATGTTCTAAGTACTGTTCTGGTTTCAGATACACACCAAGGTCTGAAGCTGAACCTGAAGTAAGTGAGTAGGTACCTGGTAATTGCAGCAAACAAGTTGACAACAGAAGGGATACAAATCTTCAGGGGGTTGAGCTGACACATGACAATGCGCTCGAAATTTAAACTCTGCAGATATGACAGGCCTTGAAAATAAGAACAATCGACAAATACAGGTTAATAACATCATACAAACTGAACTTAATTTCTAACAATTTCCAGTGTGACAAGTCTGTACCCTGCACAACACCACAGGAGCACATCCTAGGACGCTCTCTCCCAGTGGAGATCTGGCCCACAGCTTGTTCAGCAGAGAAGTTACTCAAGTAACAATAACCTGCCACAGGTGAGGGACCCTCCTAAGACACACACTAAATTTCCACACCCATGAGAAGCACTGACAGAGGCAGAGTCATCAATACAGATTATTAACTGAAGCCCATGCTGGTTTTCTACAGTTATCAGCATTGTTTTCAATAGTGGGGGGGAAAAGATCACTTAGCTTGGTAGCCCAACATATGTACAAGCCATATCATTTGCCTAAGAGCACAACAGCATAAACTTGCCATCAGATACTTGACTGAACTGACAATTACAAAACACACCAACAGTAAAAGCTGCAAATGAATCCTTTCAAACCAAATATACTCACCTTTCCTTAAGTTTCCATCCAAAAGTTGTTTATGACGGAAAATAAGTGTATAGAACACAGCCTGACATGTAGAATAAAATGGCCCATGGAGAGCTACATCACAGTAGGCATTAGCTCCTGTATCCTGATTATCAATGTACTTATGCATCCAGTTCACCAGAAGATCCAGACATGCTTTTACTGTGCTACAGGGGAGGAAGGGGGGGAAAAGAAGTGTAAAGACATCTCCTGAAATGGTGCAGAAAAGCTGTTAAACAAGTATTCAAGGATCTCAGTGGTTATAAAAACATCAGTAAGAAAACCTCATTGAAAAAAATGAGATTGTGCTATGAGCTTTCTCCTTTATCTCAGCATAAACTGAATCAATCAGCAGCCAGTGAAAGCACAAGATGCCAGAAGAGATCAATCCATGAATACACGTTGTATGTGAACACATAAAAAACAATCAGAATCCTGGGCTACAGGCAGTACAGAAAGAGATGCCACCCATGTCCATCAGGTAATTCCAAAATCCAACTAACTTTAATGTTAAAGTCACTGTGCCCACCCACAAAAAAAAGACATTTTCACCAATCTGCTCGAGTATTTTAATACACCTGCATCAAAATACTAGAACACCTGTTTTCTGTCCCAGAGTCCACATAAAATGCCACATATTGGGCACTAAAAATATCTGCTTCTGAACATCAGATACACCAGGAATCCATGGCTCTGCCTGAAGTCAACACAACCTACCAGCCATGCTCAGCACTTCTTGGTAAGTGAAGCCTGAAAGAGTAAGCCATGAATCCCAGCAATCATTAGTCTGCATCCTGTACATGCAACACTTTCCAGAAACTTCAAACCAATACTGAAACAGTATTGCTGAAAGGACACACAAGCCCCTTGATTCAGGTTTGCTGGCAAAGCAGTGGGAATAGCAGACCAACACTGTGTGTGCATTCTGTGAATTCTGCTCAGCAATCAGCACAAAATGTTTGGTTCTGCTCATGTATCAGAACAACTTACACAACTGGAATAAATTTAGCTCTTGCCAAGAAGCTGCCAATGTAACTCCCAGCAGTCTGCCTGATCACTGAAGGATTGTTTGGATCCTGCAGTTTTTTCCAAAGGTGGTCTAAAAACGCCTCAGCCAACCCCTGGAAAAAGATACATAGAAATTGTGAGCTGTTATACTGCTAATATTTAAGTAATAGATTCCTAATACTCAATTTCCATAATTTCTGTAACCAAATCATTAAAAAAACCCTACCTATAACTGTAATAAATAACAATTCCTATACATGGTGGAAGAGCACTCACTTCTGTGTCTCTTTCTATAATACTCAGCTGTAAAAAGCAAGGGGAAGAAGTCTAGGAAAGAATCAGGAAAAGATACACCAGAAGTGTTTAAAAGCAAGTGTGAGAAGAAGGTAAACATGAAATGATTGTTCACCAAGTCTTGTAGCAGAAGCAGTCAGGGACATCCAAGGAAAATAGCAGGAAAAAGAATTTAGAGAACAAAAGTGATTCTTAACCTTCAATGTTATATTGTGGAACTTTTGCCACACAAGTTTGTGATGCCAAGAATTCACATCCTTACAAAAAGCATAATATCATGAGATACTTTCTCCTTGAATTTGTCCAAATGTTGCCACCATCAGAGACAGGGCAGTAGCTTAACTGGCCTTTTAGCTACTTTCATGCAAAAAGCATGTGTGTCCTTATTTTTATGTGTAAAACAAAGAGCAACAGTTTGTTGACAGAGATGGGAAAATGAGGGGGGAAACAACAAACAGCAGACACAATTTTCAAATATTAGATCTAACAGGACAGTTATCTTTAAGAGAGTTTTGAGATGCTGAAGAAATGTGCTGGAGCACCATGCCTTGGGTGCAGAAGCCCAACTCACTCTTGTAAAAGGGGTCCATTTTAACCACATTTGCTTAGATTCCATCTGTGTGCAGTTTATGGACAACACAAGAAGAGCAACAGCAGAAAGAGAAACTTTAGGAATGAAGTAACAGAGAAGGAAAAGAAAACAAATATACTAATGATCCTCATGTACTTGCTATCTTCAGACTGGAATTACAGCAGAAAACAACTATTCTATGTATAAAAAAAAGCCAAAACAAGGATGCAGAAATGACAGAGGACACTGCATTTTAAAACCAGCTTTTACTCACCAATTTAAAGCTGCAGATGTAAAACATGAAATACTGTACATGACATGAAGCATGCGTTGGTAAAATGAGCTTGTCAAAAACAGAAACCAGATCCCGATACAAGTCCTTTGTGTTGCTGATATTGAGTTTGCCTACACAACAAAGAAACAGAACAAAATGAGACATTTCAGGGTTTTTTTCTATCCTCGTGCTGCAAAAGTGGTAATTGTATCTTTTTACACCAGTAAGAAGTATGTAAAGAAACACTGTCAAACTGACTTTTCAGCTTATCTAACATCTAAAAAATACTTATAGTAAGACCTTCCAGGTCTTCAGTTCTACTGCTTTTTAAGGTGTTGTATATAAAGAATAGCTCTGTGTGTGCACACACATATGAAACTGGTAGACACACAAACTTTGCAATAATATGTTAATTCAGAAGAGCCAGAAAAAAACCCACTGAGAAATAAATCCTCTGACTTATGTGGAGAAGATAAATGGTAAAATGGTTTCTAAATATTCTGTTTTAAATATATAAATCTAAGGAATTCAAGCCCTTAATACATACCAGTATGAGACAATTCTTTCATTTTTTTTCCTAACACAAAGCCTTGCTGTAGCAATTCCAACTGAGTGACGTGTCTGGTTGTTTTGATCTGCTTCCAGTCCTTGTACTGTTGAAAGGATCCATAATTCTAGCACTCAAGTAGAGCAGATGATAAAACACTTATACCCTGTCACAGTTTGGATACAGTATCATATTTATGGAATTGGAATGTCTCCAACTGAGGACTAAACCTTTAAAGTCACAACTGTACCAGCAACACTGGGCAGAGGCAGGAATGTGGACTAGAGCCCGCTGCTGGCTCTATCTTGCAGCAGCAGAAAGCAAGAACTCCTCATTTGTGTTTCTTACTTGTTAGCAAAACAATAAATTTGGGTATAGTGCAAGTGTTCTTACCATCCACATGGCAAACATCTTTAATGTAGGAAAACAGGATGGTCATCAGGATGTCGAGGCGCTCTGCAAGGGGATGGGCCATTCTCTCACTACTGGAAGAGACAACTTTGTTTCCTTTTCTTTCTTCATCTTCCTCCTGGGAGATAAAAAATGGCACAAGCAGCTTTTATACACACAACATCAGAGGATGCAATTACAGGAAAAGTGAAACAAAATTTCCCTTTCAGTGATATACTAAAGTTTCATATTTTTCTTAGCAGAGCAGTATCTAATTACACAGTATGAGCAAATCTTTGTGAACTAAGCCAAACACCATGAATTCTTTAACTAGCTTTATGCAGAGCTGCTTGTGCTTTTACATAATGAAATCGATTCACTGCATGTACACTGGGTATTTACATGAATAAAGTCAACAGCTGAGAACACATTAATCATTTGTTATCTGTTCAGGTTTCAAGAGCTGTGTGCAGTGCAGTAACAACAAAGCAATAATGAATTCCTACACTTAGTTCACAGCCACCTCAGAAGTGAAAATTTTACTAGAGAAAAATAGAATTTTGGTAGAACAAGATAACCAACCATGTCAAAAAGTCCCTCCTCTGTAGATTTCTCCTCACTACCAGAGTTATTAGCAGTTTCTTCAGCATCTTCAATATCTTGCTGTGGAGTGCTAACCTGCAGTTGTAAACAAGAAATTCATTTTTATTAAAGCATGATAATATGAAACTTTTTTTTTTATTACTCACATAAAGGAAATGACAACATGAGTAAGTTATTGACTGGATTTTGTCCTGGACTAAATAACCATTTTAAAAGGAAATTATATGCCATACACAAATGCACACTCCAAAGCCCCCTGAAACTTTACCTGCCAAATAAAAGCTCTCCCCAGACTGTTTATATGCTGAGGTAAAAAGCCTTGCTCATTTACAGAGCTACTCCTCCTGTCTTTTTTAAGATGGTAAATCCTTTTACTTCAAAGAGATGATATGATCACTCAACCACACAAAGAGAAGCACATTCTCTGCATATCAGCACTGATCACCACAGAGCAGTTGTTTTGACTCTGGCAGGGACATTCCAGTAGGGACTCATAGCACACACCATACAGTTCCAATGGGAACATCTTAAGGCTGGCAGTGGAGTCTAAATTTGGCTGGTTTTATGCACATTATCACAAGCACTACTGCAGCAGATTTTTTGTCGAGCTTAAAACTGAAGTGTATTTAATTTCCTACTCTGTATTTTAACACCAAGCATCCACAAAAAGTAACACAGAATAAACTCACATCCAACTTTAGCAGCTTTTCAACAATAAGCTCCAGAATTTGAAGCCTCAGAGTTGGAAGGTACACCGTAACTCGTAGCAGGTTATGAACATAACATTCCTGTAACACAAAATTAATTGTTATCTATAATAACGTCAACACAAAGTCTAATTTCTGCCAAGGACTTTTAGAAAGCAAGTTTCTTCATTTATTATCTAAAGACCCAGAAATAGCTTTAAACAGATTGTATTCAATCTAGAATAATTTAATGTATAAACATCAACTTTCAATTAACTACTTAATCTATTACTGCCACGCAAATTTTCCAAACTACCTCTAGATAGAGTGTGAATATTCTATAAGAAAGTTATTTCCATAGGAGTTTGTCTAAACTTTCTGTAGGAAAATGAAGCCTATTCCCCACTACATCTAGAACCAGCTATACTAGAACTGCTTAAAGTGAGACTCAATACATCTTTATTTCAGATTATTATAAAATACCAGCAACAATTCTGAATTCCACAGGTCTGCCTCCTCAGTCATTCTGACTATGAATCAAGCACGTTAACAGACAAGTCTTGTGAGCATGCATGGGCCCCCCATGTGTACACAAATATCTACAACAGACAACACTGCAACTTTCACACAGCAGAACTGTCAAGCTGGTACATAAAATCAGGTAAAGCACTACATTTGAGTACATCACAGTCTCTCTGTGAATATGCATTATAACACAACCTTTAATTACATGAGTACATATGATTTTTTCACAGGCCACCTGGCTTGCTCAGTACATAAAATGAGTAGAGATAGTTTAGTGAGAATGTGTAAATTGGAAATATTTAACAATGCATAGATCACATTTTATTATACTTCATTCAAGCCTTGCCCTGAAAATAGTTATGTATTTTTCATGACTTGTTCCTCACTGAGCTGCTAAGTAAATAAATCTTCTCCTAACACCATATAAGAGCTATTATGCTCCCGTTTTACAGACAAGGAACTGATGCTTCAAGTTATTTGGATTAAAACAACAACAAAAATAAAAAAACCTAGCAAGATACATAAAGAACTTTGGGGATTTTTCAGCACTTGATGTATTCAAAACACAGCTTCAACTGAACTTGGCTGGAGGAGCAGGGCTCTGCCTTCCTGTAATATAAAGTGCCAACTTATCAAGCTGGAACAAGTAAATGTAAAGATGACACAAGAGCCATACCCTGTCAAAAGTTTCCAGCTTGTTTCTCACTACACATGAGCACTGTACCAAAGCTGTACTAAAACAACTTGGGGCTCTGCACTATTGGCAGTTTGGATTTCACCTATAACCCTGACAAACACCCTCCAGCTTTGATAACAAACGAGACAGGTGTCCTACCCATCTCCTGACTACACAACCCTGAGACTCATCCTCAAAGAGCTCCATCCTGTGCACTGATTAAGAAAGCAATCCTGTGGAAAAGATATGTAGTTATGTCATTAAAGACTTGCATAATGCTTATGCACAAAGAGCTTCAGTATGCTTGGACAACCTTATACTAAACAGACACAACCATATACATATGGTTATTACAAATATATTTATACATATAAAAATACTCTCAAAAATCTGCATTCAATGCCACCAAATCAGTTGTAATACTATTTTAGTACATTTATACATTTAAAAGAAAAAGTAAACAAGCCGAAAAAAATATTCACAGCTCTTACCAGAGTTCTTTCTGATTTATTAATGAAAGGAAAGTATTCCACCAGTATTGGCATGAGAAACTGTGGTGTCCTATAATTAAAAAAAATAAATAAATCAAATGCAGAAGTTATGGGTTATTACCACGAAAGCATTCCACCAGTTAATGAATATTAGGAAAACACATGCAATGAAACTAAGTAGTATACTTCCCATTAAGAGAGGAAAAAAATCATCAGTTCAGAAGCTTTAAATCTGCAAGGGAAGGGATGCAAAGCCATGGGATTATATACTTACGAAGGAACGTATCTTGCAACAGTTTGCAAAGCTCTGTGGCATGTATCGAAGTTTTCAGAAACATCTAGAGAAAGAAAAAATATTCTTATGCATTTGTTTACAGAAAACTAAATTAAGAACCAGTAGAAACAGTTCATATCAACTAAACAACTGAAAGATTCCCGAGGAAACCACATTTGCCAAAATGTTCCTTGGGGGAGAATGTACACTGAGGTAAATAAAATGGAAACCAAACAACTCCTAACTATTCTTTGCCTTTGAAATGATCTAGGATAGGGAATATTTTCCTACATATTCTATTCCTACAGATACTGCACCAATAGGAATATTTTGAAAGTAACAAGGAGCGGGTCAGCACACCACTGATTTGAGTACAAGAAAGACTTTGACTTGGTTATTTAAGGATGCACTGTTTCTTGATGTTTTACTTATAATCTGCTGAATTTTATAAAAAAGGAGCAATACATACTGTATACTTGTTCAGTAAAGGTATTACAGCAGCATATATAAGCCATGCTTCCTTTATACTCACTTTCATCATCGTCATCAGAATCTGAAATGTCCACATCGTCTTCTCTGATGGTTATCCGAGCTAGAAAAAAGGGAGGTTATTACATCAAAACTGTACAAATCTTACAGGTAACAGGTTCGAGGCCAAACACACTGCACTAGAGTCTCCATCAGGAGCAAACCATAAAAATTAGCCACAGGACTTTATAAAAGAGTGTTTTATTCACAGAACCAGAAGGCTCTTGGGGACACCTAACATGATCCTCACAGCAGCTGTTAGTTTTTTAGTAGAAATAACATTACACAGTTCATCCATTTCCAAGACTTCTTCAGAACAGGATCTGTGTTGGCCACTAGAATATGCCTTCTAAAGTCTAGGTACAGAAAACTATCTGTATTACAAGTCAACAGAGAAAAAAAACCCCAATGACTCAGTAATTAATTGTGATGTTGTACTTACAGAATTTATCTGGGGAAGACATTCTGATAAGCAAACAAAGAGGGGAAAAGTAACTTACGGGGGACAAACTGTGACACAATCATCCGGAGGCACGGCCTGAGATGGACAGTCTGTGCTGACACCAGATTGCCAAGAAAACCCAGATATTCTTCCACTACCTCTCGGCTCCTTCTCAACCATGGCAGCTTCTGAAAGTAAGCAAAGATCAAGATGTCAGAGAAAGATGTTTTGAGTACTAAACTCTTAATCTTTCCATGTAGCAAACCGATATTTACCAGTAAAATGTTGACCAGTTGTTCAAGCTCTTTGGTCAAATATGCAACAGAAGTTCGAAATTCATGGAGCCAATTAATGATCTGGGCATCCTTCAAATAAGCAGAAAAAATAGATAACTATTCCAATAAACAGTATTACCTATTAGTAGAAAGTAACAAAATCCTTAAAAGTCAAATATTAAGACTGTAAATAGAAATTGTTTCACATTAATATGTGAGGAAATTTTTTGTGTTCTCACCAATGGAAGTTCTTGAATGCAGGAATATGTGCAAACTGACTCCTAAACCAACAGCCTGCCTGGAAGGCTTCAGCTGCAGATTAAGCAAGGCATGAAACCTCACTCACATAGAACATACTTTAAAAAAATGGCATTCAATCTTCTTTTTCTTTTTTTTTTCCTCTAGTTTAAACAGAAGGGACATTCAAGTCTTGAAACAATACTGAAACAGTAGCAAATCCGCTGACTTTGCCTGTATGCTCCCAAAGGTCTGCTAAAAACATTTTACAGAATGTTCTCTCAGAGAGAAAAGGAACTCTATAGCATGGTGCTTCCTGCAGCACCCTGTTCACTGTTTTGTGGTTTAATCAAAAGGGGGAAAAAAAAAGGACAGCAAATGTGGTGGGTACTCACAGCTGTACAGAAAGGCTGTAAAACAATATTTCTGGGTATAACTACTGAATGCATATGTATGTTACTGCCTAATTCAACAAGTCCTTAGTGAGAACAGAAGGTAAAATTTGGTGCAATTTAAAGTGCGAAACCATGGTTTGATCTACAGAAGTAGCTCTAAAATCAAGGCTCAGTGACAGACTCATAGGTGGAACAGACTCATAGGTTTCTCACTCTAGAGCAAAGAGTCACTAAGTATGAGACACCATTGACAGAGATCCTGCATATATGCATGTGTATAAATAGACAATTGCTTTCTTTCACATTTAGAGTTTTAATTCTGAAAGTTTCCACAAAGCAAAAAGCTAGCAAATGCACCTAATGTTTAAAGCAGAGGATTTGTGTAAGCACCAGAATGACTTAACTGATGATTACACTCAGACAGATGAACTTTAAATCATCAGACTCCTGACTATGAAAACTCTTACCTTTATGTCTGGATCTGACAGCTGATGCTTCAACAACTCAAAATCTGTGGTATCACCCTAGCAAGAGAAACAAAAATATTCAATTTTTTTCCAGCAAAATATACCCATTTCATCAACATATTTGAACAACCTATTATTGATGAACATTAAGAACACAATTAAGAACATTATGTGCATTAAGAACACAAGCAAGGGAGAGACAGCTCAAGGAAAGCTGAGGCAGCAGTAACAGGGTGCTGAAAGACACCCGAGGGTTGGCTCACGTTCAGCTGCTCTCCCTGCAGACACAGCCGGGATCCCCGCGCACCCTTTGGCATAAGCCCGGCTTCACACCCACCCAGGCTGACTCACGGGGGAAATCTTTCCACCGCGTTCAGTTTTACTCCCTAAGCCTTCACACACGGTGTCGGGCAAGGCGAAACGAGTCTTCGCCCTGAATGACCCCCTTCCCCCCAGGACCCAGCGCGGGCAGCCCGGACACAAGGGAGGCACCCGCGGAGCCGCACTCACTCACCTTCTCGTACTTGAGCAGGATCTCGGTGAGGGTCCCCCCGAACCGCACCGTCTTCCTGGGCGGGGAGCTGATGAACTCGTCCCCTCCCAGCATGGCCACGGCCCCGCGCCTGCGGGACGGGGAACGGCGTGAGCACCGCCCGCACCCCCCGGCCCCTCCTCAGCAGGAGCAGCCCCTCGCCCCGCTCCCGAGGGTCTCCCCCCCGGTGTCCCCCTTGCCTTGCGGTGGCACCGCGCCCGCCGCTACCGGGGCCCGGGGCGGCGCGCCCCGCGCCGCCCGCGCCGCTGCCCGCCCCGCCACATGCCGCTGCCGGGCGGAAAAGGCAGCGCGGGGCGGCGGAAACGCCGAGCGCTCCGCCCCTCGCACCACCGAGAGCCGGGACACGGAGCGGCTCCACAGAGAGCCGGGACACCGAGCGGCTCCACCGAGCGGCGGGAGGGAGCGCCGGGATGGGGCGGCTGCGGCTCTGGCCCCGCCCGCTGTGGTGCGGGAGGACCGAGCGAGCCGGGTCATTAACTAACACAAGGGTGAACCCAAATACATGTCTTGCCTTTTACATAACTGCTCGCTTGCTGAATTTTACATCTTGCATCCACAACTTGCTTCCTGTTTGTCACCCTGAAGTTGTATCCCAGCTGCTCTTTATAAGCCTCAAGCGCCGAGTTAAAGGAGTCTATGTGCATTTGCAGACGCACGTTAAACTCTTGCAAATCTCTGCTGTCTGCTACCAGCTGCCTCCTCTTGCCAGTGTCGAGGTCAACATCTGGGGAGGTCTACATCTGTCCATCTGGGGAGCACCTCTTTTGAAGTGCCTCCTTTCCCGGGTGTCCGAGCGAGGGGACGCTGCCCCGGCTGGAAGAGCTGAGCGGGTCCGGAGCGGGCTCTTCTCGCCCGGTGCGCGGGGATGGAGCCGGGCAGGAGCAGCGGGGAGCTCCACGGACAGCACCGTGGGAGCAGACCCCAGCACAGGGAGTAGGGAAGCGGAATTCCAGGTTTATCCACATCGCCACGGCGGAGCGATCCGAAGCCGAGTTTTGGCACAAGCAAGCAATTCCCGGTCCCGTGGGCAGCTCTCCCCGAGCGATGACAGCAGAGGTGACACGAAGGGCACGGCCGGCCAGGACATGCAGGGTTTCCAAAACCTAGCACTGCAGTTCGGAAGGATAAACTAAACGATTCGAACAACTTTAGCTGAGACTAAAGAAGGCCAAGAATCTGGTCTAAACAAAACGGAATTTGACCTTGGGAAGCGTTTATGCATTTGCTAGAACAGAGGCATAGGAACTTTAAGCGAGATTTCTGGATGCTTTCATCCTCTCCTTGTAGGCCAGGTCTGTTTGCCTCTCAAAGCATTGTATACACACACACACAAGTACTACTGTTAGAGTCACCTGGGTAAGTATGAACAGGGACATGCATCTCCTGTTTAGTTCTTCAGTAACACCCAATCTCCTCAAAATTTGCCTTGGTTGAATACATAACATTTACTTCACCAATTCACACAAACTAGTTCCAGCAACATGTGACATTATTTGACCTTAGCCCTCTCAATCAGCTAAACACTTTGGCTTATTCTCTACACAAACTGCTCCTCTAATAATTACCTCCCTTCCAGCAACTCTCACTCCCAAAAGTCACAAACAGATTTTTGTAGGCGTTCATAATAATATAATCTCTCCTTGGTGAAGGTGTTCCCATTTAAGTAGACAATATTACCACATGAAAACTTTCTTTAGGTGCAGTCCACATTTAAAGAGTTTAATAAGCATTTACTCCATCCACATAGTTAGAAGTTGGGGGTTGGTGTTTTTCCTTTAGTGGAGTACAGGATGCCATTTTGAGCTGGTTTTAAGGCTTAACCAGATACAAAAGACTTGTGTTCACACTCCAGGAAATGGAATTTGGTTCTTTGTCATTTTGGCCGTGTTTTTAAACAGAATGCAGAGGACTGTCCTTAAAGTCTAACTGAATTCTAGCTTTAGCTCTACAACTCTGTGTTTACACAACAGCAAGCAGTTCTATACATGTACAAGAACTTCTTTCCAGTCAAAAATGTAAAAGTTCTTTGAATGGACTTTGTGCTGCTTTCAGCTACAGCTGATAAGGATATCATGAGACTAAAATAGTGTTAAATAATTGTTAATGTTTAACTGCTAATAATTCCATGCCAATTCTATTTAGTATTAACCTTCCTTGTTTAGAAGGCAAATTGATCTCATGAAACAGTGACTGGTTTACATTTTCAAAAACAAAATAGTTACAATACTTACAATAGGTATTGTTGCTCCACAGCAAGTATTTTCTGTCTCATTGTTTAGACACACAGTCCTGGTAACATTCTGGTGCTTCTTTATGCTACACAGCCTCCTTAACTGACAGATCAGCTCCTGTATTTCATTTTTAAAGTATACATACTGTTCATACTACAAAAAGTTTGGACTCTACACAATTTTTGAGTGAATTTGCAACAGCATTCTGGCTACCATCTTATGCAGCAATCATTAAGTATAGGTACTCGATTTAAGATTAATTACATTGTACCCTACAGTGAATGCAAAGCCCTGCTCAGTTCACTCTGATAATTATGATTGCAACACCCAAACAGAAAAATTTTGGTTTCCATCAGACTAAGTATGTGAATGGCTACACACAAAAGGTTTGGCTTAATTTATAGCTGCTACTAATCATTCCACTTATTAAATACTGTATCTCATAATTCACTTTACAAGTGAAATTCTAGGCAATCAGAAAAAGCAGCTATCTCTGTTCAGAACAATGAAATGAAAGAAAAGTCTTGCAAGTGAAAACTGATCTACAAGTTTTAAGGGAGGAGCTTTTTTGGTTTCTTTGTTTGTTTGTTTGTTTGTTTTAATCAGACCATTGTGGCACCACAATGATGTCACATTGCAGTTCCATTAAAAGGAGGAAACAAGTGCATACACCTCCTAGAAACTGAAGTTAATAAAGAAGAAATCACATAATAGACTTTCAAATTTAGTGTTCTTCTTAACTTGTTAAAAGACTGAGAGCATTTGGAAAACTTTTAAGAAGAGAATATGCATAGAAAAGAAGTTACTTCTGTAATTTACAAGAAAACATTGAAAGACATTTCAAGAGTTCACCAGGAAATACAGCCACAGTGTTCTTAGTAAATATTTTCCTTAATTCCACCTTGAGTATTCAGTAAGGTGTGGCATAAAATCAATTGCACATTGAAATTTTAAGACCTACCAGTATTTGCTGGTGGTGGACTCAGACTCTTAGTTCAAAAGCAGAGGAACTCATGAGGAATTTCTCCATACAAGAATTTTAGGTATCATTAACATAAGTCTTTTTTCCAGATACTGTTTGTTAATATTTTATAAAACCTCAGAGTATTTGTTAATCAAGAGAGTTTCTTTTAGTCTTGTCCCTTCCTCCAAATGCTTCAGCATTAGGAAAATAACTCCCAACACCACTGGACTAAAAATGCCTTTTGCAAGAGTCATCAAATGACATCACCTACAACCACAAAGACTGTACTGGTGCGCCAGTATCGCTGATTTTACTTGTCTAATTCTAAAATCTCAAATTCCAGGTTGTTTCAAAATAACAATGAAACTTAACAAGAGACACTGTAAATTGTGTATTTACACTATAAACAACTTCTACTGCATTTGCAGCTTTGCATCAATAGTTTAATACAGGTATTTTAAAAGCACCCTTACAAACAAAAGTATTGCACTGGCATTATAAAAATTCACAGTAAGTTTAACTTCCAGACTTTGGTAAAACAGTGCAAGAGCTTTTCATTGTGCAAGAGCTTTTTATCCAAACCTTCCAGGGTTTTAAAAATAATAATAGTTAAAACCCACAACTATATGACAAGCTGCAGAGATTTTTCTGGGAACTGGGATCAGTTCTCTTTTAGTTCTCACTTCTTAAAGAGATTTTGTGTTGGTTTTTTTCCCACCATTTCAAAGCATATCCAGTCCAACACTGAAATAGGTGTATTTGGCAGAGATATGACTCCATGTGTCCATTTTATGCAGAGTCCACAGTGCTCGCAGAGATTATTCCACAGTGAGAGAATCCTACTGCTTTGAGCAGGGAATTCTCTTTCCACAATTTGCAGCACTTCCTCTGCTTTTTGAGGCAGTAACTTCAATAGGCATGTCTTCAACAGGTCCTGAAGATAATACAGTAAGAAAAGTTTACTCAAAAACATTCTTAACACAGATGGTCATATAAAACTCTAAAGTGTTATGTGACATCAATCTTAGAAGTACTTTTCCTCATGTTTAACAGCCAATTGGGACCCAAATGAAAGATCCAGCAAGTCAACAGCCCATCTCCAATAGTGTCTGAATCTCTTTTCAGGCTCAAGGAACTTGTTGTTCCTTTAATATCTTCAGAATTCTCACACCCTTCTCATTCATTTTTACTGTATAATTTTTAAGATGGGACATTGGAACAGCAGGCAATATTCCATTACTAACTTCCAAGAGTTACTAATGGAAGCTTTTCTAATGGCCAGTACACTGAGGGGTTTTTTGTTTGTTTGTTTGGGATTTTTTTTGCACGTGTGTGTGGTGGTGGTGTTTCTTCCTTCCTCTCTCCTGACAATATCTGCCCAAACACGTTTAACCCGTTTGGTTAAGTTCATAAATATCTCCAGATGGGGAGATATTTATCAGTAAGGAATGATCTGATTCAGACAGCTGTTTGTGAGAAGATATAAAGTACTTCAGATAAACTTCAAAAAGGAACTCTCAGTTCTCTTTGGAGGTGCCACCATTTGTTACCCTTTATTCTACCTTGAAAGTAAAATCATAGTTTTATGTTACAATGTGTAACATAACTCTTATACACTCCCTCTGTTTTGGTTCCTTCTGAATTACCATTACTAATGCAATTGTACAGAAGTTCATTTCCTGTAACATTAGAAGCTGCTGTTTACTTGGGATAACTTGTACTAAAGCACTATACAGGAAATAACAAACCTCACTGGAATCAGGAATAAGACTTGAAATATTTAAAAATAATGGACAAGTCTCACTACTAGAAGTTCATTACAACAAAATGCACATCTATGTATGCATATTGAAAGCAGGGCCATCTACAGAGGCCATCTACAGCAGATTATCTACTGATCTCAAGACCTGCAATTGCCATGATCTTTATGTGGAAAAGGTCATTTATAAATGTAATTTCTTGCCAGCAAATATGGATCTCTATCTGTCAATCCTAGACCCATTCCAAAAAAAAGAAAGTCTGAAAAGAGAATGACTGGTTTTCAACAGCCCGTTTTCTAATTGCAGATGTAGTTAATAATAAACTAGTGAGCAGTAACAAATCTTTGAAAGTTGAATTGCTGCTGTTCTTTTCTGCCTCCTACAAGTTTTCTATTAAGCAATACTTATCTATGCTCAATCTCCTTACTGTTAAAACTTCCTCTCAAGAAAAATGTTGTGGCTTTCATGAAAGAAGACCATTTCCAAATGAACTTTTCTGTACCAACAGTAGCTTCAGAATTTAGTTTCAAGGAGCTGCAGAAAAAGCTAATCTTGTACACAGTGAATCAGAACAGCCAAGTTGTTCAGAATCCTTGAACACAGTGCAAAACTGTTTTTACAGTTCCTTCAACGAAGGATTTTACACAGTGAAGTGAAAGTTAGACTTTTTTTCTCACATGCTTTTTCAAGGCATGCTTCTCTTCCTAAATGAACATGCCATGTAAATGAACAAACAGGGAGATTTTGAAAGGCTTGATGATCTTCAGCTGGGCTTTAAAATGGGACCTAGGCACTTTCTTTGCACATTGGATATTACTGCATCTTTTCCAGATGACTGAGGTTCAAGACAAGTAGTTTAACTAATGACTGCATTTACGAGCGTCAATCTATTAGCTAGAACTCTGCCCCCAAGTTAAACGTAAGTCAGCATTTCACCTTTCTTCTTGTTCTCTTAGAAAGCTCCCTCATGGTGCTCAAGAGGGAGCTTCCCCTCACAAGAGCTCATGGGGGTAGTGGTTGATGGCTGTTTCATTACGCACCACTTCTGGCAGCATTCAGTGACTGTCAGGACCAGTTCAGCACCAGTTCAGGACCAGGGGGTTTCTGTGCTGCATCGGACATAAAGCTCATCACGCTCACTGGGCTTTACTCCAGCTCCTCTTTCCCGTTCTTAGACGGCCACAGGAAGTGTCTTCCCTCCCTGATCACATTCGGGCCACCCTTCTCTCTCAGTTTCTATTACCGCTTGAGCTGAGAAAGATTCCCCACTACTTTCATTTTAAGAAGCACCAGCTGCCAGCAGGTGGTTTAACACAGCAAGTATTAAATTAGACCTCAGGCGAGAAGAGAGCTTTCTGCAGTTCTAGACAAACTTTCCGGCTCGCCCGCACGTTGCCCTCCGCTGGTCTCACCTGCCGGGCTCGGCGGGGCGGCCGCGGGGCCCCGCGGGGCGCTGCAGCTCCATGTCGGCGGGGCGGCCGGGCCCGAGCGCGGCCGTGAGGCGGAGGCTGAGCCCGTGCACCAGCCGCCGCAGCAGCGTGTCCCCGCGGCCCTTGGGCACCGCCAGCCCCACGTCGTCCCGCAGCTCCTCGGGCGGCACCTCCAGGTTGCCCGCGTACCAGAACACCCACCAGATGAGGCTGAGGAAGATGCCGATGCCGCCCGCGTAGATGAGCAGGTCGGAGAAGAACACGTCGGCGAACACGCCCGCCAGCAGCACCGCCAGCCCCAGCGCGTCGAACGCCAGCGCCAGCCAGAAGGCGGCCACGCAGCGGCCGAGCCCGCCCGGGGCCGCCATCGGAGCGGCGCCGCCGCCTCGGGCCGCCCGCACGTGAGGGGAGGCGGGCGGGAGTGGCGGGAGGGCGGCGGCCACCTGAGGGCACGGCCGGGCCGAGCCCCCCGCACCTGAGGGCACGGCCGGGACACGTTCCCCCTCCCTGAGGGCACCGCCAGGCCCCGCCCCCGCCTGCACCTGAGGGGGCGCCCAGGCCACGCCCCCCACACCTGAGGGCACCTCCAGCTCCCGCCCCGGTGAGGCGGGAACGCGCTGCCCTCAGGCGGCCCCGCCGCCCCCGCGGTGGGTGCTGAAGGCGTTTGAGGTTGATCTGTAGCGACCGAAGGCATTCAGGGGCCGGGGCGTCCCTTGGAAGTGGCGGTCGCTGCCGCTTCCGTGTGCAGGTGAGACGGGCGCGGCTGGACCCGTTCAGCTCTTCCAGCCGGGGCAGCGTCCCCTCGCTCCGACACCCGGGAAAGGAGGCACTTCATAAAAGCTGCTCCCCAGATGAACACACTTTGTAGACCTCGACACTGGCAAGAGGAAGCAGCTGGTAGCAGACAGCAGAGATTTGCAAGAGTTTAACGTGCGTCTGCAAATGCACATAGACTCCTTTAACTCGGCGCTTGAGGCTTATAAAGAGCAGCTGGGATACAACTTCAGGGTGACAAACAGGAAGCAAGTTGTGGATGCAAGATGTAAAATTCAGCAGTTATGTAAAAGGCAAGACATGTATTTGGGTTCACCCTTGTGTTAGTTAATGACCTGGTACACACCTTTTAAGGCTCCCAAGTCCTCAAGCACCAGAACTTTATTTGGCTGCAGGATCTCTTGTAGTTGCTCTCACAAGGCCCTTATATATATAACAGTTTATTTAACGATGAGTAAGACACACAGTTCCAGTAACTAGAATATCAAGCTGACGGGAGGTCGGACAGGCTAAGAGCGCATGGAGCTTCCATGTTTTTGTGGAAGTACAGCATGCCAAGAATGATGCTGCTCCAATGACATTTAGTGTGACTACAGATTCCTTTCATAGCAGTTGGTTCACAATTGAAAAGTTAGAAAAGACACCAGTTACAAAAAGACACCACTAATGAAGCAGAATTTTTTCGTATTCTCTAGTTTCTTTTTCCACCTTTTGTTTAGCACCCACTTACTTCCTAGGTAGCAAACATATTGATATGGGAAGCCCTAAGGAGAGGGGATGGGGTTTTTTGAATGGCAAATTAGGCTGGTTACATCCTGTTGATTGATCTTGTCTCTTACCAACTTTTTCCTATTTGGATTTGAGTTTTTACAACCAGGACACTTCAACACAAATCTGCCTTGTATTCTCACTGAGAAGGACATAAAGTGATCATCATACAGAGAACAATTTGGTTGTTCTGTAAAATTTCAAATATATCACCTTTCAGTCCTGATGTATTTTTCATGCCATTACAGGATGGGCTGAGATGGGATGAGATGAGATGGGATGAGTTCTGGTAGCAGAAAAAAAGCCCACAAGTGAAGATTTTGCTTGATGTCAAAGTATAAATGGTTAAAGAAAATGTGTCTTGTGCTCTTTTTTTTTTTTTTTTAAAGACACAAATACTCCAGGTAAAAACAGCTAAAAATTACATTGTTTGGCTTGGTATCAGGCTGCTAACTTACAATATGTGTAGTAAGATCAATAAATGTCAACCTGTCTTCATTATATAGGAAAAAAAAATGGTAGCAGCTATTTTACCTTTAAAAGCACATGTAGACTGCTGCTTCTGGCATGCATGAATTCTTGCTTTGACCCTGTTTGTACTAAGCTATGCTTCAGGAAATGTCACTTACAGAATATTTCTGAGTTTTTTTTCCCTGGAATAGCCCCCTCCCTGCCTTTTGACACTTGCAGAATTTGAGTGCTTTTGATCTGGGCCAGGAAAAGATAAAAAGTGATAGGGCTGGTAAGACAGTGAGTTTATTTGTACCAGTTTGTAAATTAGAAGGAAACAAATGAATCGTTACAGATCTCGGTGGAAAAAAAGCCCTTGGGATGGGATTTCTTAAGAAGGTATTTCACTTCATGAATATATTTGTTTACTAAAAATACACCACTGAATGACTACATAAACTGCATTACAACAGACAACTCTCATGCTGACTGTGGCACCCGCCCTTTCTTGGGTGTTTGCTTCGATGGTTTTGAAGACTTCTTGACTGACTGTATCGATTTGCCAGCTTTGGGTGTTGCAAAAGACTTCACTTCAGGTTTTTTTGGAGTCTTTTTCATGTCTTTTTCTTTTATTGCTTCCTTTGGCTTGCTGACCTGCTTGGCTTTTTTCTGTTTTGGTGGTGTCTGCAAGTCTGCACACTCTCCTGCAACATCAGGTTTTGATTTTGGAGTCTCCGGAACTAGAGGTTGTTTCTTTCTCTTTCCGAGGGGTGTTTTGGTTTTCTTGCCCAAGTTGCCGCCTTTTTCTGGACCTGGTTCCATTTTCTGTATTTAAGACAGACAAAAAAATTACCCTTCCACCTAAGAAACACATTTCCTGTTCTTCAGGAAAGGAAAACCACGATAAATGACAAATGCTTTCTATCAATTGAACTGCGCCCTAGTCCATTTGAAGTGTGTTAACACACTCTGTTACCTAAGGAGCAATGAGCAGTTTAATACGTTCAAAATCTTTAGTTTTAACTGAAATATGAGTTTTCCAATATTATGAAGCAATTACCTCCATCTCAGCTAAACTCTTTGTTTGTATAGGGACCAGTTGTGGAATTTCTTCATCATCATGATCACCTGGTTCTTGGACTATTTCTGCTTTTTCTTTTACTGCAGGCTCCTGAGTAGCAGCAGCAGCTTTACTTTCAGTTGTCACAGTGACTTGACTTGACTTCATTTTTTTAGGTGTCTTCTTAGGTTTCTTGGTTTTTCCCTTCTAGTTAATCAGAAGTACATCTCAGACAAATCCCCATAACATTTCTAAATGTATAACAGTTTTAATGTGGTTAAAAATTAGATAGTGTAGCAACATTCAATTAAAGACCCTTATTCAGTAGACCCAGACTGATCAACCACATGTAAAATATGAAAAGATGCATTGCAGATTACTATAAATAACTCACAACTACAATAGTGTCAAGATTACAGTCTTTAAGTTGAATATTGATGTTCCACATTTACTTCAGACAAACTAACACAGCAGAATTCAGTACAAAGGAGTAGCCAATTATTATTTTTTATAAGTATAAGCCCCCCTATCTATACAAATATATGAGCTTCTGAATTATTCAGATGTCACTGATTAGCCAACAAAAAATAGATGCATAATCTGAAATCCACCTATATGTTAATGAGTGTATTTTTGGAAGTTCTAAGAATGAATCTCATCTCCCTTTAGTTTAGCACTAGAAACATTTACTTCCAGTTTGCTTTACAACCCATCAGGGAGTTTGCATAATTTCAATATTATTACTGAGTATCTGAAGCACTGAGGCACTGATGGCCTAAACCCATTTTTAGCCATAAATACCTGGGATCAACTGCTAAATGTTTAAACCCAACACTACAATGCATAAAAGGAAAACAAAGAACTAACTGCACCAATCTGACCTTATGCAAAGTTTGAAGAAATTTTGGTTTACCTTTTCTTCCTTCTTTTTGAGAGGTGGCTCTGTGTCAAGCTCATCCAGGTTGGAAATATTCGCAGTAAATATTGGAAGCGCGACTGATTTAAGTGTTTTGAGGTGAAGAATCTTCACATTTTTCCAATTCTGCAACAATAAAACCAGTACATTATGTAAAAATAACAAGGCTGAATAGGAACCCACTGGACTTTAATGCAGTCAATCAGCAGTACCTTTGGTAACTTCTTAGCAATCACTTTTGCTGTTGCAATGACATTTTCCATGATCTCATCCACTTTCATTCCAGTGTGACCTACACGTGCTGTACTGAAACAAGAGAAGAGTAATATTTATGTGTGGGCAAATAAACATACTTCAAGTTACTTGTATTTAGGCATCTATAATTTCCTTTACTGTCATAAAGGATGGATGGCTATAACAGAAGTCTTTTGTAATAGCAGTCAGAAGAGATTCACCTGTATTTACCTTTCCATATTTGGATGTGGAACTTCTGCCTTATATTATGAAGCATATTCAAAATTTAGATCCTTTTAGATATACAATACATGAAAAAAAATAGTACTAGCATATTTTGGAAATAGTTTTTATCTAATTTAACAGAAATAGAGTTCTCTAAGATTGTACATGCTGTTTTACAGTGAGAGGTGCCTAGAAATTCCTCTGGTATAAGTAAAAAAGAGACAAAAAGTAAAACTTTACAGTAAAATGTCTTAACTAGAACTACTGCTTTCTTTATATAGGTTAAGGTTCAAAATGGCCCATATTTGGAATGGTGACCCTTAACATCTTTTATTCACATATTAATAGAATAAAAAGAACTCACTTAAAATTCCTACACTTAAGGTACAACCATCCTTCAAGTGAAGTACTCGTGTATTCATACTTACTAACAGCACCCTTTGTTGTTAACTGGGAGTGTAGTCCCTTGGATATGCTTTTGTAGTTCATTAGCAAGATTTTTGGCTTTCAGGTTTACAGATAAAGGTGCCCTAAAAAAGAATGGGAAAGGGTTAAAAAAAAGGGAAATAATTAGAAACCCCCAAAACAAAGCCAACTCCCTGCTTTAGTAAGAATCTCATCCTAAAAAAGATAAGGAAAAATGGAGCTACACAATTTAAAGACCTACTTTTTCTTTTCATAGAAGTGTTTTCCTAGATGTGAGGGCAAGAGTCTCCTAATTCGGTTGTCAGATAAAAAGAGATCGAATCTGTTCAGGAGGCGACGCTTCGCTTCAAACATTTTATACTCCTTTTTGAGAGTCTTGTAGGAGATGATCTGCAATGCAAGTAACAGTTTAGTCCCCACTGCTAAAAATGCAGCCTAGAACGCTCCTTAGAACCGCACAGAGTCATTATTTTAGAATGCTGAAGACAATCAAAATGTACTGTACCCTTTTCCTATTGTTTTAAGAATCAAACAACAAGGATGTCTTGCATAGTAACTGAACTTGAGAACATGGTAACATCTAAATCAAGGTTAAACACAACAATAACATTATTTTATAGTTTTATTGCTAGTAGCATAAACAATCCAATCCAGCTGCAAAGGACTCAATTATTCAAGCATTTACTATACCATCAAACACCTCTCTTACCTGGCTAATACTTCTGATTCCATTCTGGATTAAAAGTTTCCTGTATAGATTTTCAGTCTGTTCTGCTGACAAATTTGGTTCATCCTTTGTGAAAAGGCAAACCTCAGCTGTTTCTGGTCGAATGCCATGGGGCAGTGGTCTACAATGAGGATATGAGACAGACAAAGAATGTCTAATAAGAGAAGGTTTTTCCATAACTAGGTCTACACTGAGAGATCATTACCCTTTAACAATACAAGGAAACCCTTGCATTTCGATTCTGTTAACGACTAAACATCCTTAGTGGAATCTCAGTGGATTTATTTTCTCAAGCTTCAGGACTGAAAGGCACATACCTTGTAACTGGCAACCCAAAGAATCAGCATTCTCTGTGCCTCAGGATGGCGCAGCCCAGCTTCCAGTTACACCAAAAGTGTAACTTTTGGGGAGCAGCCAGGAGGGGGCCGTGGCAGCCAAATCCCTCACGCTCGGCATTAGCAAAGTGCTCTTTCCGAAGCCAAAGGACGCGAGCAACCCCTGTACCCACACAGCCGCCGGTGAGTTTCTTACATTCTGATGAGTTTTGCCTCTCCCGGGACCTTCCAGACCGTCACCAGGAGGTGAACGCTCTCGTTCTCGTTGAGGAGCAGCGCGTCTCCCTTGGCCTTGCTCCTGGAGAAAGCGAGGAGAGCCTCCACTGCCTTCTTCACCTGCAACGGCACCAGCCGTGGATAAACCCCAGCCCGGCCCGGCCCCGCTCCAGGTGCTCCCCCCGGCTCCCCGCGGTACCTGGGCGCTCTCCAGGTGCTCCCCCCCCGCTCCCCGCGGTACCTGGCCGCTCTCCAGCCGCTCTCTCCGTCCCGCCATGGTCCCGCCGGTGCCACGTGCGGCCGCTGCGCCTGCGCGGGCCCCTCTTTCCGGGTCACGGCGGGGCCCGTCCGGGGCGGGTCCCGCGGCTCCCGCTGGTCCCGGACCGGGGTCGGGGGTGTTTCCCGGGAGCATCGTTCCCGTCCTCGGAGCCAGCCTTGTCCCAGAAGGTCACGGGCTCATCGAGTTTGGAGCAGAGCTCCGGAGGCCGTCATTCCGTCCCGCCCCGGCTGCAGCGCCAGCCGGAGGTCAGGCGGGGATGCTCAGGGCTGTGTCCAGCCCGACCTTCCCAGCTCCAGGGATGGAGGCTGTGCCAATGCCCGAGCGTCCCAGTGCTCCATTTGTTTCTGGACTTCGGGTAGAGGACAAGCCATTATCTTTACCCTATTGTCCAAACAGTTGCTACCCATGTCTTCAGATTCCTTCTTTGAAGTCTATCCCTGATTTTACCTCCTGTATTACTGTCCTTTTGCACTGGAGTGCTGTTGTAAGTTCCCTGTTTTCCTGAGTATCAGGAGGAACTGTTTTTATGGTTGGAGAAGGATGTCCTTAAAGAACTGCTGCCAGCTTCCCTGAGCAACTGTCAGAGCTGCCTCCCATGGGATCTTGCCTGCTGGTTCTCTGAATAAACTCAAGTATGTCTCATGGAGTCCAGGGCCTGCCTTCTGCTCCTCATCTTCCTCACACTCTGTGTCTCGAACTCTGCTATTTCCAGGTCACTGCCATTGAGGCAGCCACTGATTATCACATGCTAAACCATTTCTTCCTCATGTGTGACTGATAAAGGCACAACTGCTGCGTCTGCTGTTCAGTTTGGGAATGCACTCTCTGACTACATGGAAGTAGCTTAATTTTAGGATGCTTATCCCGTTGAGTTCCATGCTGAATAAATACATTGTTCTGAGATAAAATCTGGCCTGGAATTATTTTGCCCTCATTCCCACAGTGCTGTGTGTGCCTTGGCAGCTTTGCCTTGTCTGCATTCATCACACAGGTAAGCTGCTACCTGGGTAACACAGCTATGCATCACCAGGGTTTAAATATGCATGTAATTAGGAGTCTGAGTCATTCACTCATCTCTAGATCTTTTCTTGCCCTTTGCCTTTCTATTTATGGTTTTATTCTTTCTCATCAGATGTCTTCCAAAATCTGTTGCTCCATCAGCGTGGAAAGAGAAAGTACAAAGAGAAAGAAACTAAAATACCCTAGTCTCATGACAAACTGTTTCTTGTAGTGGTTTATATTTTCATTCTACTGTTAGTGTTTTTTAGAGCAACAGTGGAATAGTTGATGGCTTCAAGACATATCCAGACTTATGAAAGAACTATATGGACATAAACTGATTTTAAAGAGTGGGGAAAAAAAATCCTATTGTGATATTTGAACAAAATAAATGAAACTGGCTAAGAAAAAGAAAAGCTATCCTTTGTTGCCATGTTGTTTGAAGTATTGGTTAGAGAAATTACTGAAGGTGAGGAACATGCAGGGTAGCCAAAGAGGGCAGACTCATTAAAATCTTTTCAGTACCGGTACAATTTGGGCATGTGGTGTTGTATATTCTGATAACTGTATTAGCCATACTTCTTCTTTGCATATTTTAGAGCAGCCCTATTTTAATAAAACATCAACATACTAGTGTGACATGTTAAAACAGAATAGAAAAAGTTGGATGACTGGAACATCTCTCTGAAAATAAGCCAGGATAGTCTTGCAAGATACGATTGAACAGCATGTTTGAAGCCCAACTGTACTGGGTCAGTATAACATTAATAGGATAAAACTAAAGGGACTATTATTAGCAACTCAAATTCAAATTTTTCACATCAGTCTCATCCAAGTTCATTTTTCTGAACAATTTTAGGTCTGACATGACTGAATTTTACTAGATGTGATTTAACTGCCTTGGTATAATCATTTTCTCTGGAAAGGTACTTGACATAGCTAACAGACCTGCCTTGGAAAAATTAAGTTAATCTCTGGATAAGAAATATTTCAGCTTAATACAGCATGAAATGAATATAAACTATAAAAGAGTGCACTTTTAATTTAGCAAGTTCATCAATTTACAGTTACTCCTACAAGGAAATTAGGTTTGATGCTCTGATCAGTGTTATTGCTGTACATTATCCTGCTGTAGCTCTCAATTTAACTTTCTGGACTATGGAAGTATGTGTATTTCTTTAAGCCATTTGTGCCACTTACTTAAATGCTAAGATTTAAAATAATTGCAAGCCAGTCTACCTCATTACTTATATGTTTCTCTACATGCCTGATTTTATACTTTCTCATAGCAAAAGGGAAGTACAAGTAGCAATTGTTTCTGCTGTAAACAGATCTTTGAGGTTTAATATTATTCCTGTTCCAGGCCTATGTTCCTCCAGAATTTTTGATGGCAGATGTCAAAATCCCAGGTCTCTGTAAGTGTACCTCTTGCAACAAAACTACCACAGACTATGCAGAGATTAAAACAGGAGTAAGGAGTCCTTCATATGAGAGCCCAGAAGAGAATCTCCCCCCTTGATCCAGAGTTCAAGCACGGGTTTTCTTTGGATGGTGTTCCTTTGCAGTCCCAGTATCACCTCCAGCTGTAACCTTGGCTGTCAGACACAGGGGTGCTTGTGGTGTGTTTCAGGACAGAGGCTCCTGTCACTGTGACGTGAGCTGCAAAGCTTTCCTCTCATAATGCTTTGCCTATCACCACTTCTAGAGGCTTAACAGGTGACAGGCACATTGCCTCAAATACCTCTTTGCCATCCAACACTTCATCTGTTACATCTCTTATTATTACTTTTGTTCAGAAGTACGTGGGTTTTTCAGGTGTATGTAACTGAGGGGAGATGTAGAAAAATCCAATTTGTGTTGGAAGTTGATACTTCTTAGGAAGGAAAGCCAATGAAAGGATATGTATTATCAAAAGTTATATATACACAGACAACAGGTTTTGGGTTTGTTAGCATAAATTTCCACTTTATATTAAGACTAGAATCTTTTCTAGTATTTCTTCAGAGGAAAAGTAGTATCTTGCCAGGTTTATAGTGCTTTAAAATAAACACAAGGAAAGAAACAAGTTCACAATATAAAATCTTCAGTAGTAACTCCAGTTTTGTTGGTATATTTTTCTGTACCAAATCTTCTATAGGGTATACAAAAACAGCAGAATAAGTGAGAGCCTTTAAGTACCAGTTCAGGAAGAAAACAGTCTTGTCTGGAGTACATTTCATCTGCTTTATCATCATAATTTAAACAGTCTGAGTTAAGAACCAAAAAGCCAGAGTAATACAGAATCAAATACTTGGGACATTGAAACAATATTTTTTTTCCTTAGGTAATATTCATTAATAAACACTTATAAAAACACATTTCTCATAATTAACATGATTTTTAATACGTGGAGTGGTGCCATAAGTAGTCTAAAACAGAGGTTGTTCATTGAGCACTTTTCCCTGGGCTTTTTATGCCACTCAAAAAGATCTGCAGAGGGGCATAAAAGTCATGAGCAGCAAATATCCCCATGGATAAACCTTAAAGCAGTCGTTTTTCTTACAACACTATTACACCACAGTCAAGAGCTTGCTCTTCAAGAACACAGTTTACTACCAAAGGAAGTGTCTCAGGAATCCAGTGTCACCATGTTTGTGGATCAGTTCCTGATTGTCTGCAAGAGATGCCCAAGGAGGCTGGAATGGTTTCAAGAAGACAGCTGATGGCAATGTCACCCATTCCTCCAGTTAGTGTGCTTTGCTTCTGGTCACTTGCAGAAACAAGTCATTATTTTCCTGTTGCCAAATTAGTACTGCTGCACATTCAGATTTTTTTGCTTTACATTTAATTTTTGTTACATATACCAAGTTTTTCAGTTCAAGGACATACAAGGTCTTAATTTAGAGAATAATAATTTGTGTTTTTGTAAGTTACATCGTGGCTAAACACTTAAGCCATACTACACTACAAACTTTGGCCAACCAGCAGAGAGAAACAGGTGTGATCCTCATCACTACCACACTGCAAATGCTGTTTGACTGGGGAAAATAAACCCCCAAATCCCTCCTTTCTGCAGAAACACACTCACAGTTTTGCTGGTATGAGTTACAGCCACGCCAGAACCCAGGAATACTCTGCCAGGGTTAGATGCAAGCACAGTTACCCTGGCAGTGCTCCTGGGGCTCCTGTAGCTTCAATCCAACTTCTGTTTCCCTCCCCCCCCCCACCTCCTTTCAACTGTTGTGGTTGCACAGCTCCTTTAGTTTCATCTTCAAAGCAGCATACCACATTTTCAAACAAGGAAGTATTCAAAATGGTCATTTAAAAAAGTTTATTACATCAGTGAATCAGCAAATAGTATTTATTTCCAACAAAGCCACATTCTCTTTTTTTTTTCTTCTTTCATCTAGATTTAGCTTTACTTAATAGTAGTAAAAATGGGACTATAAAATGTAGAATGGAGATGAAATGAAAAAGTTGAGATGTGATCTGAGGACTATTCAAACACAATGTACTTCCAGCTCTTCTACCCAAAATGCAGCCAATTTGTGCAGATTTATGCCTTACATTTTCATATCAGTGTATTTGCTATAGAATGCAAATATTTTATACCCAAATAAAACCTTCCTACAGGATAGCAATATCTTTAATTGCATAATGTGGATTCTGTTAACAGACAAGGTGACATTAACTGGATTTATGGACATGTAATCAAATGCACTAGATGGGATGAGTAATGGAAATACTCAGACTCTCTATCTACTGATATTCCAACCCACCAGCTGACTATTCAGTTTAATAATAAATACTCAGTCCAGCCTCATAATAATGAGGTTTTAGAATCCCCCATTAAGTTTGTTCAAAAGTGGAAAAATTCTGCTGGAGCATCAGGTAGCCTTCAGATGCATTTCAATGCCTTAAAAAAAAAGATTTAAAAGATCTAACAATTTAGGAATCTAACTATTATCTAATAATGGTCTTTGCAAATTTCAAATCCATGAGCTTGCTTCAAGAAAGCAGTCAGATATCTGGAAATCTTAAATCAGTCCAGAATATGAACAAGACAGTAATTTTCCTTGGCTTTTAATTTCTTCATTAGTTTAAGATCCAAGGAACTGTGAGTTTTGTTCACTTGGTAGGAAAAAAAAAAAAAAGTTGCTTTTAAACCCTGCTTTACCAAAAAAAATAAAAGCCCAGAGATTTGCAGACATAATAAAATTTATTTAAATTCCATGCATTACGGTAGCTACAAGTGTAGTCATATGAAACGGAAGGACAATAACTTCTTCTGTCCATACAATGTAGCTGTAAGTGAAATGAATGGGAGTTCCACAGTTACAAAGAAACAAACAAAACAAAAAAAAAAAAGACCAAAAAAAAAAAAAAAAAAAAAAAAAAGAAAAAACCAAAAAAGGTAGATCTGTTTCAATGTTGAGTTGTCTGTGAATTCAGATACAGTCACTAGACTGTAAACTTTTGGGGGAGAAGATGGGCTCACCACAATTGTACAACTGAAAATGTTTAGTTTAGGACAGTCTGAAGAAGCTCTGAAGATACCTTTTAATAATTACTACTGATACTCTGGGAAATGAAAAAAATCCCTTAGCCTTCATCCTAATTGTTAGAATCAGGACAGCAATTGCAGACAGTCCACTTCCAAAGTGCAGCTAAATAGGGTTTTATTATGCAGCTCCTTCAAGTTGTACTGAGTAAGCTTTACTTTGAACCAGTTTTGCTTTAATTCCTCAAGAAAAACTTCACTGGTCCTCATCAGCTTACATTGCTTTTGATATGCAAAAATTTACAGACTGTGCTTGATTCTGACCCTCCCATATTTCGGTATGTGCAAATTCTCAGGGATTTAAATAGTCTGTCTCCCTCTCAGTTCAGACTGATCTTTAAAACAGCAAGGATTATCCAGCCCTCTAAATTAAAGACAGGGTGAACTGAGTAATTTATATAACTGGCACTTTTTAATTGGCCCAGTTCTCCCACAAAATGCAGCTCTTATAAATACTAATAGGCACTATTGCCACAGATTCTCTTATTTTTGCAACTTTCACTGATTTACTGGTTGTTAGCATTTTCTGCAGTTAAGAATTTAACAATGCTGAATTTTATAAAGACACAATACGTACTTCTAGCCTTCAAAATTGACTTACTGTGTCTAGTAATGATGTTAAGTCAACCTAAATTTGCTGAAGTTATTAACAAATGTAAAGCTAATGAAGGTGCCACATTTGCATGAATGTTTTTTTAATTTTCAGAATGCATTCAACAAAGGGAAAGGGCAAACCTAATTGTTTTAATACAAACTTGGTTGAGTGCCCAATTGCCTCATTTAAAACTGTGTGTGTGGGGAGGCTGAGGAGTTTAGAAAAGTCCAAGTAACCAAATATCTGGGTTACTGGAGAGTTAAAAAGCTAAATGCAACTGCGTTACATCCGGATAAAAAACATTATTCAAAAGCAATTCGAATACCGAAAAAGATTTCAAATTGAATAGTTTATTAACATGGTAGTCATCTTTGTAACATGTGCACACACACTCGCACACTCTGAATGATCTGCCTGGAAAAAAGAGGTCTTAATATATATGCTGGGGGAAATTAAACATTAAAAATCCTTTAGATTTTCATAATTATAGGCAATTATGTCCACATCACTTACAAAGCTATTGCCGAATCTTTCCAAGGAAGCAGAATTTGGGAGAAAAAAAAATTTCTTTTTTTGGGAAAATTCAACAGTGGCATAGCAGAGCTCTCAATATGAGAAAGCTGACATAATGTGGACCTTTGCTGTGAAATTTGTCTTTGCAAAATATGGGGAGAAGTTTATCAATGGGCAGAAAATAAGAAGGCGGTGTGAAGTAGGCTTTTGCTGAGTCGATTTTCCTCACAGTTTTGTGCGGGGTCATTGAGAAAAATGCTTAGTCCTTCTCTGGAACCAGTTTCAGAACTTTTCCAATTGCAATGGTCTTACCTAAACCAAGGAGACAAACAGCAGAGTTACATTTATTGTGAAAAGGATGTAGAAGTCTCCAAGAACGTGAAAGCTTTCCCCAAAATACAGGCTCTTAAGAGTATTAGAAATCATAGAGAAGAAATTGTTTTATTGTAGCATAAAAGCATCTGTGTATTTTAAAAGCTCGATAAAATCTTCAAAATAGTAAATCTGCTATTCTCACAGTCAAGAACATGATGTGGATTGTGGAAAGCCTGCTCTGCACTCATCTAAGGAGAAGGCAAGGCAGAATCACTACCAGATCTGTAAAGATAATTTATTTTAAATGCATCCCACAAATCTGTTGAGTTTTATCAGGGTGTGCATGAGTTAAAGACCAACACACACAACCCCTCTGATATTTTCTAACTTTCAACAGTGAAACTATGGTATTCATATTGTAGGTGGACATTGCAGGACACATTAAGAAAGCATTGCTGGTAATCTTTCAAATCCAATCTTTTGTTTCACAGTGCACATTTCTGTACATTATTCATCTAAAAGAAAGCTTCCTGTTACCAGCAAGAACTCTGCACAATGACAACAATTTGCTTAGATTTACTTTCCCATTGTTACCCAGAGAGTGATTTCCACTAGATACCAGCATTTTAATACCTCATTGCCATGCATGATGCCCTATTTGAAGCAGCTGTATTTTTGCAGCAGTCAGGAGCTGCAGAGGAAAGAGCCTTACCCTCATCCCTTAAGGTAAAGCGACCCATCTGAGGGAAATCTTTGAATGTCTCAAGGCAGATCGTTCCTGCTGTCCTTAAACGGGCAATGCAAACTTGATCTTGTTTCACAAAACGGGGCCGTGTCTTACTTTTTTCTCCTGTTTTTTTGTCTACCAAGCAGATTAAGGCCTGCACAAGAAGAAAATTCATAGCTGTGATTGCTAAAATAAGGGTTATTTTTCTTTACAAACACTTACTTACAAATATATATGCAAAAAAACCTTCCAAGATTTACCGCGTAAGAGTCAGTCATGACTTGCCACACTCTTCAGAAAGCTTATGCTGACAGTTACAGCCATTTCTGTTTGTGTAAGGAGACTGACCAAGAATCCAAAACTGAGCTTTGTTGCATTAGTTGCTCTACAGATGTATGTCCTGACAGAACAACTCATCCCAACAACTGGACTGTCTACTTCAAATGACACTTACTGTTATCTCAACTTCTTCAATACAGGTGTGGATGTGCAGCACAGCATTATAACCTGGGCAGATAATGGATTTGTGCTCAATTATCACTATCTGCAAAACAATTCAAAATAAGTGCATTTTTCCTAATTTCAATTATAAAAGAACAGAGAATAATCAAATGCAGAACTATATTAGAAGGTCTAGTTGAAAAATACACACACACAGTTTTGTCAAAGAACCAAAATTTTTAAGTTATAACTTGTTTATAATAGGAAAGTACAAAATTGAAGAACTGGCCTGATGAGATCTTGCTTTCACCATTATAAGCATCCAAAACTTCACTGAAAACTTAAATTCAAAATAAATGATATGATGCCAGTGTTAAGTACATATGTTATTGCTCATTTAGAGATATGGTAGTGAATAAGAAATCTGAACTGAAACTTCAAACTTCTAAAGTTTAGAATTGGTGAAACAAAAAATATTGTCGTGTTTTTTACCCCTTACACAGCAATTAAATGCTGGTTATTGTACCTGGGCATCAAACGTGCGTCCAGAATGACAAAGGTTGTTGAGATCACAGAGAATAAATCCTGGAAGGATCTCTTCCTCTTCAATTCCCTTCAGTCTGATTTTTAGATTTTCACCTGGGGCTACTGAATCGGTTTCTACATCATCAGAAAGGATTCCAAGAACTTCCACATTGTGCTTAAAGAAAACAAAAATGTAGTTTTGTACTGTGAATATTTTAGTCTGGTACAAAATAATTTTAATATAACAGAATTTCAGTAAGTTCCACTACAGTTTAAATTCACTATATTCAATTTTGCAAGCTTCAGAACACTTAAAATATGATTTCAAGTCTGATGACTTGTAGTCCAGCAACTGAGTTTCGAAGGCAAGACAACCCAAGTTCTGAGTGCTTAGGGAGGGACCATACACACACCCTGCCCCCAGAAACTTCATCCATGTGAAACCTCAGAGCTTAGCTGTATCCAACAGAGCAACACAACATTTTCTAAGTAATGAGGATCTTTAAGAATCAAGCTCATTTTTTAGGGTAGTAAATATCTAAACCTTCCCATACCTTGTTTGGCATCATCACAAGCTGTTGTCCTTTGCAAATAGAGCCCGACTCCAGCTTCCCAAGGACCACAGTGCCCATATCCTTCACAAAAGGAAATCATTGCATAAAAATTGGAAATATTTTCCTAAAGAGTCTGCTCTATTTATGATTTAACTCTAAGTTTGATTACTTAGCCCTGTAAAGTTATCTAGCACTGGTATACTTAATATTTTAAAAACTGTTCTCATGAAAGATTACAGATTTTAAGAGTTTCATATAATACCAAAATTGTTTACTTTCCCTTCCCACCTCTATTTTACAGTTGGAAATGTAACATTAGCAAAGAAAAAAAGATACTCTCTAAAAGTAAGTTAAAAGTCTATTTACTGCTCTCTGATAACAGCCCGTTTATACTTTCCATCCTATTATTTTAATTTGTACCTTGTATTTATCCACAATTGGCAGCCTGATTGGTCCATCAACTGAACGGTTGAAGTTTGGCAAGTTATCCAGGTATGGAATAAATGGTAATCCACTAAAAGAGGAGAAGGCATTTGTTTCAATTTTGTGAGCACCCTTCCATTTAAAACATCACTCAGAATGGACACATGCAGACCAACAAAAAGAATGGTTTTCACTCTCTCATCATTAAGAACAGTGACTTCTAAGACAGTTAAATCTATTTTAACATCCCATCAGTAGTGTCCACTTTACCCCAGCTAACATATATAATAATATATTACTCAGGAAGTGCATGTTTTTAAGTTACATTACAAGCATATTTTACACAAATTAACTATTCATTTGAGAATCACAATAGATGTGTACTATATTTTGGAACTACAAAGCTAGGTCCAAATGTGATTTCCATTAATACTTTTTTAAGTACAATGAACAATACTGAAAAACATGATATCCACTGAGAGACATGGCTTTGCACTAATTATAACAGAGCTCCAAGCAAACTTTTCACATCACACAATTACTCATTCCAGCATCATGTCAACTGCAGCATCACTGGCAAATTCAAGTGCTTGTGTGGCACTAAACTCACATAGCCACAGAAATACTGCTAATGTTTTACTGATAATCCTCTGCAGGCAAATGCTTTTTGCTGGCACATTGTATGGCTGTGTTCCTGTTGCCCTGATTTATTTCCTCAAGCACTTTAGAACACAACTACAGCACAGCACTCTATACTACCTCCCACTTCACTGTAGCATTTACTTTGATTGAAATACAGCAAATATTCAGGTGGCTCAATTTAAGATACATACATATACCAAGGACAGAATTCTGACTGTTCTTTAAGGTTTGCTCCAGTCAGTCCTGAGCAGGGCATGAAATGAATATCCTTTTTGGGATTGAAGCCAACTTTCTTCAAAAATGGCACCAGTTTCTCTTTACATTCCTCATATCTATTAAAATGACAAGCAGATCAAGATAAGTTTCACTTATTCCAGCATAAAATAATACTGTACTTTAAAAAACCAACAAACCCCCTGGACATATCATTTTCATCAGTTAAGTTACTACGTGAGCAGCAAGCAAACCTAATAAAGCTTAGTGGCCTATCTGCATCTTCTCTCCAGCCTTCCAGCACAACTTGGTATTGTCTGTTCCCCCTCACTCCTCTGCTCCATAAAGCACCATCGGTTTTCTCCATCTGCTTCAATTATGGGGCTGGATAAGCAGCACCACATGGTGGAACTGCTCTGAGCAGGACATCCAGGCCAACACAGCAGGACAGACCAAGCAGCTGAGGTGGTGCTGCAGCCTTTCCCTGTAGTGCTGCCTCGGTCTCCTCCAGTCTCCTCCATAAGTTCTGAAGGTTTTGTGTTGGTTATTTCTGGTACACTTCTTCCTTGCGGTTTTGGCTGAATTCAATGTCAGAAGGTTGGGGCAGGACTAAGAGAGCACAAGTGGCCATGCCTGAGTCTCTCAGTAAAGCAGGTTCATGCTCTAAGGCTGCACAGGCCCCCATGGCTTTCCTCAGAAACCTTCACAAGTCTTGGCAGCACACACAGCAAATTGTGACAACTCTGCCAAACTCCACTACTGAAAACTGAGTCAATTCCTCTTTTTAAATTCAGTATAAAGTTTCCAAGTCAACAATTGAACTATGTTAGAATGCATGGATTTGTTAGATAGGTCTGCAAGGATCCATGCAGATGAAAATGAATGTTTTAAAGTAATGCAGAAGTTCAAGCTTAGTGGAGAGGCACTGTCCTAGGCACTGTGCTTCTCGTTTTCTGCCATTTTTATAACCTCTGTCTTTAGTCCACCAGTTTACCATTGTTTCAGCAAAAATGGGATAAAAAATTACCTAGGAATTCTTTTCAGTGCCTTTCAATGAAGAATAATTTTTTAATATTAAACTCACCTTTCGTTACTCCAGTTTACAGTTGGATCATCCATTTTATTAATAAGAACTATTAAATGTTTTACACCTGCTGTTTTTGCTAACATGGCATGTTCTCTTGTTTGTCCACCTTTCTCAAATCCAGTTTCAAACTCTCCTTTTCTTGCAGAAATAACCTAATTAAAAACATGTATTTTAATAAAAGTTCTACAATTCTCTCAACAGGACAATCAACAATGGATAACACTGCCTTATTCAAAGATAACTTTGAGTAAGTCAAAACTAGTAAAAGCTTTCAAAATGCACTGGTATATCCTTAATGTTACCCATTACTTTCTGCACTGACATAAAGAAATCACATGACACCTGTGGACAATTTTAAGAATCTTTTAAGTTACTCCAAAACTCACTCAACTTGGTAAACTTAACATTTAAAGATTCTGCTGTAACTAACCAAAAGAATAAGCAAACAAACAAACAAAAAAAAATAAAAATCAAAAGTTTAATTCCACAGTATACCCAAAATAAAAGTATTCTGATTTGTCCTTACCAGCACAGCAAGATCAGCTTGAGAAGCCCCACCAATCATATTTGGAACAAAGCTCTTATGTCCAGGAGCATCTAAAATAGTGAAGTGTTTCTTCTCCGTTTCAAAATAGGCACGACCCACTTCTACTGTTTTACCTTTGTCTCGTTCTTCTTGGTTTGTGTCTAAGGCCCACGAAAGGTACCTAAAAAAATCCCAACCCAAACACTCTTATTTTTGTATTAATTTTTATTAATTTATATATGATTTGTTATCATAAAATGTCTTTTTTTCTGCTCAATTATTCTAACCATGTCAGCATTACCAAACTTAAGCATTTCCAAGACCAACAGTGACTTTCATTGACTGTTTTATTCCCTCTATCTTTGATACTTTGATCATATCAACTGCAGTTCCCTCCTAATTCTTTTATCCCATTGGCCACTGATAAGTTAGATTTCAGTCAGAATGGTCAGTTCCCAATAGGGGGACAATGGTTGCTTGGTAAAAAGAACATAAGACACCCTTTCTATTCCTCTCTCTCCCACATAATAATGTTAGTTCAGGTCAATGCCCATCCCTTGAGTGCTCCATCACTGCTCTATCCCTAAGGAAGTCTTTAGCTGCTCCTTTTCCAGAGCCCTTTGAACCCCACAGCCAAAAATAGAAAGCTTTCAAAAGGGAAATCAATTTTCCAGGAGTTGTTTGAAGGAGAAATCTGGTTGCTACATGTGCTGTATACGCAGACACTGCCCCCCAAAACCCAACCAACCAAAACACGACAACAAAACCCAAACCAGAGGCCAACAAAAAATCCACCCATGCCAAGAGCCCAAAGGAAGGCAGCCCTACAGGGACAGAGCTCAAATCAGTTCCACATTTCATTGCAGTGAAAAAAAAGAGCAAAGTGTGCTGTTATCTTCAGCAAGTTCATACCATGTTTCTCTGTTTTTTTCTTTAGCTTCTCTTTCATATTTTTCAAGTGTTCTTTTGTCAACCATTCCCGTCAAATACCTAGGAAGAGGAGGAAGGGGAAAAATGCAATTTTACATTAAGCAGAAACATATTTCCAAGTAGTTAAATCCTTATACAATCCTTACAGATTATTTTGAAAAAATGGAATAGCCTGATGCTATCAGCAGTGGAATTTTTTTTGCACAAAAAGCCACGCCATTATCTGATATGTAAAAGAACACCAGCACCACTTTAGCAGAAGTATGAGGAATGTCTTTTAAGCCTAGTTGTAAAATGTTCCACAGAGGCAAGTTTTCAAAAGGAATTACATCTGTTAATTTTGATATATTGAATTAGTCTCAGAAACAGACTTAAGTAAAAATTGTTATAGAAGAATTTTTCACACCCCCATCCCATTCCTGAACTGTAAAGGAAAGTAACTTTGGTTTCATTCTTTTTACATAGAAAAGGAAACTGGTTTTTCAAGAGAGAGCTTTCAGTGATAAAAAGAAGCAAGTACTGTAGTTTTATTATATTAAAACATTAATTTTTTTCTCGGCTATTTCTACCTGATCTTTTAATAACAGTAATCTTCTTAATTTATAAGGACAATTAAACATAACAGTAAATACTGGGTTAATGACAGAGTTGATACAAGCACACAGTTTTTCCCCCTTACATCAAAGGGATATTGTGCAAAGCTGAAAGACCACAGAAAGCTTTAGGAACACAACACATCAGTAGGAGTGTTAAGAACAGGCATTTCCTTGTACAGGGAGAAAACTCAGACACATCAGATAATAAAATGCCTATTTGCTCTAGTATGAACCACAAGGTTAAATGCAGCATGACAATTCCAACATTCCAGTTTGGTCGAAACAAAACAAGATGAAAATGCCAAGACAAAGACCTCCCACTTTTGCTGAGAATATTATTGTAAAATCATAGAAATACTGAGTGTCAGCAAATAGCATTTATTTCCTCATGTACTGATTTCCATGTTTAAAAACTGTAAAATCTAGCTGCATGTATTTACTTTTATCTCACATTGCAGATACTGGCATATTTTGAAATCAAATTATGTCTGACAATATTTGCACCGGGGAATAAAGATATTACATTTTTTTTAGTCTTCTCAAAAAGGACAAAATTTAACAAAAGGTATAAAGCAGTTTCAAATAGCATTTTAAAATCATGAAGAAAAATAGCCACGTTCTAAGAAAGTGATTCATGTTTAAAAATTAATAATGTATGATTTCACACAGCTGTTTCCATTAAGTGAAAATCCTATAGCAATAAAAGTGATCTGCTGGAATTAAGAAATTCCAAAGACAATAAGTAACTAAATTGACTGGGATAGTAACACTATACAAGTATTCATCTATGCTGATTAAAGCCACAAAGAAAATATCACTCATATAAATTGATGTTTTTTAATTCACAAGAAAGAAAACGAAATCTAAAAATTTAAGTTTCCTTACATTATTTGTCCTCCAATAGTTGACTTGCCAGCGTCTAAAAAAAAAAAAAATAAAGTCATGCACAATTTAAAAGAAAATCCTAGAAAAAGAAAACCATTATGAACAAAGTAATCTGATTTAATTCCAAATGATTTATTTTTTAAATCATAGTCCTAAGTTTTTTGAGGCATCCTGCACCTTTCCTTGTTCCCATAATAATTTGTTGACAATTCGATTACACTGAATTTTGAAAATTCTGTTTTCATACATGCAAATTGGGCATTACCCATAACAAAAACCCCTCAACAAGGAGTGCTCCAGCTAAAGCAGGGGTTAAGAGTGTGGGAAGCTCATGCAAAACCCCTTTCCCTGCTTCCTTTATCCCAACTTGAGTGGGCTGCTCTTCAACACTGGGATGTACCTCTGCCCACTGCCCCCTTAGCCAAGGACTTAGCTACAGTACTTCTAAGGTGATAAGAGACTGTACAAATAAAGAGACAGAATTTATTGTGTACCTTGTGATTTAATAATTCTTCTGTACTTTTGACACCACCTAAGTTTTCTGAAGCTTGTTGAAACTATTAAATGAAGATATTTTGCTATAAATGCTCCTTTTAACTATGAATTACATTAATCTATTGTTTGTAACTCTGCAATTTTTAGTATTTAGAATAATAGTGTTTGAATCTAAAAGTAAGCAACCCTACCCTTTTAATTTAAGCAGAAAAGAAGCACTGCTTTCTGATTTTGTTTTTTAGATCATAAACACATAATCACTTCAGCACTCAATAGGAGCAGGTACTTGAGAAATCATGGACACAGGCACTGCTGTGCCCCAGAGAACACACTCTGCTCTTGGCACTCTACCCCTGAAAGACCTTCTTCACTTTTTATTCATTTTTCCAGAGCAGCTTCATTAGAATGAATGCTCCCATTGCCCTCAAGACAAGATGAACCCACACATCCCCACAAAGAACAGCATTAATTTCTAATCCTCTGAGTTCTGGATAACACACACCATAAAGATCCAATTACTCCACACTCACTTCCAACTCACCTACGTGTCCAATGAATACTACGTTTACGTGCTCTTTTTTAGGAGCACCTGGAGGTGCTACAACAGATTTGGGTTTTGGTATTTCCTCCTCCTCTTCCATCATTTCCTGAGCGCTTTCTTCCGAAGGCCCCGCGTCCCCTGTGGGGCCACTGCCAAGCTCTGCTTCACTTGTTTCTTCTTTGTGGTCCCACGACTCTTCTGGGGACATTTCTGTCTCTCCATTTTCCACTGAAAAAAAAAAAATCAAGCGGTCAAATATATTCAAAGTGATAAAGAAATTAAAAGCAATTACTACGGGGGAAAGCCCCTGCCCCAGAGATGCAACCGAAAGGTTTCAAGTGCCCATCTGTTAATGTCTTCCTAAATAAAAGGGGACAACTGCTGCTTGTTCTGGAATTATTAGTACTGGGAGCTTTCAAACCAGCTTGTGTGCTGACAGAAGACATCTATGATTCACAGGGATTAAGAAACTTCTGAGTTAACCAGGCAACAATTTTACAAAGAAAAAGCAAATGTGAAGCTCCACTCAGCCCATCACACTGGTCTGAATCCACAGACTCACACTGTCAGGTGTTTAGAAAGCCAAGGACAGGGACTGTGGTTTAAGTTTGCTCATAACCCATATTAAAACAATGAGAAAGATACAATTTCCACGTTCTGATCACTCATATTGCTGATCACTTTGAAGTTTTTTGTTAATCACCATTCCACATATATGAATGGGTCTATTTTGTAATATGAAATTATTTTTTTAATACAGCACTAATACTTTTACAGCGTCCAAGTAATCTGATCACACCTGTCAGCACATGCAAGTGCTTGATTATCTCTTTCCTCATCCAAGTATAAAGACACAACACAAAATAGTAAGGACCCAAAATGTAAAGGCTCTTCTATTTTGTTTGCAGTGATTCAGCAAAAGGACTACATAGTACATTATAGTACTACCACAGTGAAAAGGAACAATTGTCATCTTACCAACAGATTCTGAAATTTCCATGTTAACAGCAGCATTTGGACCTGGAGGGAAAAAAAAGGGAAAAAAAGGTATCATTAAAGGCACACATTTACCATGATAGTATCAAGAAGAGAGAAAGATGGAATGACTAAATTAAAAAAAGGATAGTTCGGATGTTTTGGCATTTGCCAAAATTATTCAATACACAGATTCAATTTCAAAAATTCTGCTTCATGCAGAATTTAGAGGAGTCTGTGGTTTATGGTCTTCCATAAACCACTTTATGCACCTTGTTCAACTGCCTCTAAAACTGTAAATAACTGCAGATATCCACACTGCCTTACAACAGTAGTATGAGGATAAAGAAGATTGGAAAAGGTTCATAGAGATTTTAAAGAGGAGATTCTTTGCAACAACTTTTAAAAAATGTTTAATGGAGGTCCATCAGAACACAAAACCAACTACCTTCACAAGGGGCTGTCTGCTCCTCTGGAGAAGTCTCTACAGGTGCACCTGGAGAGAAAAAAGTTTAACTTTTAAAATACAGTGATGAAACTAATTTTGCAAACTTTGGCACAAAAGACCATCTCCCAACTTTATTGCACGAAGTGTATTGAAAGAACAAACACCTCCCTCCCTGCCAAGCACTACCAAACAGCCTCAGAGCACAAATACTGCTGAAGAACACTGCCTACAACTTGTGAAAATAATACACTCTAAAACCAGGCCATTTATAGCCCGACATGGAAAGATACATTTAAAGCAAGCAATTTTTCTACACGTAATATTTTACCTGCCCACCTTTTTGGGGGATGCTGGCTATTTCAAGTTTTAGTGTCTAACTGGGGTTTAAAAATGTCAAAACAGTTTCATTGTATCCAAAGAACCAATATGCTTGTGGTGTCAAAAGTGTTTGGAAAGGCTCTGCCAGCTCCAGCTCACAGGCACATCTACACTGCTACTGCCTCACTTCCACAGAAACACTGAGGAGAAAATTGAACCAAGCTCTGAGGAATAAATTCTTATGATCCTCTGGAGTTATTGGGGTCAAGAAATGATAAACTCGTTCACATGCCTTCTAAGTTCACCAGTCCTCTTTAACACCATAATATGGTAACATTACTTGGTGGGCAATCTCACCACTCACGTGCTTATCAAAGCCACAAGTATGGTTTTTCAGATAAATCACTCAACCATGCTAAAATGCACTCATGCACTAAACTATATGCTGAGGTATAACTAATTATTAAACCTACCAGGAGTGATACATTCTTATTAGCAATTACACCACTTCATGTTTTAGGACGTTATTCCACATGATCAAGAGGCCTTCTATAATCATCCCTAAAACCTTAACCTATTTAGATTTCTCTTGGTATAAATTCAACTTCATAATTCTTTGACACAAGTTCATTATCTTTTTTTCAGCCACATACCAAATTCATACCCTCTGTTCAGCTGTACTCCAGCTCTCCTTCAATTCAATTATAAACAGAGATCTTAGAGCATCACTTGCTCTATATGCATGATGGGCCCTAAAGATGAAACAAATCCCCTCAAAAGAACAAAACCACCCAGAGAAGGACTTCATTCTAAGCCTCTTTGCTTTCGCACTGTTTGCGTATTTGCTGCAGACTCCTCTAAACTGGAGCAGTGCTGGGAGAGCTGGCAGAGGGCCAGAGGACAAAGCAGGCAGGGGGAATGTGGGTCACAGCACAACATCCAGTGGCCAGCAGCAAACTGTGGAGGGGCACAGAGGAGCTCAGGAGGGAACTGTTCCCTACACTCCTGTGCTGGATCAAATATGAGCTACATGCTCAAAAACATAGGAGCAAAATCTCAAGAGAATTGTTTAATATAGTAAGAAGGAGCATAAGAATAGAATACCTTGAGATCCCCTGGAAGAAATGATCTATTACTCCCATTTGGGAGCTGGAAAAGACTCAACTCAGCCCATTTATGAGTGTGGTAAGCGGGTGGCACAAAACTCAGGTATGAACCTAAAGCCTCCATTTTGTACCTCATCAGAAGATTGTTGGATGTTTCACACATACTGTGGTTGGGATGCTCAAATATTTGCATTACAAGATCACTGCAACAAGCTTTTGATTTCGCTCCAGAAGTTTGTCCATAATGCAAAACATATCAAATGACAGTATTTATGCACTTGTTTTGAATCAGAAGCTCTACAAGCAGTTGAAGACTTAGTTAATTTCTTAGAAATATATTGTCAATTAACAGCATTCATAATAAACTCAGTTTTTACTCTCTGGTCTGTAATACAGCAGGTGTGCAGACAGGGAAAAAAGTTTCTTCAAAACTAACAAGAGAAGAGGCAGAAAAAAGGTCCCTCTGTTAAATTTTGTACGAGTCTAGCCCACAAGAGAGTCAATAAGACAGCCTGTGCATGGATGCTAAAGAGAGTTAGTGCCACACAACCAGAGAGATACTCCACACTCATTTACCAAACACAAGTGACAGACGTGCTTTGAAAGAGGACACTGATGATATCAAACCTACACTGTTTTTTCAAAGTAGAAAGAAACACAAACCACTCTCTAAAAAAGTTTATTGTTAAGAAACCAAGCAAAAAATAAATAATCTTAACTTCAAAACTAACATGCTCTAAGTGATAAAAATAAACACCTTCCTCAGTAATTGTTTACAATTTTAGCTCATGTCAGGTTATTTCAGGCACTGGTACTTTTCAGACAAATATATGAAAGTCTGACTTTAAAGGGTCAGATTTATGAACAGATTGCCTGAAGTGTGCCTTCAGGCAATCCCCTGGAAAGAAGGACGCAGTCCTACTGCTTCTTGGACCACTGGGCTGCTGCATTTGTTGTGTCACCTCTTCTCAGTGACAGCTCCAGTGCACGTGTGGCTATTGAAGCTCCACAAAGGGGTTGCTCTGCCCAGAACTGAACAAGCAAAGAATCCACCAGCTTTGGGTGGATCAGCACTGAGACCACCTATCACTGGGTGGAACTGTGAGGCCATGACAGAGAGAACACAAAGGCAAACTCAATAATTCAAGGGAAACCCCTTAACCTTCAAGTTTCAGTTCTGAAACACTTTGGGAATCTTTGGATCACATAAAAAGGGGATGACAATTCTGAATCCAGGTGAGATAGGCTTACTACCCAGGGCTCAATACTGAAACAGGATATGAGAAGTCCAAACTCCACACTGTGCCTGTGGCAAAATGTTTGGACAAATCCAGTGAACTGAAATAACCTTGCTTGTTTTGCCCATGAGATAAAGAGAAGAAAATACCCTTGTATTGTAAGAAAATACCTTTAAAGGTGAAGGAAACTGAGAAAGGTTCTAAGTAGTCCCTCTAACTTACCCTGATCCCTCCAAAACACTGAAGTAGATATGCAAAGTTTTCCATTTTGTGTTTTCTGCAAGGCAGTAACTAACATCATTTATGCTTAACATAGTTTTTACTATTATCTTAAAAACATCACATACAGCAAATTAACTACAAACTAGAAAAAAAATCTGTAACACACTTTCAGCTTGAAAAGTTTAGATTCTCACCTGTGAAAATCATTCAGATAGGAATCTTGTCATATGAGAGGGATTCAAAATATACTTTGTAAGAAATCTTAAAGTCAGCAAATGTCTGAAGTGATGCCTCAAGTTATTGGATTACACATTATAGGCACATTAGATTTTACACAGTATCCTCCACACTCCATCTCTCCTCAAGCCCTAAGTCAAGAACTGCCATTGCAACCTTATTCACAGTATTACAAGGAGTGAGTGGTTTATCTTTAGTCCTGCTGAACATCAGAGCCTCAGGACATTTTTTGGAATATCTTTGTTGTCAATGCCAAAGGCAAAAATGGATACACATGCTGCATTTACCTACTGGTACCACCAATGACACTATATAATTCAGTCTTGTCTGAATAAGGTAATTGTTTTGTATTTTAAGTATAATTTTAAGTATAAAATTCCCTGGAGGTTTGTGCACACTCCCAACAGAGAGTCCAAATTTTAAAACATGGTGATTGATCTCTTTAAAATAGAGATCATGTCCTGAAGATATACTGCAAGAACCCACTCTCCCTATTTCATTCACACAGGCTTCTACTTCAGCTGCTGAGTTTGCTGCATATCACACCAAGTTTTGTACTTACATGCATTTCTGCTGTACAATAACCAGAGCTGCACAGGTAGAACAAATCAGAAATTATCACCCAACCTCTGAAAGTATTGTTTTAAGGTAAGAGTAAAATCCAGGAACTTTGCAGCATTAACAGATTAGAATGCTTGTACATAAACAATAGAAAGTTGCTTTTTAATTACATTTATATTAGAATGTGATAAGTTTTTCATATACAGCTGGAAGAACTGCAATCAAAATACAGTATTAAAGTCAAACTCAAGTGCTAAGCAGTAATGACAACTTCCACCTTTCCCCAAAGTGCAGTGTTTGCCAGATGCACAGGAAAAGCTGCTCAAGGTCTGCACACAAGGCAGCACTGCTGAGTGGTTACCTGGTAACTCCTCAGCAGCAGGTACCTGAGGCACAATGCAAATGCCTTCACAGAAGTGAGGCATGAATTTGTTGCAGTGCAGGGCACTGCCAGCTCCCAGCCTGCTCTGCTGCTGCAGGGATAAGAACCTGGACAGGACTGGAACCTCACAACTGGGGTGGACTGGGGGCTTAATGACACTGTTGGTGCCACAGAGCTTGGAGATTAAAACAAAAAGGGGAAAACGAAAAAAGGTAGATTCAGTTTGAAAGAAGCATCTCATCTACAAAAGGTCTGTTCAGTGAATTTGTTATGGCCCCTCTAATACAGGCATCAAATTCCTTCACAGGAATTCCTGGAAGGGTGAAGAAACACATGACACCCACCTTAGGATTCCCATCACCTTTCTGTATGTGTGATTTGGATATGTGAGTTCAGCACATATTTACACAATAGTCACACAGTCTCAACAGTTTTCATGAATTACATAACAGGTGCTTGCACCCCCCCTTTTTTTTTTGTTAAATGAAAGCATAAATGGAATTACAGCAGAGTAAAAAAATTAAAGTCTGCGTCAAACATACCCAGCATGAGAAGCAGAATAAAACAACCCCAAGAGATTCTTATTTAACAAAAATGCACAGGAAATTACTTTAAGCAAAAATAAGTGCTACAGTTGAGCAAAATATTTTATATTCATTATTTCAAAATATACAGAAAGAAAAGGGTTTCAAGAGTTCACTGTAAGGCAGCTGTTTAAAACTTAAACCCCAAATTATTTTCTTCTCATCTCTGTCCTGATGCCCCAGCTCCACCAGTGGACACACAGATGTATGCCCCAGTTTTTAAAATACACCAATGTAAGAGCAGCTTTAACAGTTTAACATGACTGTAAAATTCACCAAAAAAATTAGCACTTGTTTCACATTCATAGGATTATGTTACAACCCACCTTTTTCCTTCCCGAGTGAGGACACACCTTAATTTTATCTTATCTAAACCCGACATGCCCCTTAACAACTAAGTCTAAGAAAGCTTATGGGGATTCTCAGAGAATATAATGAAAACCCCTTTTGCTTAAAGGCCAAGTATCTGTGCTCAGTTGATAACTTGATTTTTGAGACAGATAATCAAGAAATCAAACACAGTATTTGAACAGTTCAGAACTCCACTCTCTAACAAAGATCTCTCATAACCCAATATTTTTAGTATAACCCATAATTTTAGTATGGCATCACCTGTCCTAAACTAACTTTCGTTCCAAATTCCAGACACTGTCATTTTCCTACAGACCTCTTCAAAACACAGTCATAAATTTCATGGATTAAATTATGATTGCTTTATTCCTCCATAATAAAAAAAATTAAAAAAAATCAACTCGCCCCCATCTTTCTACCTTAGTTCATACAATCAGCTGCTTTTCTTGCTTGCGTGTCTCTCATCATAAAACAGGACAAAAATCCCAAAATTCCTAAAGCGGAATTGTAAAACCAGACTATAAATAGAATCTAAGAACTATCCCAATTTATTTTTGTGTTCATTTTGATAGAGCAGTCAAGTTTTAAGAGATAACATCATGCTTTCAAGCACATTAACTGAGTAGCTGGAGCCAGGGTGCCAAACACGTGGTCAGCAGCCTCCCGTCCACAGCCTGCTCCCAGTGGCCTGTCTTTTATTGGAGTCATGCAAGGCCACAAGTGCAATGAATTATTCTAACAGGAGCAACACAATCCTGGCTGCCTTCCTGGGGACACTTCAGATGTAGACAAAGGACATCTGTGCAATACATTGGCACCCTGACTGCATCACACAGGTGTATTATATCTGATCACCTGGCAAGCCAGTGCCAAGACATCCAGCCTTTCTCTGTTCTAAAAGTGGCTGTGCAGCTCATCTGTCAGGACAGGCTGATACAGAAGAACTGCTCTAGACAGTCAAGTGACAACTGCAATCAAGACTTTCAGATAAGAACAATTTCTCCCATATATTGGCATTCACAATACAGCACTGATTTGCTGCCATGTAAGCAGTGCAAGCTCCCAGCTCTGAAGCATTAACAGCAGCACTACCAACGCCCCACTCGTGAGGAAATCAGCACATGGCTGTTCAAAGGCTGACATGAGCAAACCCTGTCACCCTTTAACACAACAGCTTCTCAAATAGCAGTTTCAGACAAGACTTTCTCAGCAAGTTCATGTGCAAAGTGAAATCTCTCGAGGACTGAATTGTTGAAGATTCTGAAAACAGAGTCTACAGAGAACAGTGTAAAACAAGAAGACCAGCTTTGGGGAACCCAGGGGTACAGGTAACTCATCATCCTACTCTGGAAACTACAGGCACCAGAACTGAAACAGAAAATACTGAAATTCCTCCCCAGTGTCTGACTGGCAGCACGGGGGGAATATATGGATGTCCCAGCTAGCTACAAGGTCAGAAAAAATGAGGGCAGGGAAAACCAGAAAGATAAATGCTATATCCATTTATTTACAGCATTTGAAGGCTGAAGGTGTCCAGCTGCTGGATTGTAACTAAAAGTGGCTACTGCAGGTGAGTGAGGATATTTAGGGAGTGAAGCAAACTGAAGGGCACTGGATCTTTAGCCAGATGTTTGCTTGGCTCAGGACTGTAGGTGCAAGTTGTTTAAACTGTGGTCATTAATAAAGATGTTCAGGAAGTGACTTGAAGAGGTCAAGAGAGCTACTAAATGAAGCAGTAGCACTAATATCACTAAAAGGATAAATGCTGGCTTTCCTTACACTGGCTGTTATGAGTCACATACTTCTTGTTCTTGTTACTTTTGTACTAATGACAGCTTTTTTTCTTACTACAACCACTGCATACTTCAAATCATTGAAGAATTCAGATTGGAAGGGATCCCAGGAAGTTATCTAGTTTTATCTCCTGCTCCAAGCAAAATTAACACTTTGAGTGAATACTTAAAAAATAATTCTAACAAGAAAAACTAACCTAAAATACAGTAAAGACCATACAAGGAAACTGTGATCAATTTTACCAAGAATTCTGTGAATATTCAAGAACTGTGACAAAAATTGAACCATAACAATGCAGATTTACACTGCATTTTCAGAAATGTTTTGCTTCTTGCATATCCAAGATCAAAAAAAAAAGTTAGATTACAGAAGTCTTATTAATCAAGGGGTTGGTGTTCACTGTACCCTCCAAACCATGCCTTGTTACAGACATGAATAAAAAAGCCACCCAAATATAATTACATCTTACATAAAACTACAAAATTAGTAAAACACAGCACAAAAATAAGTCAGAGATGCTAAAGAAGAGTGAAGTTGCAAGGGCCAGTTGTGACTAAGAATGTTTAGAAGCCTTAACACAACCACACCTGGCCTTAATGGAGTTGCTGGTCCAGCAGCTGCTACCTACAGAAAGTTCCCCTGTCCATGACACCCTTCCAGTCCCATGTCCAGGGACTGTGTCACAGCCACACCTTGTGCAGACAGCAAACAGAGAAGTCTCCATTTCAATTTCCACAGAATCCAACAGAGAGAGATTTGACACAAATGAGTTTGACTTGGACACAATTGATAAAAGCAAGTCCTCACAGCTACAACATTTGGAACATTTTGAACCTGCTTAGGTTCAAAAATGTAAATAACATGCTTTTTGCATATAATCAGATGGTAATTTAATTCCATACTAATTCCCAAACTACCTGCAAGCAAAAATTATATTGATGGTAAACATCAGCCAGCTCTTCTCCCTAATATACAATTTCCAATCAAAAGAAATGCATAAACCAGAAGTTTTAAGGTAAAGTACTCAGAATGCAGGTCTCAGGAGTTTCCCAATTTTAGAAAGTTAACATCTTGTTCCCTAAATGGCTTCTAAGAATGTTATTTCTGTGCTCTAAACATAAGGGACAGGAATTTTATTCAAATTACTAGAAACATGAAGTTAGTGTGCATAAAAGGAAAAAACACCATTACACAGTACAGCCACACAAAGGAATCAGTGCTGTGGAATTTTTTATATGCCATGGTGCTACCACACATTTATCCTGACCCACAATGCCCTTTGAGTTACTGAGGAATTATGACTTGAATGAAACCTCACCAAGAGAAAGTTCCAAGAAGAAAAGCATTATTAGAACTTAACTTTAAGCCACTGAAGTTAAACTGACACCCAGTTTTTTAGATTTTTTCCTAACAATCAAGATTAATTTAGATTCTTCCCAGTACAAACCATGTACTGAAGAGTGAGTGTCACAGAACACCTATGGGGAAAAAAGCAAACTGGGTTGCTGAAAAGTAACCTATTCAGCACCATTGTCTAATCACATGTTGTTCTGACTTATTTCCAGAGCAAGCTCCACCTCGTTCTTCCAGCCAGGAAAGTAGTTGTCACCTTATACAAACATCTGCAAGGAGAAAACTGTCAATTACTTTCTGTATCCAAGTACATCAGACACGAAAAAGTACACAACAAGGACAGTCTTCCAGTTAAGCAAGAAAGTTAGCTTTTTATAACTGCAGATTTTTGTCTGCCTAAATTTAGGAATATCGAAGTTAATTTTAGAGAAACTCAAAATCCTAAACCTTAAGGAAGGTATAGCATCAAGGTGAATTCAAACCAGGTAGATCACGGCACTATGTAGGAAATGTACTCAGCAACTAAGATGCAAAGAAAAGCCTTCCTGATCACTCCAGATGGCCAGGCAGCTTTCAGTAAAGTCATCTCTAGCTTCTGGAAAGACAAAGCTCATCACAGGCCTCAGAAGTAGCAAGAGTGGAACAAAGGACACTGTGATGAAATAAATCTAATGAGCAGGTGAGGAAATGCAGTTTAAATCCTACAAAAACCCCTTAACTATAGGAAGTCTCAGAAAAGACCTTACAAAAGTAGCCAGGAGACAAAACCCCACAAAGTTATACTAAAAACATTCAAAACACCAAGAAAGTTTTCAATCACAGTACTGATTACATAGTAAAAAATATACTTGGATTCAGGTTGCAATATCTGGAAAACACTGGGATGGATTTTGAAGATTAGTCAAAGGTGCATCATGTGTCCATCATAACCTCAAGGTACCCAGTCTGCCCTTACACCTGTGAACTTAAACATGTATATTTATTCTAAATGGAATCCAAGGGTCTGCCCCTGGCTTCTTGGAAGTATATTTTAATGCACTTATATTTTGCCTGCACAGTACATGAGCTACAAGTTGTGATAAAAATCAGGAGTGCTGAGCAGCACTAGCAAATACATAATCTAACATTTGCTCTACCATCAGAAACAGGTTATAATATTCTGCTATGAAAATTTTAAACCTTCATATATGAAAGTTATAGTTTTTAGTTGTTAACACCTGATAACTTTAGATACTAAGGAGAGCAAGACTAATTAATGTATTAAAGCAGAACACAATAAATAATAAGCCACAGCCAACAGGAAACAGTGCAAATATAATGTAACAAGTAGTCTCTTTAGTGAAATTAAATTACTAGATAAATATCTAGAACACTAGCTTGATTCATATTATACCAACAGGAATAATTGAAAAAAATAAGAGAAAAAAATAGGAAGGCTTTAAACTCCTTAGCTGCAGGAGTGACATTAAAATGCTACCACAAAGTTAACCAGCATGTCTGATATTTGGAAGGACCTTCAGTTTGGAGCTGGAAATGAAAAAGTAGCTCTCCTTTCATTTCCCACATGCAAAGTAAATCTAGTATAAACATCGGTTGCGTACACAAAGATCCTTTGAAATTAAAAGCAGGGTAAATTTCAAGTTATTCCATTCACTGAAGCCAGCTGGACATAACTCCCTTCCCTGCTAATCCTTTATCAGCATTAGGCTGGAAAAAAATAACTACTTGATATAATCCTCAAAAAGACATTTAAGACACATCCGAGCCACTGGTGGCCGAGGCAGTGCTGTTCTCCCCAGCAACACCAAATTTATGACCACCAAAACCTCCGACAACTCCTGTGGTGCTTTGGGAAGGTTTCCTCTCGTCATGGGTGACCCTTTGCGAGCAAAGGTACCAGGAAACACACAGGGGACCCGCACGCAGCCAGAGCACCCCAATTAGCACCCCCATTCCTGGGCACGACCCCCGCGCCCGGCCCGGCCCCGCAGAGCCCCCGCCACCTGCAGACCCCGCCGGGCCCCCCCGGGCTCGGGGGCTCCCTCAGCCGCTGCCCCCAGCGCTGCTCCCCGGCTCCTCACGGCCCGGCCCAGCCCCTCAGCGCGGAGCCCCCCGGCCGTGCCCCTCCCGCTGCCGAGACCCTCCTGAGGTGGGGCCCCGCTGCCGCCCCCCGGTGCCCCCGGTCCCCCCCGGCCCGGCCCGGCGCGGCCCTTCCCCGGCCCCGCGGGCCCGGCGCGCTCCCAACATGGCCCCGGCCCCGCGGGTACCGTGTGGCGGTGGCGGCGGCGGGAGGCCGGGCGGGGGCGAGGGCGGCGGCAGGCCGGGCGCGGGGCCGCCCCGCAGGAAGGACGGCACGAACTCGGCGGCGTGGACGTTGGGCACGAAGGGCTTGGCGTTGACGTTCAGCTGCCGGCTGAAGGCCGCCCCGAGCAGCTCCTGCTGCGCCTCGGCCTCCGCGGCCGGCGGGGCGCAGCCCGGGCCGGCGCCGCTGCCCGTCTCGATGTCCGCCTGGTCCCAGCAGTCGGGGGCCGAGTCACTGCTGCTGCCGCTGCCGCTGCCGTTCGCCTCCATTTTGTGGCGGCCCCACAAGGCTCCGCGCCCCGAAGCGTCTCCCGGGTGAGGGGGGAGCCGGCGGCGGCACCGACTCAGCACTCGCTCCGCCGATTCCGCGTGTGCTCCGCCGCCCCGACGCGAGCGCAGCGTGGCCGCCCGCGGCTGCCGTACCCGCTCCCGGCAGCCTCCCCGGCCGCCATCATCGTAGTTTTTATCTCCCCGGGGTCTCGCCCCGCCGCACGGCCGAGGCGCGGCGCCAGAACTACAACTCCCATGAGGCAACGCGCGAGCCCATTCGTCCCGCCTCCCCGGGACAGACGGGAAATGGAGTTGTCTGCGTTCTCTGTGCGCGGAGGGACTACAACTCCCGTCAGGCTCCGCGCGCGCCGTGCGTCGCTGCCGGCCCCGCCCCCCTGCAGGAGGGCACGGACCGGGAGTGGCGCGAACGCGTGAGGGGGACGGGACCGCCCGGCCCGCGGGGACCGCCCTGGTGAACTTCCATCCGTGTAAAACCGCGCCGCGCTCGTCCTGGACAGCACAGGTGCACAGTGACAGACACTGACAGCGCCTGCGCTGCGCCAGAAAAGCGCCCAGATGAAAGCTTCCGCACGTGCTCCTGCGGGATGCCACAGGCAACGCTGCTGGACCTGCCCAGGCAAAAGTTGGCAGGATGCGTGAAAAGTCCCAATTTTGCTAATTCAGCACACTTTGACTTGGTTATTATCATTTAAGAAACGATCCAGTCAAGCCAGATTCAGCAGCACTTGTCAAATACTGAGGCCCTTGACTGGTGTGATTATTAGAAGTTATTAAAAAAAACCCAACCTCGACAAACCTGAAATTATTGCTTGAAGGTAGCTGTGTTTGGAAGAAACAGTGAAGGACAGAGGGGAAACAGGCAGAATTTGGTTGCTACTGTGGCAGCATTTCATCTTGTCAGGTTCAGTGTGAGTGTTTATAAGTAGACAGAGCAAGTCCTTGGGAGAAGGGAATTTCTTGGAGTGCTGACGTGCAAGGACTGAGTCATCTGCAGCAGTATTTATATTAGAATGCTGTAGGACAGATTACAGAGTTGTTTTGAAACCAAATGGGCTTCATCATGGCTAGGCTTCCTGAACGAAGATTTAGGAAGATGGGCTTAGAACTACAATATAAAGGTCTCCATCTGGGGCAGAATCCGGTGCAGTTTTGATTGGAGAACACCAAGTCTCCTGAAGGGGCATTTAGGTGACATAATCCTGACACAAGGGTTTCTGAGGGTTTCTGGCTGCACACCAGCAGCAACGTGTACACCCTTGGCAAGCAAAAAGTTCTACATATGTTGGTGGAAATGTGGGCTTCCAGCTGATCATACCTAGGGAAAACACCACGGTACATGGCAGCCCTTATAAAAATAATAAGAAAAATATCCCCACTAACACCACAAAAATTAATTTTGGAAGAAAAAGTGTATTTCACGTGAAAGACTATACAATTCTGCTAAGTTAAAGTCTTTTCTTCAAGCAGCACCAAGAGTTTGCCTTCACCAGAGCTGAAAGAATGAGTTTTAAAGACCTTGTGAAAGCCACTCTCTAGTGGTTCTCTGGTGCTGAGCTCCTTACCAGTTTTAAGACACAGATTGCCACAGTTTCTATTGTTCAAATTGAGCATAATTAAGCAAGACTCTCACCTGTGTTACTGTTGTAATATTTAGAATTTTGTTAAACTGCAAGTAAGTTTCTCATCCGTGTGTGGCAATCATGTTTCTGTTTAAAAAACAAAGTAATTTAAAAAAGTAATATACAATGAATTGTGTTTGGGTTTTTTGTTTGGTTTTGGGTTTTTTTTTTTAATACTAACCTTTGCTTGTTAAGTGACCTTTATAAACTAGTAGGTGTCTGATACATTTCATTTAGTATGGAAACAAGGTAACAGCATTTTGAACAATAGAGCTCATGGGTTGCTAGTGTTGAATAACCGACAAAACTCCAGTGGAAAGCAAGCTTCATGCATTCTGCTGACCCACTGACTTGTTATTTACTGTCACTATGAGCATTTAACAGCTCAGGTTTAATGACTGCAATGCTGCATTGCAAGCTTGTGTTTTGTTTGAGCCCTGACACAGCCTACAAGTCAGGAAAGGCTGAACTGGAGGCAGGTGCTGTATTTTCAGAGCAATTAAGACTTACCTTAAGATTACCAGCACAGACAAGACATAGAAAAACCTTAGTATTGGTTGTGTTACCCAACCTTTCTTTCTTCCTGGACAGGTACTTATTCCCTAGGTACTTGCTAGGATATAAACAATTAGTCCACAGAATTTCAGCAGATGCCAGATGTCCTTCAGAGTGTACAAACCTGTTCTGCAGGCTGCTGCACACAGGAATTGTGTAAACTCAAACACTAAATTTTTAACAGGGCTAGTAGTTTGTTTTTCCACTTAGGAATAGCTGGTACTCAAAGCAAAACCTAAGTGGAGTCATGATAATCTTACTGGCAAAATATCTACTGGAGTGCAAATGGTCCCACTCTTGAGCTTTTAAAGCACTATAAAAGCTTTTCTTATTTAAATCTCTCTTGCATTAAAATGCTTAGAATAAATATACCAGGTCTTCATTTAATAATTACTAAAAAGCTTTTTTTATTGAGAACCATGCATATAAATCCACCCTCACATCATGACTGATTTAAATTATCAATGCACTGCTTAGAAAAGGAGAGTCTGGCCCACCTTAGGGTTAAGATGTGGGGACTGGGGTGCAGAGAAACTGTCCCCCCCATCATCACAGTTCCCCCATCCTTGTGCTGCTGTGTTAGACCCTTTGCTGAGTCAGTCTAGCTCATTAAATTTAGCTACAGAAAAATCCACTTTCTTTTACCTCCTGGGCTACTGAGATGAATCAACTAGGAGGCATCTGACAAATGCCAGAGCTGGTATAAAGTAAGAATGTGGAACAGGACCTCCTTTGGTGAGAGCAAGCTACTCACATCATAAACTATCTCAAGGGAGCTTCACCAGTAGTTTGCAGCCTGTGGGAAATCAGTCCTGTGGCAGTGAAATGCAGGACCTCATCCATAGGATATTAGGAATAGTGGTCTGTACTTTAGTAGTACCTTCCCTCCAGGATTCTCACAAGCACTTTACACCCTGGCAGGTACACCTGTGCAGTGCCAATGCTTGATTCAGCTGAACTGAAGCATAGGAGAAAGATATATTTCACTAGAAGGCTTCAAACAGATTAACAGCTTCAAACAGTCCCCTGCTCACTACCTGCAGGTGACTTATCAAACTCCATAAACCAGCAGCAGTCTTAAAAGGGAAGGAGAGTAGTTTTAAGGTGCTGGGTTGTGAGTGAATTTACTCAGTTTGCCTTGACATCAGGAAAGAAACCTTTGGGCTGGGATTGGGAGGAGCAGGAAAGGAATATTAACTTCCCTTTCTGGTATGGCAGGAAGCTGAAATCCAGCTGATGCACTGTGAGCCATGCCCTGAAATTTAAAGTGATTCAAATATGTTGTTACTCACAGTAACACAGTAGTTACTCACTTAAATGAGTATTTGGAATTGCTTTGAAGTCAGAATGAGCCTTTAAAAACAAAGCCAAAAGAACATGTTATTTACTCAGGAGGAAGAAAAGACAGGAGGTAAGAAGGAAATTATTAAAAGTTTGACTAGGTGCCCAGAGATGATAAATTAATATTCTTAAAGTTTGGCAAATTCTGTGAAGATGCAGCTGAGAACTAGAGAACAGAAAACACAACGATGTTTCAGCCTGATGGCTTTGTCAAGAGCCAAATCTGTTCTAAGCTTTGCTGGGTTCCTGTAAGTGTAAGTGAACCATAAAGAGGCTTTTATATTTACACAAGTGTAATCCAAACTAAGGTATCTTCCCCGGAAAATATCTTTTCACTGATTTGTTTGTTCTAACACTGCTATTTAACAAGTGTTCTTTCGCCCTGTTCCTCTCCCTCTGCCGGACACGGACAGAACTGCTATGTATTGCCTCACACTAATGCATTTTAAGCTATTTGATTGAAAGAGTTTCAAATAAAAGTCTTTTTTGGTTTTCCAAATGTAGTGCCGGAGGATAAGCTCTCTTTCACAATCCACTGCAAAATTACTACAAGTTTGCAAAAGAATTTAGCAACTTAACTTTTACACATTTCATTGAGTGTTGGTGCTGAGTACTCCTGAGCTGAATTCTATTCCGTGAGGACTCCAATCTAGAGATAAAGCCTTTCTTTTGGAGCAATTGAGCACATACTGCAAGCTTCAAAAGGGACATAAACCTAATTTTTTTAACTTTAGATAGCAAAAGAAATACATGGATCTGTACATCAAAACACCAGTTTATATTTCCCTGTGTCCATTTTCTCATCTCTCAAACAATTCATGTGCTCAGCTCGTTATTTTCCAAGGTAGTCGTGTGTCTCTCAGTTTTGTATGCAAACAGCCTTTCTTCCTCTCTAAAAATAAAGACTGAAAGGTCTTCTTTTTACAAGAACCATCCCTTTTTCCAGGTGGCTTTAACTGGAGGCTCAGAGTCCTCAGCTGTGTGATCTGTTGCTTAGTTATCCTGCACTGTTCAGATCTGAAAGATCTGAACGTTGAGTGCTGGCTGGTTTTTTATTCAGGATGCCTTTCTCTGAATGCACAGTCAGTGCAGTTACTCCTTAGACAGAATTTCTTCTGTGGTTTTGATCTTATGAGCCTCCAGGCTGAAAAACAGGAGGAGGAGGGTGGGTTAGGTAAGTAGTTTACTGTCAAAACTGTTTGTTATGTGCTCAGAATAAACAAAGATGGGGGTTTAGGTGTGCACATTGTGAAGAACCTATAGATGGTTTATAAACCTTCTGACAGCTTCAAGTGGTGTAAACAGCAGGAGGAATTGCTTAATGTGGAAGGAATGTGCTGAGCAAGGAACACGCATCAAGGAAGGGAAGGATGAGATCAGTAATGATGTGAACAGTGGCTGAGTGAGGATTAGAAAGGTTAGAGACAGGAGGGGATCTATTCTGAAGAGAGGCAGAGACTGGTGGTTTCAGAGATCTGAAAGCCAGGTGTAGGATCGGTGGGAGGAGGCATCAGGTCAGTTAAAATACAGGAGCTGCATGAAGGAGCTGAAAATAAACCTTGTTGAGTACAATCCAGACCTCTGTTCAACAGTTCTTATGCTTTCACCTAGATTAGCAACATTTTGATTAGAAAATTGCATTCTGCTTCCTTAGAGGAAATCTGTTTTCACCTATACCTGTGTAGAATGTGGAGATTATAGATTCCTTGGAAGTGATAAAAGGAAACACAGGATATTTTTGCTCCCTGTGACCTGAGACAAATTTGAGAATCTCGGGGGCTGGGATGCTAAACTGACAGAGCAACGATGACAACTTTTAAGTACCAGATCCTCAGGAGATGTTTTTCCGCGGGCTGTAAGCTTGTATTGTTCTAGCAGGAGACAAGTAACAAAGAGAATCTGCAATTCTAGGTGCCATCAAGTTGTCAGCCTTTTAGCTTGATATATTGTCTTACCTTGACAGGTGAGACAATGCAGCAAAGGGGTTGGCATTTAAAGTGGGACTTGTAGTGTGACACAGTGGCACGAGGCACCAGAAACAGTGTGGCAGCAGGACCAGGGCACTGATCGTCCCCCTGTGCTGGGCACTGGTGAGACACCTCGAGTGCTGTGTCCAGTTCTGGGTTCCTCATGACAAGAAGGACATTGAGGTGCTGGATCATGTCCAGGGAAGGGCAATGGGGCTGGGGAAGGGTCTCAAGCACAAGTGTTATGAGGAGCAGCTGAGGGAGCTGGGAGTGTTTAGTCTGGAGGAAAGGAGGCTCAGGGGGGACCTTATTGCTCTCTACAAGGAGGGTGTAATGAGGTGGGGGTTGGTCTCACAAGCAACAAGTGATTGGACAAGAGGAAAAAGCCTCTAGTTGTGCCAGAGAAGGTTTAGATTGGATATCAGGAAAAATTTCTTCACCAAAAGGCTTGCCAAGCACTGAAAGTCGTGGAGTCACCATCCCTGGAGGGATTTAAAAGACACAGAGATGTGGCACTTGGGGACATGGTTTAGTGGTGGACTTGGCAGTGCTGGGGGAGTGGCTGGACTCAAGGATCTTAGAAGTCTTTTCCAACCTGAACGGTTCAATGATTCTGTGATTCTAAGGTGATTCTCCACTATCAAACAGAATTCAACTGTGTCTTTTACAATTTTTTCTGGACTGTTAATAAAGAGTGTTTTTGAGATAATGAAAATGTTGAACTTAGCACTAAAAATATCAATAGAGGGTGTTAATGCAGGGTATGGAACATGCTGCTTATTCACACCCTTTCTTACTGCAGTGACTCCCTGACACAGAGAAGCTCAAAGTTGCCATGTCCACTGTTGGATTCCATAATATCTCTGGGCCAGATCTCCTGCTCTATGAATGTGGTAACAGTTTTATAACACTTCTGTTTCATATGGAAAGTTTTCCATGCTGACTGTCTGCCTTGAGGGAGGTGGGAGTAGAAAACTAGTTCCATGTGGGATTTTCATGTGCTTTCTTTTCACCTTCTTAATTCTCTGGAATTCCAGTTGAGGGAGCATGTTGTCCATTAGAGATCCCTTAGGATTTTAGTTTCATTAATGACTAAAGCAGAATGGCATTATTGTTATGAAGAAAGAATAACAGTGTCATGGGATTTTTAAAGCTGTTCTTCTATGGCAAGTTAACATGTTAACATTGTTGCAGAAAATAATTACTTCATTATGAAATTGTGAGAATGAAATAGTGAGCTTGTTTCTAAATAGGCCTAATTACTCCAGAAGTATTCTGTGCCAGTATTCTTATTCCAGAGAAGGCAGTTTGCACAGGGAATTATTCTGGAATGGCCATGGCTAAATCAATTACAATTTTTCTCCTAAGAGAGAGCACGTGTTGGCACTGTGGTGCTGTGCAGGAGAATTTGAAAACAGTGATTGTGTGTTACCTAAACTTCTCCACAAACACTGCGTAGCTGGAGAATTTGGTTAAAATTATCAGAAGAAAAACTCATGTTAGACTTTAGTGTATGCCAAGCACTTCAAATCATTCCTAGTTGTTCATGTACATTTATTTTAATTGTAACTCCATTACTCTTGTTTGCATTATACCACTGACTATTTTCAGTTTGTTTTGTCCACTTGCAAAATCACTAAAATACCAGTGTGTGGGAGATTATTTTTCCAACACAAAATGAAGTGCTTACATGAAGAAATGAAGGAAAAAGATGTTTACATTCTGTAAAAACTATTGCACAAACATAAAAATGTCACTGGCATTCTAATAAGCATTGGCTTAATCCAAACTTGCACAATTACTGTTTTATGCATTGTCCTTAGGAGTTACATAACTATTCTGGCACATGTGAAATGTCAGAAAAGTGAAAAGGTATCTTCTTTCCCCAAAGGGTCAGCACTGCCATGAGATGGTTCCCAGCTAAGTCAGCTTTGAGCATTGTAGGGGACACAGAAGTTGTATGTGATTCAGTTGATAATGTTTATACTATTGTTACTTTAATTACTATTTTAAAGGAACATTTTTCTCTTTGGTTGTTTTGTTCTTTAATCTTTTCTGGAAATAGTAGATGTAGCAACAGCAACATCACTCTTTTCAAAGCAGTCATCTAATTAAAATGTGCTGAACCAAACAGACAAAATGCACATTGTTCTTGATTTTGCCCTGTGTGCAAAAGACATTAAACAATATTTTGTCTAAAAAGAGCATTGTTCTGTGCAGCTTGTAAAAGTTAATGAATATGATGAATCCTTTAATAGCTCCTTCCTTTTCTTTACTAGCAGTGTGTACCCCATTCCTAGAGCAGCTTATCTCCTCCCAGCCATGCAGCTGAGGCAGACACTTCACAAAATAGGCATTTCTGAAAAGAACCCTTTCAGAAATGTTCACCGGTGTTTTAGGAGGTGATGGTCTGTAAGAGCTGCTGCTCCTTGAAGTGCAGTAACTTTTGGGAAGAAAAAGTAGTGATTTTTTAGTATGCACATTGATCTCACAGATTTTTAGGATTGTTGAGATGAGATTTTTTTTAAGGGATTTTTTTTTTCTTTGGACTTAGTGTGTAAATAGCTTTAGAGAACTGGAGAGGACTCAGCCCAAGCCTGTGCTATAAGATTTGACAGTGTAGGTCAGTTGCCTCAGTGAGTGGAAAAAAAGAGCTGTGCCAGCACAAACCCACCAACTATACAGCCAGAAGAATTCCTTTGTCAGCCCAGCTAGTGTTGTTTGTGAAGGGAATGTAACAGTCCTAGCAGAAAACCCTCTTTCTCTTGCTAAGTGCCATGTAATTATGCCAGCAGAATTTCTGAAGTACATTCAGGCAAAAAAGCTGGCATGGGCATGAACAGAGAAACCCCAAGCAGTGCCAGAACAAAACTTGGTTCCTGAAGTTATGTGTGGTAAATAGACCTTAAGGTACTGTTCTGTGACAGATGAATTTCAATCTTTATGTTTAATCATTGACATGATAGTACTACTTGTTTCCATTTTTCCCTTCAGAGGTTTCATTTTATTATTTTGGCTTTGATGCTTTTTTTAAAATTAAATAGTGAAAGATAAAATTCTCCTTACTTTTTTCAGGTGACTATTTTCTGTCACACAATACCAATTTCACATGTTAGAAATGAGCACTGACAAGGATTTCTGGCAGTCTTGGGTTTCTCCACATGTTTAAGGAAAACAACAGTCAAATTTGGGTTCATGTCCAGTGCTCGGTGTGCCCGTATTCTGCCAAAGCAACATGGAACTGTGGATGCTCTGCTCACATATAGAAGGTTGTAAATCTAGAGTGTGTGTGTGTATGTTTGTGTACAGCTCCAAAGTACTACCTCCTGGTCTGTGCTGTGCTGTTTCCTACCTGTTCTCCCTTCACCAGTAAAAATTATTTGATTTCTTGAAATCCTGTTCAGTAGTTTGATACCCTACTAGAACTGACAGTACACTGACATTATTCTTCTAAACAACAAACAGATGTTTTACTGCTTCCCAGTGCAGATTTGAAGTTCAGAGAAGAGTTGCCAGTGATTGAGAATCACATTAGGAGAGCAAATAAGTATTTATAAATTGTCCCCAGGTGTCACTCCTGAGTCAAACAGAAACATTTTAGAAGCAAATCCGGTTTTCCATTTCTTTTCTTTCCCCTGTTGTTTCTGCAGTTGACACTTTCCTTCTTAAGTTTATTTCCCATTACTCTCAGTAATAATGTCAACTCCAGCAGGCCAGTTTAACCTGTCTGAAATATATCATCCTTAGAGGAAATCTTGGGCAGCTTTTAAAGTTAAGTTACAGTAATGTAACTGCAAAAATACCTCCCTGGCAACACCTTGTGGATTTATGGTTAAATGACTGATTATTGAATTTGATAAATCCTTTCTTATTTTGTACAACTCTGCTAATTTCTGTCACCCTTTTGGAGCAAAATCACATGACAAGGAAAAGCATTTATTACTATCAACAGGTAACTATGTGGAAAGCCAAAGCAAGCTCTGTAAATCCCATAACAGAAAAAAAGCTGAAATGTAACTTTGCTGGTAAATAAGGCATATATTTATTATTCCCTAAAGGCAAACATCACTGTAGGAAAACCATCATTAACATAACTACAGTTTCTAAGTAACAATATCCTTATCTTAATGTCACTTAATGAATTTTGTCTTAATGCTTCTTGGTTTTGTTTCATTTAGTGGCTGAATCCAATATTCTACTTCACAAACAGCTTCTAAATTCAGGTATTATTTCTCTCCTATTAAAGACAATTGGCATAGTATGCTTCTCCCAACAAAATGCTTAAAGTTTTGGGTTTTTTAAAATAATGTTAACTTCCTTCTATCAAATTGCTCAAAATTGAAGCTTGCACAAGAATTGTGTTAAGACAGAAAATGTATTCCTTACTCCTGGACACAGATTTTGAAATACTGTGTGTTTTACATGTGTGGCAAGATCTGTCAGTGGGAACTATTGCTTATGATGATCTGATTATATGCCTGCTTTCACACCCTTGGGAAGTAGGACTTTTGAATGTTAGGATGTGCAGAGAACAAAAGCAACAGGCTGTGACAACTGTAATTCCTCAGTTTTTCTAACCCTATTTTGCCCCTGTTTTGTCATTCCATATTTCAATGGAACTGTAAATGGTACAGGAGGAGAGGCTGTGACTTGTATGGTGGTTGTTTGTATGAATGGCACATTAAATACCCTTTACTCTCATTGCTCCCCAGTTTCCTATGTGTGAAAAATGTATTGCTTAATAATCAAGGATTTGTGCTTTGGGAATTAGTTTACCCCTAGGGCTGTAAGCTTTGGGAAATAGTAGTCCAACTGTGGGAGGAAAATTACTGCTGTAAGAGACAGCATCATTCTCCAGAGGTCTGATGAAATGAGCTGTATTTAGCCTTTTAATTGGGGGGAAGTTTCCCAGAGTTTGATTGAAAATATGAGACTTCTTTGTATTTACTTCTTGTCTTATGATAAATATGTTTGAACTCTAACAAGCCATGTAGGAAAACTGTTTCTGGCCAGCTGAGAGTGAAAGCATATTTGCCACAATATCTTATGATCCCATACATACAATATCAAATAATTAGACACAAATTAATTTCTACTGTACTTAGAGACAAGACTTTTCAAATTAAGACTAATTTCAAATTAAGAAATTAGTTCACCAAATGTGTACTTCTGTGGTGGACTTAGTTTCACATCCCCACTAGGTAACCAACCCTTTCTTTTTTTTCTATTTTTTTCTGGCCCTTTTTTCCAGGCCCTAGGAAGTAAAACTCCAGGAACTGCCTGGATTAAGGAATTAAAGCTGCTTGCCATGTGGTCAGGTAAGCCCCAGAGCCCTTCCTGGTGCTTCAGAGTACAGAGAGAAGAGCAGGACTATCCCTTTCACTAACACCAAGACATTTAACCAGCTTAGCTCTATGTAATCTAATGACATCTTTGGTGACCTCCAGACCAGTCTTACTAACTAGACATGAATCATTTCTGTGCAAAACCAATCTGATTTAGAATATATCTCACTACATTTGGGTGGCAAAATATTTTAGGAATCACTATGTTAACACTTCTGCATATCACGCAGCAGATGGACTAAAGTTCAGTGACAGGATGCTGTTTTGGAGAGAGATGTATTTTGTGTAGACAAGAAAAGCTCTTGCCAACAAGAAAAAACATGCACTTCTTCTGCACTAGGAGAACAGAGGAAAGAATTTAATAGCAAAAAGCAAAGTAGTTGTGAAGACTCTAATAATACTACCTGTTATAGGAATTATAACATTAAGTTACTTTCACTAATAGTTGTCTCACAAAGTAATGTAGAGTCTTACAGTCCTCTCTTTAATATTTTTCCCAGAAGTCCTATATTTGGGTTACATCTACTGGGAAGCACCAATAGATCATCTTCAAAATGTTCCACATAACAGCACTGAATTTATAATATGCCTTGAGAATCTCTGTTGTTGTTTTCCTTCAAATATCATCTGGTCTATGCAATTTCTTCCAAACTACTGTCAGTGCTGCCCTGCCAAAACATGTGCAGAGGGTTATGGAAAGGGGAAGAATGTGCATTGCCTGGAAGACATAAAACTGTGCAAGGTTGCCATGGTTTGCTTGCTTCCACTACCCCTCTGAGCTGCTTTGTATTCCCAGTGACACCCTCAGCAAGAGCAGCACCTTTGGGATCTTTTCACTGAACACACCAAGACTTCAGCGACTTTGCCACAAACGGTAATTTCTTAATCTACTTGAGAAAAGCAATGTTGATTTAATCACATGAGCTTCAAACTTAGAAATAGAATGGGTATTTTGCACCTCACTGGAAAGTTGTTTGTTTGTTTTATTTGTGTATGTGTGTGTGTTTTTTTCCTATTTTTTTTCAGATCATCCACAAGGGTAGTATGATCTGGAAAGGAAAAGATTGGTCCACGTCCTGAACTTATAACTCTTTGTTTCACCAGGCCATCCTAAACAGATTCAGACCAGTCCAGGTTACCTTAGATCTATGTGAGTTATTTAAGACAGTTTTAGAAAATGTCTTGAATGGTATTTTGAGAGCCACCTAATTTTCCAGAAATAATTTATCAACATCTGTTGCATAATAATATCTTTTGGAATGTATTTTGCCTGTATATTACCAATTATGTATTTTTCCTTGCTTTAGTGGAGCACAGAAGCCTCAAGTTTGATTTCAGACTTGCTTTTGAGCCTCAGAAGAATCTGAGCTATAAAACTGGTTATCTTTCCAGATTTCAGAAGTGAAATTTCTAAGTTTCAGGGTTGAAATCATGTCTGCATCAACTGCACCAGAGAAAGTATTCTTACTGTTTTGTTAATTTAAATGGTGGTTGTGTTGACAACTTCTGTACATTCCCCCTGGAATTTAGAAATCATATTTGGGTATAGCAACGTTTGCTTACAGAAAAAATATTATGAGCAGTGTCTACACCCACTTATTTCTTTCCTTGCTTTTAGATCAACGTATCTCTTATTAAGCCCCTTCTTCATGGTTTTTATGAGTAGTGCCACATCATATCTAGTAGGTATCAGTTGTAGGATACATTACAGTAACAAGTAGAGCAGGAGTGCGTAATGAAGTCCAACAAAGGCAAATGTAAGTTCTTGCACGTGGGAAAACACAATCCAGGAGTGCAGCACAGGCTGGGATCTTTCCCTGGAGTCAATGGAATTATATTGATAAAAGCTTAAAGTGTTGGATCCAGCTTATCTGTCCTGAAATTCACCTCACTACCGTGCAGACACTTTCAGGAGTATCTGCCATCTTGAGATCACTGTTGAGAATGTGACTGTCCTCTCCGTGACTGAAAAGGTTGAATAGCATCTTCAAACCAAAGGCTCAAATTACTCTGTGCACAAGCTTCATCAGAAACATGAATGATATCTGAGCCATAATCTGGGTTTCTTCCCCAGGAGTGTAAATATATGAGGCAAGTCAGAACAAGCATTGGCTTCCCAGTGAAATTTTTGGCATCACCTGTGGTCCTTATTTTCTTTTGTCACAACTAAACTGGATTTTGTCAATTCCTATTTATCCACTGGTTTAGAATAGGGAGAAATGCCTACAATAGAAAGCCTTCAGCTGTGCACCTGGCCCATAGAAACTAGTGCAGAAGACACAATAAACATTTCCATCTGCTAGAGACTAGAATACAGATTTGTTACACTGTTCCACTCCAAACAGTTTGTGTATTCCCACATGGTTTATTTTGTGGGAGAATAAGTCTCGTACATAGCAAGGTGGTATGACATCACAGTTTCTTATACAATGTTTTACTTTTCTCTTTCTGTAGTCAAAAAGGCAATTAACTTCAACATGGCAAAGAGAAATTTAATTATAAATAAGCCTGTAATTCTGATCTGGATAGGGACAGTTATTGCTACTTGCTAGATATTACTTAACTTTGTTAACTTAACTATGGTTAACTTTGTATTTAAAATAAATCTATAAGATTAAGCCATCAAGATACAAGTTAGCTGTGTGAACTGTTTTCATTGTGGCAGTCTCCTGCCAAAGCTTTTTCTTTTTCCTGTGAGAAGACCAAATACATTTTCAGAAATGTTACATTCACTGTGTATACATCTACCAGGCTGGGAAGGAGGTGTCATATACACGTATTTTTCCATGCTGGGTACTGCAGTTATAGCACAGTGACAATTATGTATTATGGAAAAATAAGGGAAAAATGCAGATAATGTTTTGAATAAAAATTTTAAAATATCGATAAAGTTTTTCTTTCATGATTAGAATGTAATATTATTAAATGTCTCATATAACCATGGTTATAAGCAAAACAATAGCTAAAATCCCAAAAATGAACCCAGCAAATAAGCCTCTCAAAACCTAATAGACTAGACAAATGAGGCTAATTTGGAATTGAGGAGCAATATCCCAGTGACCAAATCTCTAGATTTTGTCATTCCATTATACCTGAAGTTCTTAGAAGTAATTTATACAACACAATCATGAAGTTCTTGTTGAACTTGTAATTTAACAGTATCTCTTTTAAAATCAGAACCCCATTCATTTACAAGAAGTAATTCTTTCATCAGCTGTGTGTTTTAAATGTTGTTGTCCATCCAGGGGAACAGGGACGATGGAAGTTGTCTGAAGCTGCAGAGTGAGTCCGTGGCAAACCCAGGAACTGAACTGCTCATGTCTTCTTACTGCTATGCCTCCTGCCTCTGAGTTTTTTTATCTTTGGACTGGGACAAAAAGTAAGCATTGCATATTATAAAAACATGATTACTGCAGCCCATCACCACAAAGTTTTAGAGACAGAAAAAATTATTATGAACTCCTGTTTGGAGATCTTCTTTTCTATAGTTTGTAATCTTCAGCACCTGTCCAAGAAATGCCTTCTATAAATAACCATTTTCTGTTTCAGACAAGATTGGTGCAGCTGCTCAGTTTTTCTACAATTGTGAATTGCCAAAAAAAGGAACAGTAATTCCTTGGGGACCTCAGAGTTAAATCCCTTCTATGTAACGCGATACTATGAAGTGGGGCTGTGATGGAAGTCCATTATTGCTAGCTGCTCTTAGAGTTGCTCAAACTGAGAACTGAGAAGTCCTTTGTAGATGATCCTCGCTCTTTTACAATTTCTGTGGCTTTGTAGTTCCATAATTACTGCCCCTGATGGCACCCTGCCCCAAAAATGAATACTTTGATCATTTGCTGCTCTCTTGTACGCCTTGTCATCTCCGATGTTCCAGTTCGCCACCGCCTTCGTGTGAGAACTACTGTGAGCAGAGTAAGTGTGTTGCTGCAGCATTTTGTGGCTGCACTGGGCACTCTTGTGTTGTATTTTACACAGAGGTTTGATGTGTTGGACATGTTTACTGTACATTACTTATTGTTTATGATTAACTTCATGCATCTCTTTTATTTCATAAGGTACCGATTCAAGTGGAATTCTTTGGATTTGTTTGGGCTTAGGAGTAATTTTAATGCTCGCTCTGTTCACCTTAATGGTCTTGTTTAAAAGGAAGCGCCTAAAGCAGTCAAAAGAAAAACTGGAAAACACAGGTGAATAAATAAGATTCTTTATAAATAATCTGAGATCATTGCATATTTTAGCTGCTCTTCCCATGTACAAATTTTGCATATCATTTATATTCCCGATTCTGATGACTGTCTTTGTTGGATTGTTTTGTATTCCTCAAATAGTCTCCATGAAGTTATCAAAGTTATTAGGCAATAAAATACCCAGATGGTGACTTGCAAAAGCAGGAATCTCTCTTTGTTGGTTCCAGATCCTGCCAGGATTGTATGGTTGTATATTCATACCTGGCTTACTTACTGGTGTTTGAGAAGTCATTTATGAACCCTCAATAGCAAAAACCTTTATAAGGGTTTCACCCTCTTCTCTTTGAATGCAAAAGGTAAAGGATACACATTCAATATTAGCTTTTCATCTTGTAATAATTTAAATAATTTTATTTAGTATCGCAGCGTGTGAGAAGCCTATGTGGTATATTTTGTGACAGTGAAAAAATTTAATCTCTTTTTACATTTTACAAATACTGTATTTGTGAATGTTCAGACAATAAATAATAACTTATTAGAAATATGTGTTTGATTACTTCAATGCTTGAAGTATAGCAGTTATATTTTCATGGAACAAAAGATCATCATATATAACTACATCTTAAAACTTTCACTAAGGTTAGAACATAGTTGGAACATAATGAAATTTGGATCTTTAATAACTGCATGTTTGGTATAGGATGATGTATGTACTATATTAACTTCTGTATATTTACAGACTCCTCTGTAGAGCTGAATAATATTCTCAAGGCTAATACTGACAGCAGTGTGAATACAGAAGAAATTAGACACACACTTCAAAGTGAAACATTAATGTATTCAGTGGAAGAATGCACTTGCAGTGACTGTGGCTTGGTAAAACCTCAGACTGGCTGTGAAACTTCATTTCCATTACCAGCTACTGAAGAACGAGCTACTGTTCTAGTTACCACAAAATCTTTTGATTATTGCAACTATGTTCTGGGTGTTGGATGACTATGAGAGTAGTATATTTTTACTGTGTAATAATAAATGAGTTATTCCAGTATGGTGATTAATCTTAATACTTGCAGTCAGTGGAGGAGGTAGTGCATTGTCCTTATAGATCTTCCACTGAGCTTTCATTAATATTGTCATATTATTTCTAATGCTAGTATTTCTCTAGTCAAGTATTTCTACATTATTCTCGGGTACTAAACTAGTTATTGGAATTTTTAATTTCTGAAAGTCCTTACAAAGGACAGCTTTTGCTGCTCTTAAAGATTGTATCTACTTACACCAGAGATATACAAACCCATCAATAAACAAGTGTGCAAATATATGCTTTATGTTAAACTCAGATCTTGTGCCAAAAATTACTTGATGGGACACAAGGAATGTTCCAAGAGGCAGAAATGAAGACCCACAGTGCAGCCTCAAGGTTGTAAAGAATAATTTCAAGTAGCCCCCATGATACTTGAAATAGGAATGTTCTAACGATGGATCCTTGTAGAGTGTGGAGTCCTCCTGGTTCAGAAGGTATTGCTGGGTCACACTGAGGGAGGTTGTGGGGCTGTGGAACACCACACCATGGAATCATGGAATATCCTGACTTGGAAGGGACCTACAAGGGTCATCAAAGTCCAGCTGCTGGACTTCACTGCAATCCCTGCCATCCCCATGTATTTCCTGGTGGTACCAGCTTTCCTTTCAGCATCCTTCTCTGATGTATCTCTATTCTACTAATTTTTTTACTTACCTTTATCGTGTTTACAAAGATTGGCAATTAGCAAGAGTCATGCCAGACTACTGTGTCGCCTAATATTAGGAATATACTTCTGACCCCTTGCCTTCCAAACATTAATGTTATTTTCCTAATATTAGGCCAGTTTTATTCCTGGAAAACTGCAACAACAGAAGAAACCATCAACCCAATGATCTTTATTCATAGCTAACTTTATATTTCAGTGTCTTGCACAAATGACAAATTAAAATATTTTAGGACTAGTAAATTATTGCATAAAATCTATGAACGATCCCTGTTAGAGCAGCTTTAGGAGGCTGACAAAGCTTGGGCTGGTTGGGATTTAGCTGCATAGGTCTGGGCACAGAGAGCTAAAACCTCTGAAACAGACAGAGAGCTATTAAATTTATATTGGAATTTTTAATTCCTGAAAGCCCTTACATAGGACATCTTTTTCTGCCTCTAGAGATTAGAGGCACACTTCAAAGTGAAACATTAAGGTGCCCAGTGGAAGAAGGCGCTTGCAGTGCCCGTGGCTTGGTAAAAAACCTCAGACTGGCTGTGAAACTTCATTTCCATTATCGGCTACCGAAGGACGAGCTACTGTTCTAGTTATACCACAAAACCTTCTATTTTGATTATTGCAACTACATTCTGCGTGTTGGACCACATTTTATTTATCCCACAGTTTTTGTACCTTTTTTATTTTTATTTTTTCGAAAAATGACCGTTTCCGAGGTTTCACCCTGCACAGCACCCGTGCCAGCCAGGACAGGTTATCCCCGCTTCTCTCCCCCCTCCTGTGCCCGTGTCCCTTCCCGCCCCACAGAGCGGCTCAGCCCGGGCGGGCGGGGGCGGCGCGGCTGCCGCGGGCTGTGGGGTCGCGATGAGGGTCGGCGAAGGGCTCCGGGCCAGGGGACGCCGTGAGGAGCCCGTGAGGGCCCCCGGGCTGGCCGCGCTCCCCACACCCCGGGCCGTGTTTACCTTCCGGGGCGCGGGCGGGTTCCGGGGCGGGCGGTCGCTGCCGGCCCGGCCGTGGCTGAGCGGGAGAGCGGCGGCCCCGGCGGACGGAGCCCCGCGGGCACCATGAGCGGTGAGTGGGGCGGGCCGGGCCCTCCGCCCCCGGGGGAGGGCACAGCCCGGGGGTCCCCGGCCAGGCGTGGTCCTGCCACGGCCCCCGTTCTCCCCGTGCTGAGGCACCGAGCGCTTCGGTCTCTCATCACCACACCCCGGCTCCCCCAAGTACCCCCGAAGTGCTGTTTTACCTCGTTTTAAACCCCAAGTGCTGCCCTTGAGCGTGGCTTTACTGGCTCACAGCACAAGTGATGCTGGGCTCGGTGTTGCCTCAACTGTGCGAAATCACGGGAAATATTCCCGAGAAAATACATGACCAAGAGAAACGGAAATAATAAAAATTAACAGAATGAACTCGGTATCAAGCAGTCGGTGGGAGAGGTGAGAAGCATGACCATGACCAGTGGAGAAAGTGGTGCCTTCTGGTGTTCGGGGTGTGCTGATTGTGTCTCCAGCTCAGTCCCGGCGAGGATGTGTCGGTGCCCTCCGTGTTCGGGGGAAGCGGTGCGGGGGTTGTGCTGAATCCCGAGGGGTCTGAGGTGTTTGTCAGAGGAAATTCTTAGAAGCTTTGCCTGAGAATTGTGACCCATAAACTACAGGACTGGAGGATCTAGAACCACTTGAATGGGTCAGCATAAAGCGTTGTGAGGGAAAATTAAATTTTAATAGGTTTCTCTTGTAAATGTAAAGGATAAGTGGTAGTTACTGAATATTTATTAAAGCACATTGGCAGGGGTTTGTCTGGGGCTTCTTAAGAAGGGCGGTGCTTTAGTAAATGCTTGGATGGGTCTCCTTGTACAACTTCAGTAATGGAAGTTGCAGTCAACAGTTTGCACCTGAAAATGAGATTGCTTGTTTATCCTCCACCCTGAGTTAATGTGTGGTCAGATTTCTTGCCTGTAAGAAAATACTGAAGAGTTAACTGGAGTAACTAAATGCTACATTGCAGTAATTTCTGAAAATGAAATAAAAAATAAAACTGCTTCAGTTGTATTTTTCTCTGTTTTGTTCTCAACTTTGTGGTAAGAAAACAGCAGGGTTTTTTTATGGAAGAGATGAGGCAAAAAAAGAGATTATTTTTGGGAAACCTGTTAATTAGCCTTGTGAAAAATGCAAGTAACAGGGAAATCTTTGAAACCATGGGAAAAGAAAGTTTCTCAAATGCTTCAGATCTTGACACGATATAGACTAAACCCTATATGAAATCTGTAAGAGTCATTGTTTTCATATGGAAAACCTCAGCTCTTCAATGGTGAATTCAGGCTGGGACTAACCTTGTGCAAATTTGTGCAAATCAGAGCCTAAATCTTCCTAGGAGACTCACTCACCTTTGGAAGTTCTATTTGGATTCTGTGACTCAAAAGGCAAGGTAGCACCTCTTGTGGCCTAAAGCTTCATCATGTAGCTATTTTTAATACCTTTACTCTTATTTTTTTTAAGACAATGAAGAGATACAGGTTTATGAGGAGAAAACATTTAATTACTTAAAAGGGAATAATGCCTAAGGTGACATTAACACTAGTACTTCAGTTACATGGTGACCTAGCCAAGTGTAGCCCCTGCCAAGACTTATATGACTTTCCCAACAGTTTTGATAAGACAGCAAGATAACAAAAACCCCTACTAATGTTGCACTTTGCCAGACATTACTGTTATACAACACTGTGCAGAATTTTTCCAGAATAATACGAATGAAACAGTTCAGAACAAAGAAATATCTATCATTATCGTGCTTGTTTCAGATAAAGGAGATCGCTAATGTTAACATCAGTTTTAACCATCTCCTTTTAGCAGCTGTAACAGCACTGTCTGCACTTATTTCCTTGGCCAGTTTTAGCCCTTGAAAGTAAAAGAGCTGTTCCTAAAATAATAGGTAGAATGGCTATAATTAAGTTTATGGTTTATTTTTTTAGCTACAGTGCATTTCTAGTGGATGTGAAGGTAACTTCCTGTATATTTAAGCATTACTTAAATATTACTAATGCTACTTATTAATTGCATACTCACATTTTATTGTACAAGTGCTGAATAGGCTAAACTTTAAAGGGAAGTAACACAAGGAAACTAGAGTTCTGTGCTTGTCAAGATTTATGGGTGTTGTCACTTGTTTAGCAACAGTTTCAGAAAACTTAAAAAGGCGCCTAATTGAGGATGAGGCAGTAGAATCATAATAGTGTAGTATCAGGTGGCATTTAAATTAAGTCTGTGTTTGTTTTATCTTAGACTTGTACCCTCAGAACCTGTACTAGAGCAAGCAAAAGGGATTGCAGTCTGGAATTTTGCATACAAGACTTAAATGCAAGTAGTGTTTAAGATCAAGCTGAGGTTTGTTTTTTTAACTTATATGCTACATGTGGTGCTGAAGAGAGCTTTAGCTATAAAAAATTGGATGAAAATCCTGCTTTCCTTTACTTACATTTCAGTTCTCTGCTGCTTTGGGTGTGGATGTTTGTGTCAGGGTATGGAGGGAAGTTTGTTTCAAAAATAGGAAAGCATGACCTTGAACAACAGAAAATGAGGAGGGTCATAGAGGCAGGTGCAGCACCTGAGCCTATTTTAAATCCTTTTTGACTGAGTAGATGTTGGTGGGAGGAGTCTCTTTAAGTTTCTTAGCTTTTGCAACCTTATGCTTATGTTTTCACAATTATTTTTAGACTCATGTAGGAACTTCCTTTTTCGTTGCTATAGTCTAAATACAGCCTTTTTTCTGAGTAATGCTGTTTTTGTGCATTCTCTGTTTTGTATTTGTATGTGTGTTACTGCAGTTTTTACCACTATTCTGAATCAGGAGAAGGGTATTTTGGTCAGTTTGGAATACACTTTGACTTTAAATCAGCTGGAGTTAATCACACTTAATTGCTGCTCTTGTCTGAAAATACACTTTTTTTGTTTCCTAAAGGCTTAGTTCAGAAAATGAAGATGTAAAAGAGTAAAATCTTAGAGTTAGTACAGATTTATTTTTGTCTTCCACCCGCAACAAAAACATTGCTGATAGTACTACATTTTCTAGGCTTATTACAAAGAAAAATATATCCTGTGCTTGAAAAAACACACAACTTAATCTTTCAATTTAAAAAAAAAGTTAGACTTTGTGAATATTCTTTTTCTTCTGTCTGCAGAATTTCTGTTAAGCACAGCAGTAGAAGAGCTTCAGATGTGCATTGAAGAGAAACCTCAGCCATCCCTCAGTATAGACTTTATAGTATTATGTGGCCTTATAGCCTTGTTAATGGTGGAGGTGATTTGAAATGCTTCTGACATTATTGGATGTAATCACATGTAGTCATGGTTGTTATTAGTGCAAATTTGTGACTATAATGAAGACAAAATGCACATTACATTCAGTCTGTGTAGATTTAGGGCTGTTTGGTATCACAGGCTTTAGTGTTTTAGAACATCAATTAGTATAGTGAACATCTGTAGGTTTTCTGTATTTATGCATTTTTTATGTTGATCACAGTTTGAAATCTAGTTGCAAACCATTTCTGTGTTACCAAATAGATACAAAGAGTCCAAAGAGGTGTGAATCTAAAAACTAACATGTATTGCATTTGGAAGTCAAACTTAGCCCACATACCAATATTTTCATTTGAAAGATGTTTTTCAGGTCATGAAATTATTAATTACATGCATTTGTTCTGATGTAGTCTCAAAAAAAGTTGTGTTATGCCTGTTCTTGCAGGTATATGGGTAGCATAAGATGTAAAAGTAGTGAGTTTTGCAGAAAATCTATAGGTTTGTGTATATTCAGTGTCACTGCACATGAGGGGTTGTACTAAAAGTTGGGATAGTTTTCCTTATTTTACAGTTCTGTGATTTATTATAAGACATATAAATGCAGAGGCATGTATGCATCTCCATTTTTGGCAATGCATGCTTGCTAAAAACACTGAATATAATCTAATAAACTGTAATCTCTGAAGGAGCACAAAGTGGAATGGTAGGGATTATATGAATTTAACCTTATCTCTGCAGTGGCATAACTGGCACAGTTGTTAGGAAGTTAAAACCTGGTTGGTGTGGAGTTTGCTCTGGAGTCCTTTGCTGGCTCTGAACATTGTTTGTGTGCACCGGAGTGCTTGACTAACAGACCCGAACCTCACACATCACATGCCTGCCCAGATTGAGTCAGAGTTCAAAACTGGAAGTATAACTTCTAGAAAACACACTGCAATCAGCTAAATAAGCCTTGTGAGGCTTAGTTAGTGAGCAGCTACGTTTGCATGTTTTTCTTGTTTTCTTTCTTCTGTCGTACGTTGGGGATTTTCTTCTCCTTATCCCCTATTTAATGAATATACATGGACTATGAGTTCTATTAATACATTTATAGACAAATTAACATGGATATATATTCAAATATTATATTAATATAATATATATTAATATATATTATATGAGTATATATATTTAAACAAAGACAGAGGCATTTCAGTAGGACAAATTCTGTCCTGTCCTGGTTTAGGAGCAAACTGTTTTGAATGGTATTATGAAAATAGGAAATTCTGGGATTTGGACATCACTATGTCAGATAGCAAGAGGAAAAGACATATCTTTGATGTCATCTCTCTTTACTAAAGGGCTTATTGTGTGGTGTTTGATTTTCAGTGTCTGGAGGAACTTGCTCATACAGACTTTTGATAATTGGCTTTCAGTCTATACATATATTGATTGTATGTTCTTTGAGAGGGAAAGGATAATAATGACTCTAATCCTAGAGAGTTCACAGAGGTTTCTGATAGATATTTTGAACTTAAGCTCAGAATAAAAACATTATAGAGGTAATATAGGTTAATTAAAGAATAAATTTTACATAGATTCATGGGACTTTATAAAGGATATTCCAACAAGCAAAGTATTAGGCTATTTGTTGTTGAAATGCCTGAGAAGTTAAAGATTGTCTTGCATAGTTGCTTGAATAGTAAGAAACTAGATTTTATAAGTGTTAATCAGGAAGAACTCTGCTGCTAGCTAAATTTTAAGGGATTGATTGTAACAGTTACGAAGTTCACCTGACTTAAAACTCTTTCTGCAATGAGGTTGTTTGACAGTAAGAAGATATTCCTGCTGTCTCTATCTTGTTTCCCCTTCTTTTTCTTGTGCTACTAAGCTGGTAGTTGTCCCAGTATGAGTGAATACTTGTGTGGTTGTGTGAGCTCCATCATACACCTAATCCAGGCCACCAAAAAAAAATAAATCTTAAACTAGGTTAGTTCTAGGCTTACACTGTGGCCCCAGAGGTGGTTGGTTGTGCCGTACATCAGCTTGCACAATTATACTGTATTTGGTATTACTGCAATATATGTTATATCATGAAACCAAAGTCTTACTAAAATAAGACTCTAGATGATATTTGAAACAGTATTCCTGCTATACCAGCATATTGTATACATATATAACAGCATGTTATAGAAAGGCTACTTGAAACCTCAAAACAGAGTTTATACTGCATCATTTTACTTGGAGAAAATACATTAGTTAATTTAATGGAATAATTGGCATGGGAAGAAAGTTTTGAGGGCCCTTGTGTTGGCCCAAACATATTTTACAAAGCCTATTTATTTTAAAATAATGTAATTTCATTGAATTTCAGGTTCACAGAACAATGACACTAAAAGACAGTTTCTTCTAGAACGGCTGCTGGATGCAGTTAAACAGGTGAGAAATCCAATACACATTTGTGTAGTATCCTTGCTCAGAGCTGTCAGAACTGGCAGGAACTGTCTTTGCTCTTTTTCCTCCTCTTTAACAAGCAGGAGGAATAAGAAGAAAAGGAGAGAGAGAAGAAATCTTGGCTTTTACATGATACTAAAGATTTTTTTTTTCTGCTAGCAGACAACTATTATGCAGTATTTGTTTAAAATTCTTGTTCCTGACAGATTATACTTGTAATGTATATACTTGAAGTATATATAATACTATAGAATATGTGCTGTGAACATATATATTTTTAACACTGATAAGACTGAACTAAATTAAAGTGTACTGCAAAGGCTAACTTGGTGAACATTTTAGAGTAAAAGCTTTTTTTCTTTGCAGTAGTTTTTTAGTGAATGGTTAAAATACATGTAAAGATATGATTTGTTTATTTATGTCTGTATTTTGCATCAACATGAAGTTCAGCCAGTAGAATTTCATACATTGGATTCAGTTTAGGAGGGCCAAGAGGGAAAAGAATGCCTCAGGAGTAAGCCAATGATATGTTTTATAAAGAACAATTCTTCTGTAACTGTAGTACTGGGCTGAATAAGAGCAGTGTTTGGTTTTGTGGGTTTTACATTTTACATTTTAAACCCCAAAGTAGTAATTTCCACTCAATTTTCAATTTAGTGAAGGATGTGCAGGTGTGTTGCTCTGACTAGCAAGGATATATTTGATCTGCAGGAGTAGCCCATTAGTGGAACATGATGCTGTAGAGCACTTTTTGGTTTCAGGCTGTATTTGCCAATGCTTTATTTTGTGCTGCTTTCTTTTTTTGTTATGATTTGGTTTCTTATATGGAAGAAATTCAGAAAATTGAATTTTTGTCTAGTGTAACAAAAATTTCATAAAATTTCTTAAACTCGGTTTCTTGCAGTGTCAAATACGATTTGGAGGAAGAAAAGAAATTGCTTCAGACTCTGATAGCAGGTAAAATAGTCTTAAGAAACTTTTAACATGCTTGGATTGTGCATCATAATGACATAAAACATGGCACAGAATACTTGATACATTATATTACATGAAACGCAGATGTTCTGAAGCTGAAATAACATGGCTAACAAGCACTCCAGCAGGTGAGGATGATTTCTCAAATTGATTGCCAGTTCTGAATGCATTCTGTGCCCCAGCTTTCCATCATCATGGTGAGACTGTGGGTATAAGTAGATTATCCTGCCTGCAAATAATGAGATTAGTGCATAGAAGGGGTCTTTCACCGCTTTTAAGATAATGCTTCATTTTACATTCCCTCTTCAGAGATCTGGAATAAACTTGCTGTATAGAAACATGGTTGATTGGGTTTTTTTCCTGTGATTTCTTTAAAATTCTGTTGCAGAGTGACTTGTTTGTGTGCTCAGTTTGAAGCTGTGTTGCAGCACGGCCTGAGGAGGAGCCGAGGACTGGCATTAACAGCAGCAGCAATCAAACAGGCAGCAGGTTTCTCCAGTAAAACTGAAACAGGTAAGTTGTTAATTGTAACTATTTTAAGTAGTTGATATGTTCAATCAAGTGGTATAATTTCTAACAGAAGTTTTAAGCATTGCTTAAACTGCAGACTGTAGGTAGGATACTTCATACTTGGCAGTGTGTTGTAGCAGTGCAAATGATTATTGCTTTCTTATCTAGTTTAACTTTCATACCAAGTTTCTCTAGAAATGTTTGGTGTGAGGCAACTTCTTAACAGTTAAATGATGTGTAGTGGGAAGTTTATTTTGAATTCTGGTAGGGATAAATGTTGTGTAATTGTGCTGTTAAGTTTTTACAGCATTTTCATTCTTAACCCTGTCTTACTCCACTCTTTAACTGACATATTCTATTGCATCAGATGTGTTTAACTTCTAAGTATTGATGTAATTTTAGAAAGGAAACTTATATTACTTATAACTAAAATAAAGACAAAATGCACATTGCATTCAGACTGTGCAGATTTAGGACTGTGTTGTTTGAGTTGTTTTTTATTGCTTTCTCCACATTTAAAGAAAATATTCCTTTATTTTTCTCTTCGCCTTGATGTTTCTCTTGGTTTTTTAATCAAAACTATGTGAAGATGTTAATCAGTTTTGTTGTGAAATTTGACTTTCAGTATTTTTTTTCTTAATCAGGGTACACATAACGGAAAGGGCTCCTTTTTAACTTTTGAAACTCTGTCAAGTGTAACATGTTACACTTGTAAACCCACATACTGGAGTTTTGGGTTTTGGTGGGGTTTTTTAAAATATATTCAGTGGTGCTGAAATTGTTAATACACTTTGATCTGCAGTTATAACTTCCAGTGACACCAGACAACTGCATATAATGGATATTACATAAACACAAAATGTGTAGTTTGATTTAAGGGTGTTTTTAAATTGCTTCAGCAATGGGCTTGTTCCCTGTGGCAGTCAGGGTGAAATGTTGAGCCTTGTGTGCTCACCTTCCTGCTAATGGGTTAGAGCCTCCAGGCTGGGCTTTTTTTGGGAGCTAAAGTAGCCATACTCTTAAAGAAATTGGTGAGTTCTCCATGTTTGCCTCTTTTACTTAGTAATGGGCAAGAACCTGATGCTTTGCTGGTGCTAAATGAACAAGTGAGACAAATTCAGCTGTTTACACTGTCTTTACAGATTTTTCAGGTCTTCAGTGGGCTTTTTTTTCCCTTGTGTGTGTTTGTGATTGGGCATTGGATATTCTATGGTCTCTTTGAGACTCTGAGTGGTTTCCATCTCTTCAGTAGGCAGTGGTTTGGTTATTTGCAATTGTGAACCTTACTCTTTGGTGCAGGGAATGTGCTTCCCTGTTCCACTCTCTCTGCTCAGGCAAACAGTGTGTCTTTTAATATGAAGACAATTCTTATAATTTCTTTCCTGTCTGTTGCTAAGGTCGAGGGTGTATGAAATTTTTCATCCTGTGTGTTCATGGTCAGAAGTACAAAGATACATCTCTGATTCTTGGGAGTTTAGTAACGATTTAGCTACATGTTCATGTGTGTGTGTCTTACCTGGGGGCTTGGCAGTGAGGTGATGTGGAGGAAGAGGAGGAAGTTGGGAAGGTTATCTATAGTTGGGGAATGGAAGGAGGAAGAAAACATCATTTTTAGCCCTGAGGAAGCTTAAGCAATGTGTGGAAGGTCAAGAACAAAAACGTGGCTGCTTTGCAGCAAATAGAATGCTGGCTGTACAGTGACTTTTTTTTTGCTTTAATGGAATTGAAGGCTCCCTTGCATTTATCTTTATAAATTACGGTATTGGGTTGGTATGGTTTTGCTTTTTGTTTTTTTTTTCTTTTTTCCTGAAAGCAGTTGCAAAGTATTTCTATATTTATATCACTTTCAGGCACATGAGTCTGGTATGATTTATATCCCACTCTGTCTAGCATAATCACAGGTGTCATCTTTTTTTTTTTAGCACAGTGGGATACTGCTGTTTAGGCTATAAATTCAGGCTTTGACAATTGAACAATAAAATTGTTCAGCAGTGGTTTTTGTTTGAAATTTACAGATCCTTCATGACAAGCTGTACTTAATGAGTGCCAAACTATACCGTATTGTAATAATTTTAAGTTTTACAAATGAATTATCTGGGTTTTTTTGTTGTTTTCACCCTGAGAAAATGGTAAGAGGTAAATTGTGATAAATATGTCCCTAAAATATGTTCTTACTCTGTTAGAAATGGGAATATGCAAAATCCCAGGTGTTTTGTTGTACATTTACAATTACTGATGTAGATTTTTTGTTACCTCCAACTGAGAAATTTGAGGCAACTGCAAAAAAACTTTTTATCAGTATTCAGTGACAGGGCAAGGAAAGTGTTTTAGTGGAAAGAGCTATTGTTGCCTTTTAAATGCAACACTTTTGTTTTTTAAAGTAACTTGACTTTGTGATTTGCATGTCGGTGAATTCTGTAGCTACCCGTTCCTTTGGATGTAGCTCCTAATGTTTCACAATCAGCCTTAAGATGGAGTTCCAAAGAATTTTTTTTTTCTTTGCATAATATATTCTCAGCTGAACACCTGAACCTGTCCTATGGATGAAAGAATCGCTTAAATGTGTTTTTTATGTAAAAGCGTGAGATTGAATCCTTTAATTTGTGTGTTTGGCTTTTTCAATGAAGCTGAAAGTTCTAAGTGCTTAAATAGCCCAAGTCCAGTAGAAATAAATAACCTATTTAACAGGAGGGTTGCACCAAGATGGTAAATGATTCACCTTTGTCCAAAGTATAGGTAGCAAAGTTACCTGTTGGTTTTATAAATTTGCATGTAAATGCATTCAGGTGTGAGCTTAGCAGTTTTCTTGGTTGGGTTATGATTAATAATAACTTATTATTCAATTGCAGAGCCAGTGTTCTGGTACTATGTGAAGGAGGTTCTGAACAGACACGAGCTGCAGCGCTTTTACTCTCTGAGGGCCATCACCTCGGATATTGGCAGAGGCCGGGCCTGGCTGCGCTGTGCACTGAATGAACATTCCCTGGAAAGATACGTTCATATGCTGCTGGCAGACAAGAATCGACTCAGGTACTGCATCTGATATCTTTGTAAGGCAGGAAATGTGTTGAAAAATGAAGTACTGAGAATAAAAAAACCCCAGACAACCAACCAGAAGCCACGGCTGTAATAATACGCCCTATTCATTGCTGTGCTGGTCGAGCTGCTTCACCTGACTCTTTTGTTCATTTTTTAAATTTTTGGCAGCCATTAAGAGAGTGGCTTGTGCCTATGCCAACATGTGACCTGAAACTGGCTTCATTCTACCCCCTGAGGATCTATGCTTGTATCCTCACCTTCATTTCCATCCTATTTCCTAACTCTCTTCCCTGTTCTTTCAGCAGTTTTCCTCACTGGCACATTGGCACCATGCTTTGAGGTGCCCCTCTCATTCCTTTAAAATAGTACCCAATTTCAGCCTTGAGCTGACCAACTCATCAGTGGCAATTGCCTGTTGCCTTTTGGAGATGCTCATCCTGTAATTGCAAAGCTGCAGCAGTGAAATAGTGGGGAGCTGCTACCGCAGAGCCCCTGGCAGTGGTTTGGTAACAGCTTGTGAACCTTTTGTTACAGTTACTGAGGAAAACTTCCATTGTGAAATCCTGAAGTACTTTGGAGGTGCAAAATCCCCTTAAGTTCACAAGCTGAGTCCTACCTTACTCCTCCTACATCTTCATCTCCTGTTCTTTTTGAAAATTTGAGATGTTCTTGTTTTACCAGTAACTGTTGAGCTTGATCAAGTCCAGTGGATCCAGCAGAAAGCCATTCTTTCCATTTGCATTGATTAATGGATAAGGTTATTGCCAGAACTGAGTTTGCTAATTCCACCTTTTAATTTTTATTTTGTTCCAGTCTTCTCTAGCTTTCTTCCAGTATAAAATTAAATGAAGACAAATGAAACAATAAGGAGAATCTGAAAACCATTGTGAGGAAATTAGTGACTTGAATTGCTATGTCACTAATTACTCTCGTGCTTTTAGCAATACTTACTCAGTATCAGGATTATCAGCACAGTCTGCACTGTAATGCTGTTTCTAAAAAGGCATATTCCAGAATCCATTGGTGTAATCTTACTTATTTTTTGGAGTTTTCTTGTTTTTCAGAAGTGGAATATACGTTAGTATAGGACTACATATTCTTTTTTTTTCCCTTTCAAATTATAGTGTCTTCTATGAAGACTGGTCTTTTATGATGGATGAAGAACGCTCCAGTATGATCCCTACAATGGCAGCTGGTAAAACTTTCTGTTAAATCTTACTGTTCTTGGAAAATTATTGCCTTTTGGGATGTTATATCTATTTCTGACTGTGAGGAGCTTCTCTAACGCACTGCTTATGTGGAGAATGTGTGTCAGAGGCACAGTCAGGGTGAATTGTCAAGGTATTGTGCCAGTTTATGCTGTGAATTGATGGATTGTTAAAATCTGGATCTGGCCTTCCTACAGTTCAAAAGTCTTTCACATAAATGTTTTCACTCTTCAACAGTCAAGGCTGTTTCTCCAAACTAGTGCAATTTGGAGAAAACAAAATGGGCTATTCCTGACTAGAAAAGGGTAATGATAGAATTTTGTAGTAAGATCCAGATTATAGGCAAATACAGGTAAGGAGAGTAGCAGTAAGGAGTGATAACAAATACTTTAATTTTCTAGTGTTTGACCACAGAAGTGATGTTTTACTACCTCTTTTACCCTTTTTCTCAGATACATGGTCATGTGCTTTGTTCTACAAAACAAAGTACACAAAACTTTTTGGTAATAGAATATAGGAACCAACAAATACTGAAGTTGCAGTGAAATGGGTTTAAATAAAAGATTATAAATAAATGAGTTCACAGTACTTATTGCTTATTTGATGTGCAGCTGAACAACCATCAAGATGAATTCAGAACTGATTGCATCAGCTTGAACATAATCTAAAAAAGAATGAATGGTACACGAAAGAATAAGAATTCATGCATGGAGAACTGTGGGAAATTTTTTGGGAAAAATATTTTACATGTCATAGCTTTGTTAATCCTTAGGTTCTATGTTTTTAGCTTTCGTGTGAAGTATAAAGTGTGAACTATAAAGTGCATTTGTGGTCTCTTTTTCTCCCTTTCCTTTATTTGAAGGTCTGAACTCCATCCTTTTTGCCATCAACATTGATAATAAGGATTTAAATGGGCAGAGCAAGTGCACACCCACCGTGTCTGATTTGTTAAAGGAATCCACACAAAATGTAACTTCGTTGTTGAAGGAATCCACGCAGGGTGTGAGCAGCCTCCTGCGGGAGATCACTGCTTCCTCTGCTGTCTCCATCCTCATCAAACCTGACCCAGACACTGACCCCCTTCCTGTTCTGCCCCGGAGTGTAAATGCTGGTAAGCTTTTAGGCAGTGTTTGGTGTCATTCAGAAGCTTATCAAATATTGGAGTGCGTTTAAGTAATTATAGGACAAATCTTAAAAATAAGTGTGTGCTGCACATACAAGCTAGTTGAGTGTGTAATAAAAAGTATGGGATTTTTTAGAAGTGCTGGTGTGAATACTGGATGGTATTTCAGCTTTCTTGCATCACTGTGAGAGGGAGGCTGAAGTGTCTTATTGGTAGGGCTTTACTTGTGACCTAAATTTCAATTTCTTATAAGATTAAACCTTGCAGTTCGTGATGTAATGATTTTTCATTTTTAATTTATTTTCTTTTAGCACTTTTATCAGTCAGAAATACACTGCTATATATCTATTATTATATATCAGATACAAATCTAAGCTTGTAATCTTCTTCAAGTAGGGCCCCTGTTTACAGTCTGAGTTCCTATGCAAAATGAAATTCCTGAACCAAAATGAAATTTGCTCGTATACCTTTTTAACCTTTAAATGTCTTAGTATTACAACCAGCTTGTAGGATGTCAGTTACTAACAAAGACCCAAAGTCTTAATCTCTTATAAGTTGAAAATAATCAAGCAAAATATATATTTTCAGTCCCCAAAATTGCAAAGGAATATTTTATTACCTTTGTTTCTGGAAATTGAGCTGAAAGATTGTTTTGTTGTGTAAATGTACAAAACTGCAGGAAGATTTATGTGCTTTTCAATTAAGAAACAAGGTTTGAATTTAGGCATTAAATTGTTTTGGTTATGAGAAAAAGGCAAAAACCCCACATGTGAAAGCTGTCTGGTAGGAAGGGAAGTTGAGATAAAATCTGGTGTTTATTGGCATTTAAAATAGACTTTGTCTCAAAACATGGTTTTTGAAGCAAACTTGTGGTAAAACTTTTGTTGTTTAACACTTAAATGAGATTAAAATTGTAGGTGATACTTGACTTGGGATAACTTTGTTAGAATAGAATAGGCTTGCAAGATGAAATAAGAGAATAATTGACCATATGCTGCATATGACTCTACCACATAATGTACATTATGTGCAGAGTACATAAAATGTACAACTTACAGTAAAATGTCACTTTAAAAAAATGAGTTCTTCAAATGCCATTATAATGTGGAATGTTAGAGCAAGTCAGATGTTTTCATTAAAGTCTGTGTTCTTTGTTGGAATTCTGTTTGCAAGCAGAATGGGTTTTAACATCCTCTTAAAAGTATGTTTTGTGGATATAGAACAGCTGGATTTGAATTAAACAAAACAGTTTAGTCCCAATGTGAGTTGTCTGGGGAGTAGATTTCTGATATTTCTTAGCGTGCTTCAACTTCAGCTTCATGTGCACATAGGATTTAGTGAGAATAGGTAATAATTTAAAAACAGGTGCTGTCACTGAATAGATCTGATGTAATCCAAGGATTTCAGTGTATTTCTAGACCAAGAGCTAATTACCCGAGGGAGGAAGCAAGTTTAGTTTCTTTTTCTGGGAGCTGACTGCTCAATTTTTAAAGTATAGACGAAACTACCTTTATTTGATTGCAAGTTGTGGATTTTGTTCATGTTGTGAGTTTGTTCTTTTTATTTTTTTTCTCTCTGGAAGTGTCTCGTGTTTTCTCTGTTGGGTAGACATGCTCTGCAATGTACACTAGAATATACATTAGGTGTATTCCATGGGAGAAAGAGACAGGAAGGCTAACTTTTTATTTTAAATTTCATTCTGTGAGTTTGTTCAACTTTTTTTTCCAGTTCCAATTGAATAATGTTATGAATGCACCTCGAAAATGTTTTCTGAAATCTGAATTATGTAAGGCAGATAAAATAAATAGGGTAATTAAAGATTTAAAAGCTCGTGTGTATGGAAAGATAATGAATGCCTTGTAGATCTAAGTGGCTTTTTCTTTGCTAAAGTCATTTAGTACATGAGCTCTTTTAAGGAAAAAAACAGATTTACTATATTGTTTCTCTCTTCTAAACTATGTGAAACTTCGTATTGTTACTAGATTTGAGATATAAAAAAGATCGAAAAAAGAAGAAGAGAGTGACCAATATTATCTCATTTGATGAAGAGGAAGATGAGCAGAATTTGGGGGATTCTGCAAAGACTCTGATTACAGGAGAAAGCTCAGAGGAGAGCGTAGACAGATCCTCAGTCCTTGCATTGTCCTCATCTGAAAGCACTCTTGGAAAAAATTTGAACGGGAATGAAAGTAACAGTTCGTGGAAGAGCAATTCATTGCCTCATTCCCTCATGAATGGAGAGTACGAGTACCAGAAACTGGATGTGAAGAGCATTGATGATGAAGATGCAGATGAGGATGAGCTGTATGGAAAAACATTAGGAAATAAAGGCACAGAAGGTGAAACGGAAGCTTCTGAAAAGTGAGTAACGGTGCAGGAGCTGGTGGGAAACTTTCCATGCTTCCCATCCACCCTTCCCTTTTCTTCATGGGCACTGGCAAATTGATGTGTTGAACTGAACTATAGGTTTTCTCTGCTTTCCCCCCCCCCATTCCTACTCCTCAACCTTTTTTCCCTTTTTTTGTTTTTCCTTGTTTTTTCTTGATCATTGTTTAAACCATTTGGGCCACTGTGGTGGTGGTATTTTGCTTCTAAGTTCCACTGAAAACCAAAATTTTGAGAATTAGTTTTCTCATTCTCCTTGAAGTTCTCAGTTGTTTAAATATTTGCATGATATAGCCTGGCTATAATTCTGACCTACTTGATGTTTCCTTATTCTCATATGATATCAATTCTATTTTGGCTTCACAGTAAAAACATGTATTTTAAATGGAGTAAGCCTGTTACATCAGAGTAGATAGTTAAACAAGAGGAGATAGTTAACCAAGATAAAACCAAGAGAGAACGAATAATTTTAAATACTAATATGGTTTCTTTTTTTCTGACAAAGAAAATTGTTTGGAGAAAAAGGCAAACACTGTTTGTCTCATCTGCTTTGGAATGTCTGATCTTTAATAGATTCATGTATGGCCAGCCAAGAAACTGGCAGGCAGATTGAAGTAGAGATTTTTTTTTTAAGTAGTATCTCTGGAAGAAATATATGCATTATGAACATGGATACTGACTGTATAAAGAGATTGTTTTGTTTGCTTGTTTGTTTTAAATCTAGGACTCATGAAATAGGCACTTGCAACTCTCAGATATGCAGTTGGACTCCTCTGCAGGTCCTCAATGATGACTCAGATGTGCTGTTCCCTGTCAGTGCTGTTGGCTCTTACTCCCAAACAGGTGGGTATTTAATTCACAAGATTCCAGCAACCTTTATAATGGAATTTCTAACACGGGACAATGGCAAGAAATAACGGGATTGTAAGGACATAGAACATACTGCACACCTGGGATAGAAAGGAATTAACATTCATTCTCATTCTGAATCAGTTCTTGATTTGAGTAGTTATTTAGTTGAGGAGGATTTGTCAATGTCAAAATAACCCAGAGTTTTATTGGGATTAAACTGTGGTCTTGCATGGTATTTTATTAAAACTTCAGGTATACTCATTTTTTCAGTGACCATTTAAAAACTAATCAGTGGCTTTAAATAAAACGTTTTCATTGTAAAATATTTAAATTTTTTGGATGTACATTTTGTGCGCCAAGAGTTTACACGGATTGTTAATTGAAGGCTTGTGAAAAAGTGTAATTCAGTTCTGTAAATTCAGTGATTTAAAATGGGAATCATAAAATAAGGCTGTACTGCCCTCTACTGTATTTTAAAACATGTACCTTATAAGAAATGGCAGTGGTTCAAAATAAAAATAGAAAGTACATTTTCATTTTTTATTTGTGCTGACACATTTTTCAGTTTATGAAGGAATGGATTTAGAAAACATCACATAGTTTGTGGCATCATGTTCGTTTAAGTTTTATACAGAAACTGCTAGAGAACATCCACAGGTTGAAATCTGGGATACAATTGTCCCTGTTTATGGGGGGTGGTGGTGTGTGGAATGGGAACTCACAGTTGTTGTGGGAGTTGTAGATGTCACGAGGCATCAGGACTGTGAGCTGGAGTTTGTAGCTGAAATCAAAAGGCAGGAGTCTCAGTCAAGATGGAGACAGATGACCAAAGAAGACAACAGCTGTAACAGGGGCTTACTTTTATTGAGAAGATACCAGAGATCCTTGTTAGATCTTACTTCATCTCAGAACTGTTTTGGATACAATGCTCAGACCACTAGAGATGATCAACAGGCCCGTTCAGATCCCTTCTGGCACAGTACACAGACATTTTCAGTTCTCCTTCTGTCTCTGTGATAACCCCTGTGGTCCATCCTGCAAAGGGGAGTGATCCAACCCTGGGGTGATGAAAGGGATCTTCATCACTTGTAGGAAACAGCAGCCCAGGCCCTGCTGTCTGACATCCTGATTTCAGCTCTCTGTGCTGCCCCGGAGCCCCTGTGCCCATGTGGAGCTGCCAGGCTGGGCAGGCAGGGCTGCACCAAACGGCCCATCCTGCATCCCAAATGCCACCCAGGGAGGGACAGGGATACACAGGGATACAGTCACCCTCTCCTCAGCCCTGCTGGCAGTTTGATGAGATTGAAAGCTGCCTTAGGGAGTTGTTTGCTTGACTTTGGAAGTTACACTTGTGCTACAGATGAATGATATGAGAAGAAATGAGCATTAGCTTGTTCTGAGGGCAGTTCAGCCCAGTAACTGGCAAGCTCATTGTTTTAGCAAATGATGTCATAATAATAATCTTAAACAGCTCTTGTAAAATACATAGTTTAACCCAATGCTTTGGTTTATAGGTCTTAATACAGATAAATAACAAGACACATATATTTGAAATAGATTACAGCTTAATCTATACTGTTGTATGTTAATATCTGTGTTTTCAGTTTTAGTCTGTTGCAGTGCTTCAGGGATGTGTCAGGGCATATTACATCTCCATGTAACTAGGAATGAGAAAGCCTCAGTCAAAAATCAGTTGCTTGGAACAAAAATGGAGTATGCAATTTAGGAACTGAGCTTCAGTAAACTCTACAACTTCAAAAGTTGATTTTCTCCTCCATAGTCTTTCTGACATAACTAATTCCTATTAACTTTTTTCCTAGAATTCCTGCTTTTTAAATCTGTGCTATTTTAGTTCATGATTTTAGGACTGTCTGATAGTAACTTTGTAACCCTTATGTAGTGAGATGCAGAAAACATCAATAAAATATGATTTTTGTTTCTTTCCACATGAACTTCCTTAATGACAGGCCCAGTGATGTGTGTATTTTGATCCCGACAGTTGTGGATCTGTGGACAGATGCGTATTATTCATGCTTTTTAGACAATGTCTCATCTGTCTGATTCCTGGTGTTTACTACATAGACATAAGGAGCCAGAGAAAAGCCATTGGGCTCTGTTGGGAATACATAAAGGACTGGTGTCTTTGCAAGGTTTCACGTGCTGGGGACTAACCACAAATTCTTCTGCAGGACATAAACAGATTTGTAATGATTAGCAGATGAATGTGGAGGTTAAAGTCCTGGGGCTTGCAAAAATAACATCAGTAAGAAGTCTCTTCATAGCTTTGCAACAATGCTAGTGTAAAATGTACATATAAAATGTAGGAATTGTGCAATACTGATTTTTTTGACGATGGCTGTGCTCCTAAGGGACTTTACAATCCTGCTGGCATTCGGGGTGAATATGCAGAAGCCAACTTTGGAGAAAGAATTTAAAGTGTTTCAGTCTTTAGTAAAGATGAATATTTCTATTTAAAAATGTAACTACCTTCCTTCTGAATTTATGTTTTATTTTTTTAAAGTGCTATAAACTGAAGAAAGCTAATGCTTGTACATTCTACTTCAGATAACTTGGAGAATGGAGAGGGGCATGAACATGTTGTTCACCCGGTAGAACTGGTTCCCAGAAGATCTGATCTCCCTTACAGGTATGTGTCAAATATGTTTTTCTTAAAAAAAAAACTTCACCCTGTAGCTGGCAACTTATTATTGTTACCTAATGCAATCAGCACTGGAAAACCAACTACCCATCTGGGTACTTGTGCAAATGTTTGGAAAGACAAATGCAAAAAACTTACACTTCCCTTTTTGCCTTATTTCATATACTGACCTTCTCCTAATTATCTGGAAGAATTCACGTTGTTGTGTCAAATAACAGACAGACTTGGTTTTGAAAATAAGTTTTATTTTGGGTTTTTATGTAATTTTTTTTTTTTTATTTTATTCTCCATGACCTGCTAATTTGGAGGTTTTTTCTGTGTATTCTTAAATCAGGCTCCCAGGAGATGCATTAAAGGATAGTTAAACCTAAGTTATTAAACATGGGTGAATAGGATGACAGTTCTAGTTTCTGGAATGTTTTTTTTCTTAAGATTTGAATTTAGGACTTTGTTTCCATTTATTGATTATCCTGTACTTTTATGACTAGAGTGGAAGTCAATCCTCCAGCACAAGTGAATACTTTAAGCAGTATGTTGCCTTCAGCCACCGTACCAGAATCCATGACAATTAGTAAGTACTTCCTTGATGTATCTAGATTGATGAAAATAACTTTCAAAGACCTATAATTCTTTCTATTTTTATTTCAGTATGATCTGTTTAGAGAGGAATAGAGCACTTCATTTCTGATGTGCAGGCCACATTAGAAAGAACTGCTCTAAAATGATGTTTGTGTTGGCAGATCCCAGGTTAGGGTTCATTGCAACTGCTATATCCTTATAGTAGATGTGGCCTCTAGTTAAATGAAAAACAATGATTTAATTTGATTAACATCTTTAAATGTCTGCAAGCTCTTAAAATTATTTTTCCTACTTTCATTTATACTTAGTCAGAAAAAACCAAACAAGCACAGAATTCTTTCTATGTACACTCAGTCTGTGATTTTGATATGAAAATCTGTTCCAAACATAAATATGGGCTTTCATATGCAAAAGCTTTAGTTAAGATGAAGGTGGAGAACAGTCATATTTTCAGTTGTATTCAGAGTAGAACTAGACAGGATAAAGTAGCCTTTGCTGTAGAAATAGATTAATAGAAGCACAGGCAGATTGTTTACCCCATCTTTAATCTATTTTCTTGTAGAACAAAGACTTAGTTCCTAAACTGACTGTCCAAACACGTGAGCCAGTATGTGTTGATGTTCCTCACAGTACAGAATGTTCTGTAACTGAACTGGCTTTGTTCCTAAAGCTCTTGGGTGCGTGTTTGTTTCTTCTTTTAAATTTAAATGTGTACAAGTTTTAAATTATGACATTTGGGAAGTTAGGAGTGATGTAGCCAAAATTCTTTACTGAAACTGAATCATGAAACCAACAAAACTGGTGAACCCTTAAGATATTCTAATCTCATTTTTTGAAGTCATGTTCAAATGCTGTCCTGTGTCAACCTGTGTTAAAGGAGGTAGACCATGCATTTTCACTGGGCAAGGTTCCAGGCTCTGACATTGGTCTGCTGGCTGAGCTTTACAAAGCTGAAAAATCCTTTCTTGCAAAGTCCTTCATGAAGTGGGGAACCAGTCTGAGACATAATTGAAGGTGTAGAAGGAGTTCCTTTGCTAGTTACTGCAATACCTGGTCATTAGATGTTCTCTGCCGATGTTATTACTACGATATCCTTTTGTTCTTACATTTTTATTTTATATTTTGGGTTACAGCGTTTCAATGGGAATGTTTCTGGCGTTGCTGCCCTCTCTTGATTCTGTTGTTTTGTAGGTGTCAAGTACCAGCAGGGGCCGCAATTGGTCTCCTTCAGTTGTTCGGTTAGTTCCGAGGTGTAGGTAAGATAGCTATAAAATAGAAAGAAAATCTTCAGATTTTCAGTTCTTGGTACTTGGCAATTTGTAAATGAAATGGAAACACGGGATCAACAGAAGCATGCACGCTATCATTAGTTTCCCATTTCAGAGAAGGCTTTGGGGGAAGGAACTGGGGAAGGGAAGCATTTCAAAACCATCCACAAAGCTAGTAGGACGCTTAGTAAATAATCATAATTATAATCAAAATTCAGATGAATATGCATTTATAGTATTATTCAATACCTGTATAATAACTGATCCCAGATACACTCAATAAAAATGCTTTTTTCAAGTTCGTTGTTATTGGTCATAGATTCTTTGTACAGGAAGAATTCAGTGCTATGACAAAGTCAGACACTGAAGCTCTTTTTCTCTATTGCAATTAGCAGAAGAATTATTAAATGGTGAGGCTTATAGCTTGGTTGCATAGCAACTGATTCTAACACATCAGGCAAGAAAAATGGAATGCAGTAGTGCAGTGAGAAAAGCTGTGAGGTCTCCAGTGACTGGATTTTTGTGCTTCTTACTTCTGGAGACAAAACCTGAAATTAATTTTTTTAAATTTTATTCTTTTCCTACTTCCTTTCCGACTTACTAGCATAGTACTAACCTTTTCTTGCTTCTTTTGATATGCAGACTAGAAAATTATATTGTGAGAAGCTGTTAATTTAAAATTTCCACTATTTTGAATTATTTTCCTGAATTCATGTCTCGTGCATTTGTAAGGTATAGGTTAACTCAGCAACAGATACAACTCAAAAAATACTAATACCACTTAAGAGAAATCAAAATCCATAGAGTTACTTTTGCTGTGTATTTTAGACATCTTTTGAAAGCTTACCCTACTTTACAGATCATTATGTCTTAGAACCAATTTTATGAAGAATTAAGTTTTTCAGAAGTTTTATATATATGTGTCTATTATGTACATTTCCAGTTTTTAAAAAAATTATATTTATCATATTTGGTTCACAAAAGTCTCTGTCTGTTCCAAAGTGTTGCCATTGAAAGATTATATTTTCAGCACTGTTTTGGTGGAAAACAATCTGTCCTACCAGCAAAAGTCTCCTTGTTCTGTTTTTGCAGTGGAAAAAAAAGAAGTTCCAAAACTATCATTTTAGAAGGATGCTGCTTGTGTCCTTCTTTGCAGGGTTCTTTTATTATGGTGCTATTTTTAGTAAATAATTGGTAATTTAGTTTTTCTGCTCTCATTTTCTTCAATTTTTAAAATTGGTATTGACCACAAAGGTTAGCAAAGGTTGTAGCTTTGTACGTCATTCCATATTTTTTCATGTATTCTTGAGAAATCCCCCTGTTTTTTCACGATCACCAAAGACTTTACTGAATAATCAAACCTACTTATTATATTTTTATCCTGGTTGTGTAAGTCAATAGGGTGTATGTGTTTGTACTTTCTGAGTCCTCTAAACAGCTTCTGACCTGTTCTGTCACCTGGTTGCCACTGGTCACTGACAGGTACTAAATTCTCGTGACTTCTTTGAAAGCACAGCTGTGGAAAGAGAGTGTTTGTATTTCACTGGTGAGAGCAAAGCTGCAGTTCATATTAGACTTATTTTTGATCAGGACCCTTCTATGCAGTAGAAAACCAGCACTGAATTGTCTAATTTGTTTCTTATTAAAATTTGCCCTATGAATAGTGACATGACAGGATAATATTTACTGGATTCTTGAGCACTAAATAAAGTCTTAACAGCCAGTGATCATGCAGGCAGCTTAGGGAGCATAAAGCTCTTCATGTCTTTAAAGGTCAGACTTCTGATTTAGGATGTAACTAATCTGCTGGAAGTTTTGTTTGTCTCTGAAAATATCTGTGTAAATTTGCACTCAGGAAAATAAAAATAAAAAAAAAATCATTCCTGGAGACTGCTCCCAGCCCACCCTGATAGTTTGTGTGCAGGATTGCAGAGGAGTTCTGCATGACCTTGTGTTCTCTGAGAGATGATTTCACTTACAGCTCATTCTTCATAACAGGTGATTGCAAAACATACATATCCACTTTTGGGCTAAACAACATAAGTTGTGAAACTTATGACTTTTCTGGAGGTTGCTGGAAAATTGACAGGTGTTTCTTAAAACATAATGTATTTCATGCTCTGAAGGTGACCTTATAAAGAAAGACATAGTTTGGAATTACTGGTTTGCACATGGGAATCCTTTTTTCAAGAAGTTGTTGCAAAAATATCCCCTAAGGTTACATAATACGAAAGTCTTCACTGGTTTTCTTATATCAGTCTTTACAGAACTCTGATTATCACTTCATTTTTAGATATGTTAGTGTTGAAGGCTGATCCTTAATAGCAGTAGTGTATCACTTTTTGTTAATGGTACTTTAGAGAACATAAATGTCATGTCAAGCACAAGGCAATTCCGAAGTAGGACATAAAGTCTAACATCAAACACTTTCATGAAGTAAGAATACTTGACTGTCCTCCTACTGTTTTATTAAAAAAAAAGAAAAATAGAAGAGGGGGGAGAAAGATCAAAGTTGTGAAGTCCAAAAGTCAGAAAACACCAAATTTATGGTTACTACTACAACCCTGACTTTTTTTTTTTTATTTTAAATTTATTCCTTTTTCTAACCCACACAATGTATGAGACATAAGTCTGCTGGAAAAATTAGGTTATGATCATACACTCATCTTGGAGGCAAGCATAACAGACAAAAGCTTATGAACTGTGGGTGCTCTGGCAGCTTTGAAGGGAACCTGCCTCAGTGTATGATACTGGATTTACTTTGTTTGGATTCAGCTGGCTGGTCTGACATGCTGCTGAAATCTTTCCAGAAGCATAAGTAAAAGTCATAAATTGCAATTTTTTGAGAGTTTTAAATGTTATACCTGAATTAAATAGGACAGTGCCCTTTTAGTTCTATTCAGTTTCTTGCATCAAAAGATCACGAAATTAAAGTTTCTGACTTTTTCTTGGTAACTTTTTACTTATTTAATTACACCAATCATGTTTTACTCTTTTGTATTTATTGTGGATGGAGAGGCTAAAGAAGTGTTGTTGATAAATTGTATAGTTCTCGTGTTTGTTTTGAGAAATTATAGATAATATGACTCCTTAATACTCATCACTTCAAGAAGAAACAACATAAGTACAACCTGCTTAAGTGCTGCTTGGGTAAGCACAGGCTTTACCAGCCTCCTGGGAACTCTGGTCTCTTAGCCAGACCAGTGGTTTGTGTTGAGCTTTCCTCCACATCTCCACTGGTATCTGTAATTGAACTAAATTAGCAAGGAATACTGAGTATGAGGTGTGTTTTCTTTTGTGATCCTAAATTAAGCATTGATTTTTTTTTTCCTGTATGTGATAATGAAATTTGGAGTTTCTGCTTTGTTGTGTCTCTATAGTGTTGTCAATTCCATAACTCTCAGAAAAATGAGGCAAATGGAAATAGAAAAGTATTTTAACATCTTCTATTTCAAGAATCTTTTTTCTTCTTTTTTTTGCAAACCATGGCCTTTAACAGAATCTTGCTTTTGTGCTCTGCTTTTGTGTGTGTGGGAGAGGGGACTGTGAGAAGGTGGGATTTCAGGTCTCCACTCATGCGGAAGATTCTGGATGGAATAAGGAAAAGAAGATTAAGTTATTAGGCAAGTTAAGGTTACAGTTTAAATAGGCTGGTAAAATTGACAAAATGGAGACAATTTATAATAGCTTCACAGTTTAAATGTTAATAAATGAGTACGCATTAAACCCCTGAGTATGCACACAGGCAATTATTGCAGAGCAGGCACCCCAGAGTAAGTGCAGAACCAGCACTGCAATAACTTGTCTGAGTAGCAACAGCTTTAATTTATTCAGTTAGAGACATAATAGCAACTAACTGTTGATTGTGCATTATCATATTTTAATGACACATTTGAAATATTTAAAATACCATTGGGGTGATGCTTTCTTAAGGAGGATTCTGAATTCAACATTGTAGTTCAGGATCTTTGTTACAGTGTTACTGTACTAAAAGCCTTCAGTGGATCCTTTTGCTTGTGTTATACATTTATATAACACTTCCTGGATTGTTCTGTTTTCCTCATCCTTAGAGCAGTTGTTTGTTTCACAGATAGGCTGATGGATTGTGGTCCATTTTGACATTTTAGCAACATTGCATATTACATTTTCAGGACTGTTACAACCCACCAATTGTCCACTGCCAAAAATTCCCACCAAAAAACCCCAAACAAAAACCTCTCAAAATCCCCAACCTTTCCAGTCTGCCCTCAAAGTGGCAGTGTCTCATCATGACTAAAATAATACTAATAGTGTGTTGAGTTTCATTATCACCAAGTTTGATATTTTATAGCTAAATATAATACTTAAATCTCAGAGTGTAGGGTTTGTTTTTTTGTTTTTTTTTTTTTTAAATTTTGTTCCCCCACCTCACCCCTCCCAACCACCCCCAAATTAGTGGTAGTCAATCAAAGCTGTTACAGACCATCTTTTGAAAAATAGTGATGAAAATAAAGGAGCACAGCGTATTTTGTCATATATAATCTTTCAGTTCTAAGTTTTTCTACAATTCCTATGTAAATTACAGTGGTTACCAGGACATTTCATTGCTGTGTGAACTTTGCTCTTGCCAGAAAGGATGTTCCACCTTTTACTCCCCATTATTATTAACTAGAAAGGTGTTCTGCCTTTACTGCTTTCTGCTGTGTGCCTTGTGCCAGCAACAGCATTAAACTCAACAGTAAGATCACTTGGCCACTGCTTGTGTGAAAAGAAAAAGAAATACACCCCCAATTTTGAGCTGGGTCAGGTCCTGCCAGGACACCAGTGCCACAACAAGGGAGGTGGTGGCAATGATGGAAAAGGCAACTAGAATGTTCTTTCTGCTTGAAAGCACAGCCTTAGGAGGACTGGTTAAAGTGCCCATGTAATTGCAGCTTTGGTTTTGAATATGAGAAAGCAGAAGTTTCCAGATTTTTTTTAATGTATGCTTGTATTTAATACTCACAAAGTTCACTTTTGGCTTTTCTGCAAGATTTGGGTTTCTTTTCTTTTTTTTTTTTTTTTTTTCTGTAGAAAAAGAATTATTCTTTCTATGCTGGATTAATGAACTGCAAAATCCCTCTAATGACCTACTGAAATGTTTCTTGCTAATGTCAGTTAGTTCTTAAGCTGTTATATGGATAATATGAAATGAGTAGAAATATAATCATCTACTTTCTTCATGGCCAAAGAAGCAGAAATGTTTTGGAAAAAATCTAGTATGGAGAAATTTGAGTTGGCTGATTTCAGATGATAGGAGAACCCTACTGAATCCTGCAGTCCTGCAAGGGTGGGATTAACCTGGAGGTTACCAATGCCAGCCTGGAACTGTGGGGTCTGCAGCACTGACTGATACGCTGGACTGACATGAATCCTTCATGTTTTGGCCACTACTGGATTTAGCAGACTTCATCTGATCCACAGCACAATGTTAAGTTTTTCTTGAATGGGCAAAAATTTCCGTAACTGTAGAAAATACTAGGAAAGATATGATAAAGAAGTGAACTGAATGTGAAGGGAAAAAAGTTCTCCACTGGCTTTGCTTGCTGGAAGAAAACAAGTAGTGCCAGTTCTGTTGTTATGTTTTCAGTAAAAGCACACAAAATTTGTTGACAAATTTGTTGAATACTTACAAAACAGAGCTGGTTGATTTATTATATATAAACATGAGAACATTTCATTTAACTCTTGGGAGGGATGTTTTAATATAATTGTGTCCTTGTAGCTAGCACTCATAAAATTATTGATTAATATATGTGAAATGATTAGTGCAATTGTTAAAAAAAAAATCTGGTTTAGGATGATATGTATCCATCCTAATGATTGCTAGAAGCCACTGAAATCTCTGAAGACCTCTTTTATTTCATGTATTCATGCAAGACCTGGAAGTCAAAAATCTATAATTTTAGATTAGATGATTAAGTCCTAATATTTTTCTGTAAATTTATAGTAAGTAGTCATGGTGCATCTGTACAGTTATATGGTAAAACCTTTACTAAAACCTCAGCAGAAGGACTCCAGGTGAGGCAGTGCTTTGAACTGACACTTTTCTGTATGGTATTTGTCTTTTCTGGTATCATGTTAAAACCTAAAGAAATCTTTAAAAATTCTAAAATTCTGTCAGTTGGGTTTTTTAAAATTTTTATTCTTGATTTAATGTCAGAAAGTATTTTTTAAAAATAGGAAGGTTTTTGTAGGAAATTACAACATTCAGAAATCTTGTATTTAAGAGTGAGCTTGAGAAGAAATGCCATGAAGAAGCAGTGACATTCTCTGTATTCCCACCTCCCTGTAAGGGTGATATTTCCTGTGCCAGGATTTGTAGGAAGGAAAAGAAGGAGTTTGAAGGAGCTGAACGAGTACCAGTGTATGTCATTAATATGCACAGAGTGAGAAGGTGCATTCTGCAATACAGCTGTGATTAAAACAAACCAGCTGCACCCAGGGCACACTTGTAAACATTGGTATTAGAGCCAGATGCAGACTCATTTGGTTTGATCAATTCTTCTGATACGGTGTTAAATTACCCTGGTTTTGAAAGATTGCTCAAATTAGTGATGAGATTGAGAGCGTTTTTATGTGCTTTGCTGAATAGCAAATGGTGTTGGCATCATTTGGAGTGTGTTGCCTGTGTACATGACTTCTAGATCTGAACTGAGCAAAGTGCACACAGACATTGAATCTTTTTTCTCCCTTCTCTTTAGATGAACTTCGTCAAGCTATCGTGGCCATGATGAATAGGAAGGATGAACTGGAAGAGCAGAATAGGTAGTTTTCGTTTTTAAGTCAAGAGGGACTGTAATTAAAAAAAAAAAAATCTGTTCTTTAATACAAGCTGTCCTTTATGTGAAACTATACATAATTTTTGTGTAATCTTTTTGATGTATATGTTATTTTTCTGTGAAGGGTAAACTTAATACTTCACTATTTAAATGTCGATACTGAAAGTAATGTTTTCAGGTCAACTTCTTCCTTTGAGTTAGTTTAGTTTAATCACAGATAAATCTTTGTATTTTGGCAGCTTTTGCAGTTGCAGTTTTTTCGAAACCAAAACTTACAGCCAAAAAATTCTGAAGATTTCTTAAGACAACTTTCCAAATGAGCAAAAGTTTGCCCTTTTACAAATATTCAGAAAATGTCTTTTTTTCCTCTTCTGGTTTAGAACTGATGTAGGATGGCTGACAATGTAATGCTGAACGTGGCTTTCATTTGTGAGGGTCTTTATGCTCACTTGGGGCAAAATGATGAGGTAAATGTAAAAATGATCAGTCTCTTATTTAAAATGCCATCAAACCTACTTTGTATTTATTTAGTTTATTGAAACACATAATTAGATGAATGAAAGTACAAATGTATTCAATGTTTGGTAATTTACTTTTCCTGTAGATGTTTTGGGACTTTTTAATGCTGAGACTACCAACTGATTCTACTTTCCTGCCTCCTCTTCTTCCTACTCCCATAATTGCACGTTATTGCCCTGTTCAGCTTTGTGTTTTTTGGCAGAATGCTTTGGGTTTTTCCATTATGCATCGTGCTGACCTTTGCTATCTCATCAAAGGCTTTACACAGAGATCTGCAGCAGAGACATGTCTGTCTCCTGTCCTTGCTAGTAAATATAGTGCCTATAGATTATTCCTGAGATGTATGGAGTTGCACTGAAGCACTGAAAACACATTATAAACTTTTTTAAATAGTAAATTCTTTGTGCGTGATGGTGCAGTAGATCCCATGATAGGTTGTGCTTTGGGCATGTTGATGAGATTGTAATAGAAATTAATACTAAGCATTTACAACTGCTCAGATTGGGTCTATTTCTTTGTAGCTTTTCATGTCTTTGTATAATCAAATGACGTGAATTTATTCCATCGAATAATGAAATTTTAGGATTGCATTAATGGTGTCATTCAGGCAACCTACTCTGTGATTCCTAGAATATACTCTAACTACTAAATAGTGTTTGCAGGGTTCAAACCAGAGGCTGTTGCCTTCTTCCAGATCCCTGAGAAACCTGCTGGATGCAGAGATGGAGCTCTCAGCAGCACTGAGGCAGGAGATGGACAACTGGAGAAGGAAAGTAGCAGAGCAGGAAGAGCGACATGCCACCAAAGTCCAGGCCTTGGCACGGTAAGAAGGACTGAAAAGGTCTCAAAAAATAACTGCAGTGGAACAAGGGAATAAAAAAGTCTACATGCAAGAAAAATTATTTTTTTTTTTCTTCCCCCAAAATACACAAGCTGGATTGTTGGGATTCTAGCTGTCAGATTTGGAGCCAGTGTGGACTTGTTTTGGAAGCTATTTCATTTTAATATTGCTCCACAGTGTTTCCTTTGGTAGGTGGTTTATGTAGTACCACACTGAGATTAGTTTGGGGACCCCTCTGCTCCCAGCAAGTTCTTACTCCAGTAAGTAGCAACTGTGCTGAGTGGTCCTAGTGTCAGTTGAAATGAGTAGGAATATTTGTGTCTTTATTTATTGCTTTAAGTTATATAACATATGTCAGTGCTGACACAAATACCCTTCTGTATGTGCCCTCAGGTGTGTAAGCAGTAAAGAATGGATTATCCCTTCCTTCAGTGACACTTCCATCTGATCTGTCTTTCTCCTATTGGATTACTTAAGCATGACTTCATTTTCCATGAGCTGATGCTTTTTTGTCCTCTTGACAGGTTTTCATGGCTGAGCATCACGAGCAACAGTGGTTGCCAAACATTATTAACAAACAAGTACCAATTTCTGTTTGGTACAGAAATGGTTGTGCAGCTGTTTTCCCCTAGCTCCAGGAAGATCAGCTGTAACAGGTTGCTCAGGACCATTTCCAGTCAGGTTTTGAACATCCCCACAGATGGACACCCCCCAGCTCCTCTGGGCAGTGTTGCCAGCAGTGTTGCTGTTGCCTTTCTTTGCCATCAAGGGTGTGTTGCTGACTTGTGGTCAGCTGCTTTTCTGCCAGGACTCCCAGATCCTTCTCCATAGAGCTGTTTTCCAGCCCCTCAGCACGAATGGGTGCCTCAGGCTATTCCTCCCCAAATGCAGGACTCCTCATTTCCCCTTGTTGAACTCATGGAATTTTTCTGAGTCCAATTCTCCAGCCTGTCCCAGTCCCTCTGAATGGCAGCACAACCCCCCTGTGTATCAGCTGCTGCCCAGTTTTGTGTTGGCTGTGACCTTGCTGATGTTGCACCCTGGCCCAGCACCCAGGTCATTAATGAGGGTGTTAAACAACGTTGGCCCCAGTAGTGATTTGCCTTCAGCTTGACTTTATACCACAGCTCTACTGAAAGAATTGTAACCCTCCCCTCATCTAAATGTGATTTAGCTTAGGAAAGACTTTTGAAGGTAAATGCTACTGTAATAGTTTGATTTTTCTTACAATTCTAAATAATCTCTAGAGTAAACTATGATGTGTAAATTCTTGGGGTTGATTCACATGTATAGTAAACAACAAACCCACCCCAAGAGTTAAATAAGAACAGTAATCTGGGCCTTATCTCAGAGAGAAGGGTTTGTTTTCTGCCTGCACAGGCTGAGTGCTCAGTGTCAGTCCTAAAGTGCCACAGCTGAAATTCCTGTAAACTTTTTATTGTGTAGCAGAGCTCATATTTGAAATGATAAATATAAAGCTTTCTTAAGAAAAAAAAGTATTTAGAAGACTACTAATTCTGCTTTTGGTGACACATCAAACCAAACTACTCACTTGAGGTAGGGAGAGATATGGGTAAGTGGGTTTGACATTCATGTGCTGTAAGGCAATAGAGACAATGCAAATACTTCAGTATTTAATATTCACATTTCAGGTTCTAGGAACTGTGTATTCATGTTTCTTTGACTCACTTCCCCCACAGTTTTAGAATTTGCAGTGACATATGGGTGAATCAGATATTTGTCATGCACATACCTTTTTAAAGAAAAGATAAGGAGCTTTTATAACAAGATCTGAAGAGATGTTCACTTAGACTAACTAGTTATTTTTAAACAAGTTTATGTAATTTCTGTTATTGTTACTGAGACTGGGTATGTTGTGTTGATTGCTCTTCTGACAGTCAGTTTGCCTTGTTGTGTGATAAAAACAGTGTTGGGAGCTGCTTAGGTACAACAAATTCTTGTGTCACCAGTTACTATGGACTTGGGATGCATTTCTTTAATGATTCATTGCAACTCATTTTCTAGCCTACTAACATTGCATATAGTTATTTTGGAATATAGGTTTTCCTTCTAATTTTTTTTATTGGTTCGCTTTGTGCACTGTAGGTGATGCTGCTGCAATAGTAAGGGTAGTAAAATTTTTTAATAAATAATACTTTAAACCAAGGAGTTGGGCAAGATGAATAATCAAAAGAATTTGAAGTAACAAAAAGTTTGCAGTTGCTCTGTGAGTGCATAATACAGTAGGTGAATAAGAGGAAACCAAGTTTTAGATGTTTTGAAGTAGAGAAACCTCACTGTTTATGTTGAGAACAATTGATCACATGACCAGAGTAGAACATTTTCCTCACTTATAAAATTCTGAATATTTTAAGGCAAGGGAAATCATTCGGTAAGAATCTGAGTGTTGTGATTTGATGAATGAATATTTTTCACATTACGAGAGCTGATATTTATGTGTGTCCCCAAAGCTCTTTTGAAGAATTTGACATAAATGCCTTCCTGGAGGCTTTGAGAACACAAATTTCAGTGACACATCAGTCAGTGCTGAAATGATGGCTTCTGGATATCTGCAGTTACTCAGCTGGTCTCCTGGACTCTCCAGAGAGTCTCTGCTCTCCTAGACAAAATGCTGGCTGAGAGAAATTTTTACCAAGTTTACAAAGTTCTCTTTGAAAAATGGAAAAAATCTTAGGTAATTTCAGTTTCAAGTAGTGATAATCTCATTCTTCCGTGTGAAAAATTTGAATAGCTCTTTCATAAGAGTTATTACATTGTTTCAAAAGAAACAGTCTCAGTGTTCAACCTATTTCCCAGTCTTCTGATAGAATGGACTCAATAGACTCTGTAGTATTATGCTGTCAGCTGGTTCTTTGTTGTTTTTTTTTGTCCTTATCAAAGAACCTTTCTCAAATTCATGGACATATTGTGCCAGTGGCTTCTTGGCAATACTAAAGATTTTTAATTGAGATTCCTTTTTCTGTATGGAATGCTATTACATCCCTTTGCAAGGCAAAGAAATTTATTGAAGTTGACTGTGATATTGGATAATCTCAGATTGCATATCCTTAGACTATATTCAGCAGTGTTGGAGGAAAGCATAATACAAAGGACAGGCTTTGTAGCAAGAAAAGCAGATAGAGAAGATGAAAATGCACCGTGGAGGGAAATGGGGGATGAGAAGTTTGGCCATACTTTGTCTTACACTTCTATGCACCTTCTGTTTACTGTAGATTCTGTCACCTAATTTGCCTCCTCTTATCTACTGTCTATATTACTTAAGCCACATTGCATTTGGATTTGGCATTTTATATTATTCTGTTTTACAACACTTCATTCACAGCCATAGCCCTTCAGTGATGGGTGAAATGATGTGTTGTGCATCTTGAAATGATTCCATCACTTCCCCTAAGCAGCTTCTTAGAGAGAGGAAAAAATATCTCTTGTTTGTGCTTGTGAAAACTAATTTGAATATTCCTATAATAAATGACTTTTTCTTCCTACTTAGTTAGTTGGTGACATGTCACAAGTGACAAAAACATTTTATATAAAGAGTGAGATACAAGATAATCAACTTAATCATATTTAGTAAGGGATGAAGGAACTTCTTCTGGGAGGGAGCAGGAAGAAGAAGTGGAGATTGGTTTTTATAATATAAACTCATTATATTGTATATAGTTCCACTTCTATTGATTAACACTGAATAAAATTGGGGTTGCATAGTTCAGAAAGCTGATTTGAAATCCATAGAAATATGAATATAGTACCAGTCAAGGCTTCTTATATGAGCAATGTGGCATTGCTCACAACAGCAGTTTATTTGTGTGCGTGTATATATACATAATATATGTATATTTTGTGTGTGTTTATATAGTATCATAAGGATCATCAAACATATTTGCACGTGTTTCTGAATACTTCTAATTCTCAAATAAATTCCCATAAATAAAATACCTGCCTTTGTGTTTCATCTGTTTCCAGCTTTCTATGATCTGTTACATGCCCAGGGAGTATGTGCCTCTCCTCTGGCAACAAATGTCCTTTTCTAGTATCCCATCCTTGTGTTTTAATTGATTGTTGATTTAGAGAGACTGTATCATTTGTTTGCCATCAATATAGCATAGTATATAAAATCTAAATTAAACAGTTAATGAAAGTTTCTGATTACAAGATAATCTGTTTCACTGATGTGTTTATGTGATCCTGGAAAACTAGTTTTCCTGGTACTCTGCTGTAAATGTATTATTAATGTGTAAATCTTTTTTTTTTTTTTTTCCCCCACTGGGGTGACACAACTTAGGTAAAGCTTATCACAGATAGTATGTTTGTTTCCATTGAAAAGGGCTTTCATCTATTTTGAGAAACCAATAATATTTATTCTTTTCTTTTTATGAACAGAGAAAATGAGGTGCTAAAAGTGCAACTTAAGAAGTATGTAGGAGCTGTCCAGATGCTCAGACGAGAAGGTCAAACAGTGGAAGGTAAGGATAACATGAAGAGGGAGAAAAATCATACACAGGGTTTGGTTTTGTGGATGCTGCCATTGAGAAACAGTATATTGGAGGCATAGGGATAGGAACTAAATGATGGACGTGACTCCTGGACTTGTAGAGAAATGACAGGGAAAGAGTTCCCAGTGCTTAGACCTGGCTCTGATTTACAAGAAACCTTTTTTTTCCCCCCTCTCTTGATCCTGGAATGAATCTTTTTAGACAACGAACCACCCAGTCCTGTGCAAGCCCTGGTCTTTAACCAACTCTTCAGCCACACAACACAATCCTAGTGTGGCTGGGGACAGGGTTTGTGCTTCCACGTGCTGCCCAGTGTGACATGAGCTCTCCCTGTGGGAAAATATCAGCATCTGAAAAGACTAGAGTTCTGCTTCTGTGAGAACTGTCCCTGATTCATCTCTGACTGGGCTATTTGCTGTTGTGTGAGGAGTTTTGTAATGCAGATTGATGGCAAACAAGGGAATGTTATGTTTTGGAATGCTATCAAATTACTGCTGAGCAGAAACAATGAAGAAGTCTCTGCTTTCCTTGCTGAGTCTTCACCAAAACAAATGAAATCATTTACATGAAACTGGGGATAGCAAGAGATGATTATAAACCCTGTTTATTTCTTCAAACTATCCTAGAGTAATATCTCCCAGTAGTGAAAATAACATACTTGATATATTTTCCTTTTGAGGAAAATTACTGATGTAGACTTTTGTACTTATTTTTACAGAGCATTGTCTGGTAGATGAGGTGGCCTTACTTTTTTCAGTAAGAAACTTCCCAGAAAAAACTGTCAGATAAACAATAATCTGCGAATTGCTGTAATATTGGAACATAAAAATAATTATTTTGAGGAGAGAAAATTTAGTATCTCTAGGTTATACTCTTGTTTTGGAGATCAGGGTATTTGAAATAGACACTGTATTGAGTAGTAATGAGCAGGTTTTATATCTGAAAGATAATGAGTTAGCAGCAGGCTTACCTGTTTTTCTTGGGGTCTGTGATAGAAGTGTCCATGACCAGATGAATTGGAGTCTTGATTCTGAATCCTCTCCTGGTGGGACCTGTATTTCCACTGACTACAAGAAGGTGTTTTGAGGGAGGAGATGGCTTTTCAGAAATTGGCACCATCTGTCTGATGGTTTTTTAATTGTGAATATTGTGGCCCTGTAAGTGGCTATATGAATGAACAGCACTGCTCTTAAGGGCCAGTCACTATACTTATCTGGAGTTGAAAAACTTCATTCATCCTTAAAAGGGTATTTGTTAGTGAGAACACATGTTTTTACTTCCGACTGTGCCGAGTGTAGTGATTCATATTAAGAATTATTCACGAAAACCATCGCTTAGGCTTCTTATAATAGCAGAAATTATCCTTCATTAAATAGTGACAGTTTCCATGATGAGTGTAATTATAGGAAAAGAAAAAAGTATTCCTAGGCTAGCTATATTCCACCATGTTAAAATTATGCAAATTAGTGAGTGGTAAGAATAGAAACAGAGTAGGATGGTCAGATTTTATAGATGAAAAAGGGGGATGGAACAGTACCAACATTTCTAAAAATGAACACATGTATGCTTTATGCTCCAAGGATATTTAATCAATCCACAGTAATTTTCTGTAATATTTACCATTAGTGACCAGATTCAGCTACATGCACTATTTGTAATAATTTTTTTTACATTCTAACTCCACACATTGTATTTCTATAAAACTAGAATTATTTTCTTAGCTGCCATTGAAGATTTGGGTGAAATTTTAGTAGTACTGGGGCCTCTGACTCAAAGTAAGTACTTAAGTATGTAAATAATCCCTGAGAACTAACTGCAAAAAAGAAGAGTGAGACACAAGAAGTTTTTTCTTTTACCAGATTTGTAGAAACTATTGCACTCATGGTTTGTATACATAATAAATAATTTTCATGATAATTAATCTTTTTCCAAATGATATCAAAACAAAAGTCTGAAGTGCATTGTAGGTTTTAGAACACTAGGTTTTTAGATTTTCTGTGAAACTATTTGGAAAGAGTCAAAATAAATTGAGCTTCTGCTGCTGTTATTTTTATCACTATAAATAGTGAAGACTCTTCATGTTTGCTACAATAAGATAAAATGCTATTGAGTATGGCTTTTAAATAGTTTCCTAAAATAATAAATGAAACTCAGCATGATACTTTGCCTTGTGGTGACTTAAAAAAGCCAAAAAACCCCATTCAGCAAATGTGATTATAAATAAATTGCCCAAGAGTCAGAACTGAGTCGAGTTCAGAATATCATATCAGCTTTCAAAATGAGCGATCACTGCCGTGGACTGAGCAGTTTGATATTGGTATTTAAATATTTAATAAATCAGCATCTTGACTTCTCAACCATCAGCAGGAGTTGACTGTGTACCATTTTTCAAACCCGCTTAGATAGAATATTATTTGTATAAAAATGCTGATCTTTAAAGTTTCTGGCTGGAGAACTTCAAGCAATATTTGCAAGGAAAAGATCTTGAAATAGCTTTTGAATTCACTTAAAGAATAATAAACTTCTGAATGCATATATTCTTCCTCAAAGCAAAAATCAGTTCTCAGGCTTAAGAGTATTTAGTCAGATGAAATACTGTGTCTTCTATCTGCCTTACAGTGGGTGAATGTATAGTTTAAGTTTTGAAAAATAATGAAAGCATTTATTAAACTTCTCTTTTATTAGGGCTTGTTTACTTTTATGTGCTAACTTTTATTTTCTTAGAAATTCGTGATCTACGAGGAAAAGTTGAATTGGACTTTGTGTAACTTGGAGGGGATTTACTTAGAATAGGCCTTTAAAGTGTTCATCACTTAGATAAATGATGGCTGGGAACAGGAATAGAATAAACTGTAGTTTTCATTCACTGCAGATAAAAGAAATAATGGGCTTACATGGCAGGTGAAGGAAGTTTGATTAGCTATCAAGACAACTTTTATGAGAAGAATACTTAAATTTAAATAGATTGTACAGGGAAGCATGATATCTTCATACTGGAGGTTTCTAGGAATAAATTAGACAATTAACTGTCAGGAATGGAATAACTACAGCTGATTCTGCTTTATGCAAAACCATGAAATACTGGATGGAGTATGGAATGTCCATTCTCAGCCCTGTTTTCTGTAATTTCTATGATGTGTAAGCAGTCTGTGCAAGTAATATGAAATGATATTTTGGAAACCAAGTAGAAAAAAGTCTTAAAAGAGAAGCAGAGACTTAGTTTTGAAAGACTTTGGGCAGGATTTGCAGTTACTACCTTCATGTATTACTCAGAAAACTACCAATTGCTTTTAGTTTACATTTTTTTTCCTAATAAGAGTACCACTTTAAATATTGCTCACAAAAAAGGCTTCTTGCAGAATTTGTATTTTAGTCTTTCTAATACTGTTTAATATTACATTCTATTTTGATACTTTTAGTAACTGTTTCTTAGAGCTATTACTTCTACACAGGATGTCTTAGATGTTTGTGGAATTTAACATTTTAATTTGAGGTATCTTTTTGTTTTAGTTCTACCAAACATTTGGAGCACTGATGGTGAATTTACAATTCCAGAGCAAAAGCAAGTAGAGAACAACGAGGAACTCGCCAGCTCTTATGAAAGAAAATTGATTGAGGTAAAGTTTGTACTGCACAAATTTAATGGAATCATAATTACATTATAACATTTGAAGCTTAAATGGTTTCTTTGCTTAGCTGTTATTTTTCTCCTCAGTAATGTAAAAGGTAAGTCTGATTTTTTTTCTTCAAAAATAAAAGGAATGAAAAATTTAATTTTCTTGCTTTTGCGGGTAAATTTTCTTCATTCAACTTCAAGGCGTATTTAAAGCAATCCAGATAATTAAAAGTACTTTTCCTAACAGAGGTACGTTTTTATGCTTTGGTATAAAAATGAAGGTTTTAATAAATAAACAAGTTCCTTGAGGTTTTAACTGATGGTGGTGAAGTTGAAAACATCACAGACAGCAGGTTTCAGGTTTTGTGTAAATTACAGTACATAATTACAGGCATTGCTGTGTTGGCACTTGAGCTTTATTTAAAATGAGAACATACTGAAATCTGTAGCTTTTTCTGTGCTTTCCTTCTGGTTTCTGATTGCCAAACCATGTTTCATTTTTGTGTTGCTTTTTGAATACTGCCTTACAGGAATGTATGATGGAAGCAACTAATTCTGTTGATATGACCAGGTTAGAAAAAGTTCTTAATGCAAGATTTACTTTTAAGACTAATGTAAGAGTCATTAAAGAAAAAAAGAGATAGATTAGGGTTTCATCCTAAATTTAAATACAAATTATTTTCAAGCCAAAAGTAATGAAATTTAATATCTAATACTCATATCTCCTATTAAATATTAAAAGAACATTTTTATAAAAAGTAAAAAAATTCTCTGTCTTTCTCTTGCCCAAAATACTCTGAAATTGGATACCCACATTAATTGATTAACATGAAGAGGACTAGAAATGCAGGTCATGCATCAAGGAGATTGATACAGTTCTAAAACATTCATACTTGGTTATCCTTTTCTCTCCCTAATGCATACTTGTACTTGAGTTCTTCTGACTCCCTTCCTCTGTTCTGTACCTATCAAAAGAATATCTTAATTAAGAACACAGGTAAAATCTCTTTCAGCTTTGAAAGCCTCCTTAGTTCTACCAAGGTTGTTCTGCATGCTCAGGGATTTGGTGCTGACACTTGAGAGTTTGTGGCAGACAAACCCCTGTGACAATCCTTCTTTAGAGGTCTTAGCATGATACACAGCTTGTAATTAAATATTACTTGTGTTGGAAGTCAGTGTAGAAAACAAGTCTTAAGTTACTAAACTGGTCAGCACTTTTCTGTGGAATCACAAGTCCTTCTGTAGCTTTCATTAAGTGAGACTATTACTGAGATGAGATGGAATTTCCTCTGTCCAGGGAAGTCTGACACAAGTATGGACTTTTTTTGCAAAAGTTTTGAAACAGGAAGCAATAATTGAGCATTTTATGGCTGTATCAATAGATTTTTAGAATTGTCTTTGCCACTTAGAGTCTTACTGTTTTTCACTTGTAGAAAAATGGAATTATTCATTAGTAGTAGGATACCTACTCCTTTTTTTGAAGATCTTTGACTTTGTTTCTGTTGGGGAAAAATGTAGAACATCATCAATTTCTGAAAATGAAATCTTCTCACAGGAAAAATACATCCGTGCTTCCACTAAGAGCAAAAGGAAGCAACTTCCAGTTCTGTCTAGAGTTTCTTGGGAGATACAATGTTTTGTATTTTGTGACTACTGGGGGAAAAAATGCCTATATACTTGAAAATAAGTAATTGACTCAGATGTGGGTTGTGCAAAACTTCTATGAGTTTTATCTGCAAATAATACTAAAAAGAAATCTTGAATTGTTGCAAGTTCTTAAATGTTTCTCTGCTCTAAGTGTGTACTTCCAAGACAGTTTGTGTTATTTAAATGCTTAGTGAAACATTCCTAGCATGTTTTAAGTTAGCAGCTTAGTCCTTTGCTGTGAAAGAAGAAGTGGTATAAGCGTTTTTTCTGATATGGCCACCAACAAGTCTGAATGATCATCTGTCCAAGGGAAACTTAGGTTATTTGTACTTTGATTTTTTTTTGCTTCAAATATGTTGTTGTGGAGAAAAACAACTGTGAAGATGATTGAAGTTGCAGTAGGGCAATTTGTTGCTTAAGCTTCAGTGTGGATTGAATAAAGGAAGATGTGATGACATAAGATATAACTGAAAGAATATAATTATATGGAGATCTCTTTATTGTTTTTAGCAGACTTTGATATTAAAGAAAGCTAAATTAATGTTGTAATTCAGCAGTATACCTGATCACTCCTTTGGGTTTGCTGTGGTGGTAATGCATTTTGCTTTGACAAGAAGAAGGACTGAAGTAACTTAATTACTAATAAGTGATACCTGGCAATTTGTCCTTTTGATAAGATGTAACAAGTGATTTGCTGTTAAATTTCCTTTTTATTATTTAACTTTGCTAGGGACACTTATAAATTTTTGTATTACTTCTCGTGCTTTGAGAGAGTTGTTGAATTTACATATTAATCGAGTCTGCAAGTAGAAAGTTATTTCAAGGACATCCAAATTAGACTGAGAGAGAAGAGTCACGTATAATATCAGATAGTCTGAATTTTGTTCTTCTGATAGAGACAGGCACTGAAAAATCAAACATGATTTCAGATATGCAAACTACTAAGTTTTGTATCCATTCACAAATTTATATATTGATTTTGAGAACCAGTCAACCAGATATCAACATTATTGTTTTTCTCTGTGCATTTCCAACTAGAATATTCTATATTCTATTCTATATATTCTCTACCTTTTTTTATGTAAAATACAAGGAAGTTCTGCCTCCCAACCCAATATCTATGTAATTAAAAGTGACCTGTTAGTATTAAGCAGAATCAGAGACTTATCATATCCTTAAATGTTACACCACTCACTTTAAATTGGAATTAGTGGTTAAACGAATATGGAAAATAATTTATCTAGAGTAAATGGCATTATATTAGTATTTTCTCTAGTATAAAGTTGGCTTAGTTTGTCTCCTTTTTGCATGTGTGTTACACTGATGAATTACTGGATTTGAAGGACTCCCTCTAATGTAAAAAGAAATTGGAAAAGAATACTTGAAGTTTACCTCAGGAAAATTATTTTTATTTTTAATCAATGATGTCAGATCCTGCCTTGTCAAATTGAAGCTGCTTTTTTCTGGTTGCTTTGATTGCGTGAACGAGACAGGTTGTGTGGAACAAAGCACAGAATTAAAAGTGAGCACTAAATTAAACCGAATTCAACTGCTTTATTCTGGGGAGCTTCCCTGGGGAAGGGGGAAAAGGCAGAGTAATTCAAGAAAAGGAGACTGTGAAATTCATAGATAGTAATGAACTGCCTCCAGAAAGGAAACTATGAACTCTTAAGAGAGCTGGCAGTAGTCCAAGTCCCTGTGATAATATTGAAGGTGCTGGATTGATATTCATCTTATTCAGCTGTGTTTCATATTGGATGCTGATATGAAGAGGCATTTGAAGAGTTGCTGTAACTGCAAACAGGTATAACAACAGTGGTGGGGCAGCTGCTGTGCCTCCTGGAGGGGCCAACCACTGAGTGCTGCTGTTTTCTTCTGTCTACTGTACACTTCACGTCCTTGATGTTCATCCAGCCCTTGTCACATCCTGCATCACTTGATGCTTTCCTAACTCCGAAATGGAGAGCGCACACACAGAGCCAGACTTGGTGTCTGAAGGGGCCCCACGAGAGGCTCTGCTGTTTACCTGTGCACAACAACCTGTGCCCCAGACTAACTGGTATTTAGGCTCCTTTGACCCCTCACAAACTTACCTGGGATGAGTGGACTTCTAGCTCCTGTGCTGTTAAAACTCCAAGTAAGAGTGCAGAATACATCACTCATGAATTATTGACAAAGTTAATGCAGTTTGTGCATTTGCATTACTCCCAGTTCAGAATTCTGTGATTAGTTTGTACCTGTTGAGGACTGTGTTCATCGAAGAATTAAACTGAGAACAAAAGTTTTATTAGAATCAGTTGTCATAGGATCTCCTGTGTTAGGAATAAAATTTAGTATAGAATTGTATTTGGTCCTGTTGAGTTCAATATCAGAATTACGTTGCAAGGCATGAGTCAAAATTATAACAATCTCTGTTCTTAATGGTCAGACATTAGTAATGAGATGCATTCCTTGGGACAGTATGGCAAAATAAAACAAAACCTCAATAAAATTTGATATACATATAAGAAATTACAGAGTGTGGTTATTTTATTTTATTTTTTTCAGTTTAAAATACAATTACCTCTTGGCTTTGCTTTTCAGGTGGCTGAAATGCACGGGGAGCTGATTGAATTCAATGAGAGGCTGCACCGTGCCCTGATGGCTAAGGAAGCTCTCGTGTCCCAGATGAGACAAGAACTGATTGATTTGAGAGGCCCAGTGAGTGTTTGTTTATGGCACTGTAGAATCTACCACTCTGGAATAAACTCAAACTCCTGATGAAATATGTAACAGCTTATAAGAAATAGCAGATCTGACAACAGCACCTTACTTGGTATTTTTGATAGCATCTGATTCTTGTTTCTTTACAAAACTATAAGCAAATTCTAACACGAAGGACTCACTAGGGGTGATGTGTTCACAATCCTTCTGAATGATTTTGTTTTTCTTTTATAGTTTCTCAGTAATAATTTTTATTGGCATTTATAAAATTGAATGTTGAATTGTAATTTCTTTATAATATTGTGCTTTCTTAGTTGAAAACCTAATAACCAGTGTGTGGGAATTATTTCTGTATTGTAAACACAGGTCCCTGGAGATTTGAGTCAAACATCCGAAGATCAGAGTTTGTCAGATTTTGAAATGTAAGTTTAGTAATTAATGAATTTTTCTCTTCATACTGTCTCTATGGCAAAAAAGAATAAACAAACAGATTCAATAATTTGCTTTTCCTATGTTATTTTCAATAACTGAATTCTTAGCTGTGGTGTTCTATTATTAAAGTATGGAGAGCTGCACATTCCATGCCCTAGTGTAGTTTTTAATAATGTTGTTTGGAGTTTGCAAGGAGTTTGGATTTAGCTGAGTTTTGTGGACCAAAATGTTGGGTTTGATGAAATGAATAATTTTTGTTTCATGCATATAATCAAAAGTAGTCAAATCCATGCTGTGAAAAAAGAAACAAAACCCAGAAAACCTGCAGAAGGAATTGTTTTGGTGCTCTATATCAGTGCTCTATTTCAGTTGGGTTAATTTTAGGGAGCACTTTTAAATACAGCACATATAAAAAGTTCAGGCAGAACTCCAATTTTTCTGATACTTCATTTGAAATGTTAAGTTGCTTTGTTGGTCACTTTGATCGTTATCTAAACCATTGGTTGTAGTTACTTTGCAATTCATACACATAAATATGATTCCCTGTTGTAAGTTTTTCTCTCTCCTCCTCAGATCAAATCGTGCTCTTATTAATGTTTGGATTCCCTCAGTCTTTCTGCGTGGAAAAGCTGCTAATGCATTCCATGTTTATCAGGTAAGTGATAAGATATATCTCAACACAGATTTTGTGTAAAAGCTTCTGACTGAAATAGAACATTTTAATAATTTAAAGATCTCCGTATAATTTCATTAGAGATTAGCTAATGAACAGGCAGCAGTAACTTCATATATATGCAACCATAGGATTGTGTTGATTATCCAAATAGCATATTTGGAGGGTTGACTTTTAGTAGTTTAATACTTTAAAAGCATGCTAATAAGATGACTACATTGGCCAGGGAGTGCAACAATTCACTGTTAATCAGTAATGCCTTCTTCAATGTGCATGTACATGTTTTATTTCAATTTTGGAGATAGCAATGACTAGAAATATTGCTTGACAGACAGGTGTGGCTTACTGTAGTAGCTCACTTAAAAACATTTGGAATGATGAAACAAGTCTTCACTATGTGTCATTGAGTGTGTTCATAGTGTGGTCTGCTCAAGCAGGTCTGAATTTAGGGGTTTGTGCTCTAGCCTGACTTGCAGTTGAGGCATTGAAACCTTATACTGTTCTTTGATTCCTGGATTCTTGACACCATCCACCCACATGGATAGAGTGGCAGGGCAAACTTTAAACAATCTTTAATATGCTGTCCCAGGCTGTTTGTATTTCTTTATTTGGGGATTATTAGCAGCTGCAAAATTTCTCCACTTTTGTTTCAACCACATGTAGTTAGTTCTGAACAAGACTGCTGAAGCTTGTTAACATTCCTCTCACTCTGAATGGTGGTTTTTGTAGAATTTTGAATCATTTATAAAGTGTTGGCAGATAGTTGTAAAATATAGGAAAACACCCACCTTTTGGCCAGTAATAGAGAATGAAAAATAAGACTTTAGGTAATGGAAAGAAAAGCTGACAGTATGGAACAGTTAGTCATTTGTTCAAAACCACTGAATAATAAATCAAATTCAAATGCACAAGTGAGTGTGGAAACCTGACTTGCTGACAGGAGCGATAATTTTTGTCTTTCTGGCTTTCACATGTTCCTCCATTCTACTGTCACTGGCTACACATTCTCAAACCCAGACATCAGTCTGCTAACACAGAAATGATTGAAAGCCTCAGGATCTCACCCCACCAAATCTCTGCTACTCTTATAATGTAGCAGTTCCATGACCACTAGAAGAGCTCTGGTTTCTCTTGCTTATTTCCCAGGTTGCTGTTGTTTTCTTCTTTTCATCGTGCTGGAACGTGGAGGTTGGGCCAGATGACCCACTGTGGTCCCTTCCAACCTGACTCATTCTGTGAATTCTTTGAAGAACTTACTGTATTTTTAATTTCACTTGTAAATTGATATCAAATTAGTTACTAAAGAGCTCAGTACTTGTCATGCAGTTTGACTGAACATGACCATACGAGTGGCATCATGAAAGCCTGGAAATTATGCACAATTCACATGTAGTATAGATGTTGTGCACATTCTTTTTCAAGAGGAAAAGAACAAAAAGCTTCTCAATTGGTAAGAGGTTCATTACTTTACCCAAAATCTGCTGGAGTGAGTAGAGGATTAGATGTTGCTCTCAGACTTCATCTGTTACTTGTCATCAATGGGAAACAAAGAACTTGTAATTGAAGGATAAGCCTCTGGAGAATAGGAAAAAAGGAAGCAAAATATTGCAAGTTTCTAAGAGATTGGAAATTCTGGATCTGCAAAAAGACAATTTTGAGAATTCTGTTAGGTTCTTTATGTCTACAGTATAAACTCATAATGTTTGACATTCATAGAGTGCAAAATTGGTATATGTGAAAAATGTACAAGTTCTTTTGAATATGCTCTATTCATTACCTATTCACAGTAGCAACTTACAGATATATGTAATGTGAAAAGTTAAATATAGCTATCTAGAATAGACATAGAATGCAGTAAGACTAATTTGTCTTTAATTACAGAATAGCACAGAATTCTTGTGGTGAACAGTTGTCCATTTGCTCAACTTTGTCTTTTGTTCAAAAAAAGCAAACAAGAATTATCTGTAGAAGTGACTTAAAACTTCCATAATTCTTATTAAACTTTGATCATTGTACCTGTTGTGATCTTTCCTTATGGAAGAATAGATTAATGGCATTCCTACCACTTTTTGATCTCAGTAACAGATGCGTGACTGGGAAGAGTATCTGTCTGGCAAATAGCTTTGTTTTCTACCACTGTGCATGTGAGAAAAAGAAATTTTCCTAAACAAACATACACTCTGAGCATAGCATCTGAAGTGATTGCCACCTCTCTGATCAGTTACGTAGTCACGTGCTTGCTGAATATATATTTTACATTTGATAGTGACCAGGAAAGCATTAATTTATAAAACTTCAATAACAGCACTGTGCATTTATCTTATTAAATCTGTGCCAAAACATGTGCTCCTGATTACAGAGAATTTGATTCAATGTTGAAATTGTGGAAGGGGTATTTACCAGGCTACCAGTATGTACTGAACAGACAAGGACTGGGGGTGCAATTAGGATAAATGATTGAGCTCATTTACGAGAGTCCTGTTATTCATAATAAACATTATTTTTACTGCTTTATCATTTATTTCTCCAGCGGCAGAAAATTAAAAGGCACGTAAAACTCTTTGTATCAGCTGCATGAGAAATTACTCGTGGTATATCAGTGTAAAGGAAAGTAGCAATACTGCAGAACGTTGATGTTAGTGAGATCATTACCAACATCTTTTCAAGTTGAGATTTCTCTACCATTAGTTGAGTGACCATAACTTGAGGTGCAAAAACTCACTCTTGGTCGTGCTGGTTAATTCTGAGAAAAAGTTGTCAAATGAACTTTGAAGAAAGCCAAAGTGTGCCAGTTGGAAGAGGCAAAGTTTGAAATTTTGGGTTTGGTTAAGCGTAATTTTTAGATATGCTAAGTACTGACAATTGTAGTTAAAGCTAATTGGAAATTAGCCTTAAGGTGCTTAACCTGATTGCAAATTAGCTCATGTGTGTAATACTATTAAGGGAAGATGTGGTTACCAAATGAAGGTGTTACAGAAGGGCACAGACCTTGCCCACTGCTTTTCCAGATGCACTTCATGTAAATGTATTTCTAACATGCCTTGATTTCTTCTGCATTTTCTATTACTGGAAAGTTAAAGAGATTGACCCCCTCTGCCCTCCTGTTATGAGGCACCTTTTTAACCTTTGCTGATTTGAAATTGTGTATCTCTGGAGCATTTCACTTGCTGCAGAGAGCAGGACAGTGAGCCAGGGCAGACTTGCTGTGTCACAATTAGTGTTGATGCACTTTAGAATCCTTGTGCCTCTTCTGTCCCTTTTTGATTATAAATTAATATTTTCTAGCAGAAAATAAACTATTGTGTACATATCACTTGCCTTGGAAATGACCAAAAGAGAATTACAGAGCACCTCAAGTAGTTTGGAAAATGATGAACCTACTGGTTCCATGGTATCTGTCTTCTGTTTCCATGGACTTATCAATGCTTCTCAAGAATATAAGAATTAGGAGAAATAAACTCAGGTTGCTGTGCCTCTGTGAAATCAATGCCAATTTTACACTTGTACTTCTTAAACAGGAAAAGAAATTAATGGCATGTTAATTTGCATATCAGGAGGGGCCTGACCTGGACAGGATAAGAACAAACTCCTGCAGGAATTGTGTTGTGGTGTTTGCTTTATTTTTTTAATTTATTGCAGATTTGCAATGCTGCTTTGAAGGACATTTCAAAGCATTTCTTTTTGTGTCACATTAAAGTTTTGGTCTGTTTCAGATGTCATGTTCAAAATCACTACATCTTTCATCCTTAAAAACACCCAGGTGTTGTTCTTCTGTGAATATAGATGGAAAAGTTTCCAGCTCCAGCCCACTTGTCACATAGTTTCAACCATCAAATAGTTCCTTAAATTTCTATTACGGATTAAAGATTCTGGTCAAGCTCAGAACTCTGAAAGCAAGCAACATTTTATAATGAATCCTATTAGATGTGGAAATTTCAATCAGACCTCTGTATTTGTAGAGTTACACTGCACTCTTGCAGTAATGTTTAACTGGCAGAATTAACTGCTTATGAATACTAAAGGCTTAAAAACAAGGTCTAGAAGCAGCCAAATTTTATGCTCAATTTGAATGACTGAGTTAAAGGGGGCAGATGTGAGCAGCAGATAATTCAGTGCTCACAGAGTAGCACTATCTAGTACTGTCTTAAAAATTAACAGAACCATAAACCTATATCATTCAACTGTGGATCTTACAGCAATTAGCAGGTGTAGAAATTTTGGGGAAAAAGCTATTTAGAACTGGATATGCTCTTCAGTGCAGTTGCTAAGTTCAGTTAAAAATATTAAATATTAAAAATATTTTTCACTTGTTTTCTCAGAATATAAAGTAATAACAGAAAAATGCACATTTTAAAATCTGTTTTCACCATGGAGTTGTTATGGGTTATTCCCATTCTGGATTATTGCTGTGGAGAATTAGCAGATTGTCTGTTTTAAATGAAATACCAGTAGCAGATCTTGATGAGCAAATAAAGAATAAATCTCCACATGCACTGCACGTGGAGAATTTAAAGGTGAAATAGCTGAAAAATGAGTGATAAATAGCTTTGTGAGTTGCATACTATAAGATTTTAAAGTAGCTAATCTGACAATTTTTAAAAGGGTTGATGGAGGTCTGGAAGCCAACTTGTTACAAATCATTAGGAAAGTGGTGGAAACCTAGAAAACTCTGTTTTGCTGTTTATAATCTCTGGTTTATCTGTTTGCAGTTCTAGTCCTCTCCAAAGAAATATATCAGAAATTGAAAGAATATAGGTGAAAAATGAAGCCTTTTCATTGGGAGAACATATTAGAAATTCTCAGCCTGCATGAAAGACAACTGAGAGGGGAATACAATAACAGTCTCTCAAATCATGGAGGAAAGGGAGAGGTTTTTACTGTTTCAAAATGCAAATTGGAGCACCCATAGAAACTACTGCCTTGCAGTTCCAAAACAAGTGCATGACAGTGGTTTTCTCCACAACATATAATTGGGGTGAATACTGAAAGTTTACATGGGCTAGAAAATAATTGAGCTGATTGAATTGAAGAAAAAACAATCCAAACACAAAGACATGACTTATTTCTTAGGAAATCCCTGGGTAGCTATATTTTGGAAGACAGGCAGTTTTTCTGGATGAATATCACTGTACCTTTTGTTCATGTTTAAGTGTACTGAATAAAATATATTTTTTAATTCACCAAGGCATTTTCTGAACTGTTGAAATCAGAATACCTTGCTGTGAGAGTAGGGTGCAAGAAACCTGGGGGTCATGGTATAACTAAACATGACTTACTCTTGGAATGTTTTGCTAATAATGACTAATTTAGTCCTAGAATGGAAATATTAAGTGTGATGATGAAATATCTTTCCTTCCACTAATGTTTTTCTCCTATGCATGGCAAACTCATTGTAAATGTTTTCAGAGCACATCCTCTCTCTTTACACTTGCTCAGATTTGTTTTGCCTCAGGTTTAGGTTGTAACTGCTGTCGTGTCATTCATTAGTGCTGATGGATTACTCGTACAATTAATGTTCCACCTGAGTAGAGAAATTAATTAGATGACCAGTTGATGTCCTTATTATGAATCAACAAATCATAAGGATTATTTAGACTTCACTGGATGAAATTATCTAGGCTGTGACAGGAGCTCAGACTGGGTTGTCATAACTGGATCTTCTGGCAAGGACATCAGAGCAACTGTAGCTATCCAAAAGAAGGTTCAGAGGCTTATTTTCTTGCAAAGTTTGTGATGGTTATTACTGAGTGGCAAACTGCTTAGTTATAAACATTGAAGGACCTAACCACATATGGAGTAACTAATATATTTTATACAAAGTAACAGTTAGGGAAGCCTAGTCCTTTAAACATACAATTTAAATAATAGGTAACTTTGTAAAACCAGGGTCATGCTGATAAAAGTCTTCTGAACAGTGTGTCTCTCTAGTTAACTAGTTGCTTTCTGGTGACTGCTTTTTGTGATCTATGCAGTTTGATGCCCATCTTTTTAGTGTAGCAGATGCTGCTCAGTCAACCTACCATTAGAAAATTATTTCTTGTCTAATATATTCACAAGGTTAAAGACAGAATCCACATCAGAATAAAAAAATAATTTTGCATTTACATTTTACCTCTAGATGGTGATAGTTAGATGCAGATCCTTTAGTGTCTGTGAAGAGAGTTGATTATTACAATAATATTATTTTGTCATATTTCTCAACTGTAGAGTATCTTGTTATTTTCTGTCTACATATGGATTCCACTTTCCCGTGAAGTGTACAGCAAATGCCATTAGTCATGCCTTTTGTTGCTATAATTACCAATGCCTGACACTTAAGATAATGAAACTGAGATTTTACGATTCTTAAAGTAATATCAATATTTAAAATGGCTTCTTGCAAATATGCCTTGTTTGCAGAGTAGCGAACACTTCAGATTATAAACCAAATAAGATAAAAGATTAACATGCTAATCAGACAAGACTGTTACCATCTGCATATGAATAGGACTCCCTAACATTGTAATCAATAAACATTTCTTACAATGTTTTTATTGATTTGACTATCTTCCGTCTTGCTGTTTAATACTGACCAAGATGTTTGCTCATAATATTTCTTTTTATATTACTTTAAATGATGTTTTCCTCTCCACTCTCTCTGAAGAAGGAACATTATCCCTTCATATGGAGGGGCCGTTAGCACAGAATCATTTTGGTCGGAAAACACCTTTACAACATCGAGTCCAACCATTAACCCAGCACTGCCAAGTCCACCTTTAAACCATGTCCTTAAGTGCCACATCTACACATCTTTTAAATCCCTCCAGAGGTGGTGACTCCACTCCTTCCCTGGGCAGCTGTGCCAGGGCTTGACAACCTGAGTGTTGACCTTTAGTTTACACCCAAGCCAGCATAACCTCAGTATTTCATCAAGGGTAGAAGTCTTAACAATGGGTGGCAATGCACTGGCAGTCAGTAGTTGAAAGGTAAGCAAAGAGTTGCAAAAATTAAACCCAAAGTTGAATTTAATTCTCCTGATGTATGATGAATTGCATGGCTGTAGCAGCTGCAGCACTAAGCAGGCAAAAAGGAGAAATAAATAGTCTTCTAATCACATTCCATTTCAGTGCAGCTCAGGGCAAGGAGAGAAGAAAATGAAGTAGAATGATTTGGAGAATTTGAAAGAAAAATATGGCTCATGGCATTCTGAAAGAGAGTGGTTTTAGAGTGCATAAGCCAAGAAGGTTGAATATCCCACTTTTTCTGCAGTGGGATCCAAGGATGTGTCAGGAGAAAAGTATTTAAATAACTGGAATTGAAGGAATATACAAGGATGAGATCAGTCCTTGGAGACTTTTATAATTATTTATTTTCTAAAGGAGACCGTAATACAACTTAATACATTGATTTGCTTATTGAAAAAAATACTGGGAAATTAAAAGCAGAATTTTTATTTTCAGATTATTTTATAACTACTACAGAAAGAAGCAAATAATTTAGATCCAATTAATATCTCAAATAACTATTAGCTATCTTGTTCAGAAATGGATCGGTGAGATAACTTCCTTTCCCTTGCCAGAGTACCCAAAATATTCCATTTGGAGAAAAAGGCAGCACTATTTTCTCCTCTGCAGAAACTTCTTTCCCTGCAGCAGTTGTCATGCATTACCATGACTGTATTGGTTCAAAGTGCACGTTTTTGCAATGATGTTAATTATTTTGGCTTCTTATAGGTCGTATTGCACTGTTGAAATGACCTTATTACATTATTGAGTGATTATTTATTTTTTTTTTCTTGCTGCTGATTTGATTTATATATAAAAAGACAAAAAATTTTGGTTTTATCCAGCAAAAGCAAAGGCAATGCTGCCTTTGTTCTTTAGGGACCAGTCACTGTAGTGCTGTTCTGGGGAGCAGAAGCAGAACTGGGACTGCAGAAGCCCAGTGAACATCACTCTGCACATGTGTAATTGGGTGGATAGGCCTAAAATGCATGACAATTTTCTGTTTAGTAGAGCAATATTGGCTGTTTTTAAGGCTCGTGCTTTGATGTGCAATGTGTCATATATTTGACACTGTATTGTTCATTTTTCTGAACTAAATAACAAAACCTTGAAGATTTAACATAACAAAATGTATTCTAGTACTTGCAGTCTTTGTGCAAGTAGATAAAATGGTCATATTGAGATAAAAGCTTATTCACTTTAATTCCTGGTATGTCTCTATGGCACACAAAAAGCTGCTCATATCACAGCTGAAAAGTTTCATTGTTCCATTTGTTTTTCATTATGTAGAAATTCTTAAATTGGATCATTTTCAAAGGGGGAACTTAACCATAAATACAGTCCTGCAGCTGTGTCAAAATATAACTTGCATTTGTATTCATTTCTCACACTTCAGAGGTAACTTTGGAGAACTGAGCTTGAATTTATATTCTAAACAGAATCCCATTCTCCTGAAGTAAAGTCAAGAAATGAAATCAGTTCTTCCTTTTTTTGCGATATGCTTCCCCTTTGGATTCACCCCTTTTACTTCTTCTCTATGTTTTGAATGCAGATATATATAATTTTGATAGAAACCTCCTAAATAGATTGAAATATGTCACTCCTATTTTATAATGTGCTTTCCTGAGAGGAAAAAAAGGATAGTTCCAATCCACTGAAAACAATTATTTCTAAATAGTGAACTTTATTCAAAATATCTTTAATTTAGTGTTCCTGAATAATTAAGATGTACATTGAAGTTGGGTCAGAGTTTTAAGAGTTAAAGAAAACTTTATTAGTATAAAGGTAAAAGTATGGATCAATGGTACTCCAAATTTTAGTGTTATTTAAAAGCAAATGTAAAGAAAACATTCACTAGTCAAGCTTAGCTGAGTTAACAGTGAAAAATAATGGTGCCAATGTGCGTGTAATGTTTTTGTATTCATGCTGACTGGGTTGTCTCTACTAAACCACTTGCTAATTTTTCTTTTTGTTGTCACATGCTTGGGCATTGATTTGAAAGTATGTAACAAACAAGAGGACCTCCAGAAAACTCTCTTTTATTAGTGAGGGAAAGGAAGTTAGAAATACAGTAGTATAGAAATAGTAGCTTTTTTCTCTCGCCCTTTTTTATCCCCTGGTAATGCTTACTGAGGTGGTAAAGGTCACAGTAGCTTCCTTAGTGTAGATCAGTCTCTTTTGCATTCCCAACATTGTTGCTGCCCAACATTTTTTTCCCATGCTTCTAAGGCAGCTATGACCTTGTCCAGCCTAGGACTTGTTCTTTACAAACATTCTTAGTGTTCTTTATGTCCTTTGAAGTGTTCTGCTGCTGAATTGTCCCAAGTTCTCTTCCATCTTGTGCCACTGAATTTTATATGTGGTTTAGTAGAGTTTCACTACTCACCTTCCCTTAGCATTGTTCCCTCCCTTTCTGACATTTTTCTTGCCTCAGGAATAGACCATGGACTCACAAGGACTTTAACTTCAGCATTTTTGTATTTGTGGATCTCACATAAAGAGTTCTGTGGCAAGAATTCATTTTTCTTTACGTATTCAGATCATCCTACCAGGAACTTCCCCATATTTGCAGGGAAGATTCAGGAGTAACTTCATTTAGGGGAGATCCTTCTTGATGCCTAATCTGCAATTTCTATAACCATGAATGTCATTGCAACAGAAGAAGGTCTTTAATATCCCAGTCAGTGTCTCTTGCTACTCACTGCATTGAGAGGGACACAAAAGTGAATCCTCAATATACCAACCTATATTTTTGCATCAAAAAGAAAAGCACCCACATTGGACTCCTGCAGACCTGAAGAACAAGTGTTGGTTGCAGGCATTTGGTCTGTGTACACTGGAAATGGAGCAAGTTGGAATTTTGGTATTTGTCCTTTATTTTCCTCAGGCTTTTATACATAAGTAGCAAGGAACTGTGTCAAGGGTTACTAGTCTGTTACCAGGACTTGTTAACAGCATTTTGGATTCAGAACTGCTTAAAAGATTTCTTAACTTATTAAAGAAACTTTTGGCTCAAAAAGCAGGACCATGGGAGTAGGATTTTTCATTTCAGTATGCAATCAGTAAACCAGTGCTTTCAAATTGAGTCTCAGAAGATTTTTGGCATTTCAGTAATAAAAAGTTAGCAGGTAGTTGGCTGATAAACACAATATTAAATTGCAACTGTTATTGCTATTGCTCTCCAAATCTTTGACTTCAGATGTTTTTGTGATGAGAAAATAACAGACTAATTCATTATACATACTTATTAACTGAAATTTTTCTTGGAGCTGCTGTAAATCAGAGCTATAGAAAGGTTACCAATCAATCTTTACATGGGAGACCTAAATGGAAAGTGCTCCGAAATTAACAGCAGAAACTACTTAACTAATTTTTTGATATTCAAGAGAATATTAAAATAAAATCTTTTGTCTACAAACAAATAAGCATTCTAGCAGTGATTTTGATTGAGTCTGTAAGTTTTCATTACCTTGAAAATTACTTAACTAGGTTAGGAAGTGGATAATATCAGGAAAACACGGGCATTAGAAAAGAATTGTAATGATTTAGAATTGATTTTTTAAAATTGATCATAGAATAAGGACTAAGAGTCCTTTAAGTCCTTTAAACTTTCTACAACATGATCTTAAAATACTGTTCTGTAATTATGTGTCATTTGCAAAGGTATTTGCTGTAGCAAAAGGTGGTATTGCTCTGGGGTACAGCGAGACAAGTTGGGACAAAAAGACACCAAAGTGTCTGTTGGCAACTACAGATTTCACTAATTTTCTATCAAAAGGCCGTGAATGAAATTGTGGGGATGATGGGAAAAGACCTAAAACTTTTTTCAAACCATGCATCTGAAGTTGCTTGATTTAGCATTATTTCAAAATTTTGTCTGCAGAAGTAATCCTTCCCTGATCCTCCTGTGCTGGTATGATCTGCATTTGAGGTAAAAGGGGGATAACTATGTGCCTTAAATGACTACACTAGGATAAGTTTATCCAAATAATTTTATATTTAGTATTTGCTTTGTTTGATTTCCCAACTGAATTTGCATTGTCTTGGCAAGGGAATAGTATTCCCTTCTGAGATAATGAAGGTTTAAATCTGTACTGCATCATGAACTTTAATATACCTTTCATACTCTATTATATGATTGTCAATAAATTCAATATGGCACAGGGCTCCAGATGTTGCATTTTCATTTCTTACTGCTGAAATGAAATCAATATCTGTGTACATAGAAGAACAGTAAGAAATTTTCTAGTGGTTTTATCTAAGAAATTAATCTATGGTTTTGCAGTCCTTAAAAATTTCAATTACAGTGTACCAGGTTCCTTAATTAGTTAACTATGGGTTACAGCTTAACAGGTAATGTTGAACTGCATGATTCACCAAATCACATGTGCAAAGATAACTGCTTAGTTAAATTAAGGTTTCCATATTAAATGACTTAGTTAAAAATAATTGAAGTTTTTTATTGTCCCCGCCCCCCCAGGGAAATTGAATCATGAATCTTGGGAATGTATACAAAATTCCAAACACTGTACTGGTGGAAGTGAGAACAGGCAGGGAGAGGGGTTAGATCTGGGCGAATAAAGATTTTAATATAGTTTTTACTACATTAAATAAATTTTATTAGAATTATGCAAAATACTTGCATCTCATATATCCCTTCATTTGCTTTGAAAGATGTACTTAATTGTTCAAACAGATGGTCCTGTAGGAGTTTAATTATCCTGGCCTTATTTTCAAAGTGGAAAAGAAATCTGAATACTTCTTGCAGACTTACTATTGTGGTTCCATCATTACACTGTCTGAATTCTTGTTACCAAAACCAGTTGAATTTTTGTATACATCTGCATTTGTAATTCACACAATACTCTGAATCTTTTGAATTCTTAGATGTGCTAATTTTGGAATTGTAGTATTCCTTTTTTGGAATTGCAGTATTCCTGTGGAAAATGTATTAGTATTTTCTACACTGAAATAGTCTAATTTGGCAGAATGGTGTCTGCATGGTATATTGCATTTTGTTGCAAGGGCAGAAGCCTCCTATAAATTTGAAAAACTAGGTGTCTGTAAGAATAAAAGGACTTGATAAAGACCAAACTAAAGGAAGGCTGCATGAGCTGCTTTTGTGGGAGGAGGCATTCACTTGACATCCCTTGATCTCTGAAATACCACAAGTCCTTAGTAAAATATAATTTTTTTCTAAGGACTTGTCAAATGTAGAGGAGAAAGACCATGTTAATGTTTCAATCTCCAGGAAAAGCTGCACTTCGCTGTTGAAATTGGCCACATCAAAATCCAAAGTTCATTTTTTCTGAGTATTCCCAAAAACACAGTTGTTACTGCCCACTCCTCGGGGTTGCTTTTTCACATGAGGGTTCTCCTGATACTTGTCTTACAGCTTACTAATGAATTCCTGGGGGTTTGTGGAGCAGCAGGGCAAGGCAGTGTCATTGGGACCATTTCAGCTTCATTCCTGGTGCAGAATGCTGAGATTATTGGTGCACACACCACAAGGAATAAGCGACAGATTCTAGAAAGCAGCTTAGGAAAAGATCACAATGGATCTTGAGTTCTGATGCTTGGTTTAGAGTTTCTGATGTGCTGTTTCAGCATTCTTTTAAACTGTAGGTTCATTCCTGTAGAGAAAAAGTTATTCCCCTAGAAAAGAGTGAAAACTCAGTTTTCTGGAAGTATATTTCACTTCTCCATGAAATTTTCCCAGAGAATGTGAATATTTAGCATGTAATTGGTAATATGCTCATAAAATAATGAGTGGCAAACAAAAGCAGATTCACAAAAACTACAGCTGTGTTAAATTATACTTAATGTCCTATACAAGCAGAAAGAATGAACTGTGTTTATTTTCCAAACAATAAAATTTCTAGTTTAGTTTTCAATGTAATTTTGTTAGGAAGTAAATTAAGTTTCATACTTGGGATAAAATTATGTTTTGAAATTCTGATGGTACAAAGCTAATTTACAAAGTTGAAGAACTGTGTTGAGGACACAGAAATCAATTTTATAGTGGTATTAAATTATTTTTTTCCTCTGGTCACTGGGTAGCAGAATATGCTGGAAACCATGGTAACAAAAAGTGCTGCCATGGTTGCCCCAGAGTCATGTTCAAATAAGCAAGCTGTGTTTGTCTTGATTAAAATAAGAGAAAGAAAGAAAAAGAAAGGGAAAAAGAGAGAAAATTAGGTTAATGACCTGTACAGTAGAAACAGCAAAGGCACAGTCAGAGCTGTACCTGTGGCTCCATGATCCTGGAACTTCTCGTGCTGTTGCGTCACATGAGGCTTTGAGGACTGAGGAGATCAATCATCTCAGGATTTGTCTTTACGCTGTTTCCTTTCATGTCTGTATTTTGCAGGTTTATATCAGGATAAAGGATGATGAATGGAATGTTTATCGAAGATATGCAGAGTTCAGAAGTTTGCATCATAAATTACAGAGTAAATACCAGCAAGTGAGGACTTTTAACTTTCCACCTAAAAAGGCCATTGGAAACAAGGTACTTGAAAGAACTCACAGTATCAGTAAAAGCTGGGGGAAAAAACCTCTATCATTCATACACAAATAAAAGAGGTGACTCATAAATGTTTTTACACTTGCTAGACAGTACCTGCTATTTTTATACAGACTTTCCCCTTACCAGGTGCAGGTTCACTGGTGTAGGTAATGCAATGGTTTTTCCACTTACTGAAAAGAAAACCGGTTCTATTAAATGAAATATTCATGACATACACAATAAACAAATGCACAGAACCTCAAAAACTGTGCTGGACAGCTCCATATGTAAAATGAAGTCTACTACATTTAAAAAAAAAAATGGCAGCAATTAACAGTGGTGAGTAATTAATTAAATATTGCTGTTGCAATTTTGTGTTAGAAAAATCATCTTTGCTAATTTGTATGAGATAATGTAAAATTTCAAAAACAACTAGAAAAAAAATTATAAATTCCTTACTCACTTTTGGATGTCAATGAATTGGACTGTGAGGGTTTAAAGGTAGTAACTGATCTGACTCCAATGGTTTCCCACGTGTACTCCAAAAATGAGCAGGTGCTGTGAAAGGGCAGTAATGCACATAATCTGGAATAAGTGGTGGTGATGTAAGTATATTAAAATGAATCAGTAAAACCTGCAGTTCTGTTTGCTTGGCATAAAGTCCACTGTTAATGTGGTTGTTCATTGCCTGCGAACCTGGGAAATGAAAATACTTATGAGATCTTTTCTGGTTTTTTTTTCCATCTGTTAGAAGCTCATGCATTTTTCATTTAATTTTTAGTGGATGGTTTTGTAATAGAAACAATGTATTTTCTTCTTTGTTACATAACTAATTCTCCCTTTTTTGAAGTGATGGAGTATCAACCACTTCAGTAAATTATAAAAGCCGCCTTTTAAGCTTTTTTTTTTTAATAGTCTTTCATCCTTAATTACTTTAAATACTAATTGAGTTACAAATTCAGTTGCATGGTTGATGCATACAAAATTATCAGTTGAGCAACTCATTAAAAAATTTACATTGCTTATTCTTCTATTGCTTCAGCTTTGAGCCAAAATTCTACCTTAATCCTGCACAAACCCGCTTTCTCTCATATCAGGTCTCAGAAAAAGTATCTTTTTACATTAAGAAAGGGGTGCCATCCATTGGACTCCTGAAAGACTGCTGTGATGAGACATGAGAGAGTGGTGATTATACTTCTGTGTGTTAGTTTAGTGATTATAAGCTAATATTTAGTTTCTTAGTGATTATACTTCTGGGTACCTGGTGTAAATAAATTGGGAATCAGAGTGTGACACTTTCACATCAGCTTTGCAAGAGCTTTTACCTCAGTTTGTCACACAAGAGCTTATTTGCACAGCACACTGTGTAGGAATTTCTTTGTCTTTTAGTGGTGCTCTTTTCTGTACATGTCACAGTATGTGTTACCTTCAGGAATATTGTATCATTTTGTGCAGTAGCTCCTCAGAAAATAACTGCCTTGTGTGACTGACTGAGATGGATTAATGGCCTGGAGATGGCCTTCCCTTCCATGGCAGAGCAAGTTGAAGGTTTAAAAGGAAAGTTTAAAAATATCAGTGTAAAATTAATTAATTCATATGGGTGTGTGTCTGTCATGGAATTCTGTAGAACTTTCAGTTTAGGATGAGAGGTTTGTGCAGGATGTTACACATGCAAATGTTTGGCAATAAACATTAGAAGAGATATTGCCAATACTATTTTTTTCATGCTGCTTTTTTAACTTCAGTGGCTCCCAAAGCACGTTCCCTTTTAGATATGCACTTGGATTTCACTAGGTATTTTTTCTCTCTGATATTAGTTACACTGTTTCTGATAGAATTGGAACTGTCTTCCTGTTCCTAGATTAATCATTATGATCTTGAATCGGTGCCTGAAGAGCAGTTTCAGTAGCTGAATTCTGCTAACAAAAGTGTCTCTTACGTCACTACGGTTTTCATATCCTTTACAGATCCTCAGTGTTATTAGATGCCCAAATAACATATTGGTAAAAAAATTGTCCTCCATGTGTAAATAGCTGAAAATCACTATTTTGCAGTTTTTGGAAGGTGGTGTTGGTGCTTTTATATCCTTCAGGTCTGTACCTGAATGCTGTTATTCTTTGCATGTCTTCAGTCCCCTGTTTGGTACCGTGAGGCTGATGAAGGTGATTCTAAATGTTAGTGGCATTGGAAGCTCCTGCTGGAATTGATGCCAACTCTAAATCTGGTGTTCAGTGACACATCTCACATTTAGGGAACCTCCAAGACCACAAGAGGACACCACATTCTACAGAATTGCTCCTGCAGAGTGACCAAATGCTGTCCAGTGTTTTGCTATGCAAAATATTGGAGCTCTGAGAAGGGAGTTTGACTAGAAGAGATAATGGAGAAAAACATATGGGGAAGTATTAATTTTCATGCACAATTTTCGTGGTTACTGCAGTAAAAGTCAAGGCAGATCAACTCTGCAAAGTTGCAGAGTTTGATGTTGGGAAAATACAAAAGGAAAGCAGAATTTCAGCTGAATGAGGATTGTAAAAAGTCAGAAAATCAAATATTATTACATATATATAGTAGAATTTGAAAATATTTAACAATTATAAACCGATATTTTGAGGGTATAATATATTCATTCTAATTATGATGTTTTAAATGTATTTTTGCCTTTCGTTTGTTTGCCTTCAGTTGGGACAATTTATCTTAATAGTTCATGATTTTTCAATGAGTTATGTATATAGGATTAGAAACTAGCTTTAAATGCTTTAGGAAACATAAATTTAATGTACAGAAAACCAATTAGTTGAAAATTAACCGAGAAGAGGAAGGAATACTGCTTTGGACAAGTAACTTTTTTTCAGTTACAAAGAAGAGTATGTATTTGCCTTTCAGGTTGGTAACCTCATTTTCAGTGTATCAGTTTAACATTTGAATTTAGTAAGTTAGAACCAACATAAAGCAATGAAGAAAATAATTTGATTTATAAATGTTGCTTTGAACCTAGTTAGAGCCACAGGAAAATATAATAATAATGCTTGCAAGATTCCAGGTATTAATTTTCATATATACTAGTCCCCATTCTGTATATCTTCTACTAAAGATATTTCAGGGATGGTAGGAAATAGTTGTCAAAATCCTTATAAGTAATCCTAGCAAGAATCAGTGTTCTTACTTCAGTTTATTGATGCTCTGTTTGAGCAAAACCAAGAAATATATTTGTTCTCTTTGCATTGTGTGTGTAAGAGAAATGTCATATACTCATAATATATTTTGTACTTCTTTTTTAAACTGCAGATCATTTTATTTAAAACTGACAAATTTCAAGAGTATTTTTAACACTTGAACTGTTCGATTTTGTAATTTAAAAAATGCTCCCTGTGTACCAGCCTGGATCGTGATTTGCTCAGTATTTTATATGTAGCTGTATATAGCAATATTTGTAATTTCAAACTATGACCTTTCTTGCATGAAATAGATTTTTACCTTCTAGCAAGCCTTCAGGTACTTTGGATCTTTTGAACTCATCCTTCCATTGTCTCAGTTTAAGTCTTTGTGACTCCTGCCTTTCTGTCAGGAGTGCCCAAAGGACAGGCTCGTTTCCAAGTCTGGAGTGTGCCCAGTTGTGTGAAGCTCATGAAGAGCAGCTCCATACAGATGTAACACTTGGTTACAAAGGGTTACCTGAATGTTCTTGCATAGAAATATTGCTTAATTTTTTTCATTTAAGACAAACCCTTATATTTAGGTTCTGAACCTTTGTTGGTGCTGTGTTGGTATCTCATTTTCAGACTATTGGTTAAATAATAATACTTATTTACTGGACTTATTATTCTAATTTTTTGGAATATTGCATCATTCTTAAAATCTCCATTGCTACTTCTGCACTGGGCAGATTATAGTAACCAGTAATGATCTAATTAAGGATCTTCTTGCAAGAGTATTGTCCCAGTAGAGGGCATATCAAAATAGAAATGGTTCTGTACTTCCACTGAAGAGGTGAATTCAGGGATTGTCTAAGTGAGTAGAAATTGAGTCAGGTACCTTTCCACTGAATGCTGACTTGACTGCACAATATCCTTTGCTTTCCTTTAAAAGATTGGATACCCCATATGGAAAGAATACACAGCACTTTTCTGAGATCAGAAGAGTGACTTTGTTGTGACTCCTCAGCTGCATTGGAAGAACAATACAGAAATCTAAAATAAGTTTTCTGTCTGGGAGAAAATGTTGAGAGCAACATAATTCATCATTTTTTGCCCATGCAACTGAAGTCTGTGAGCTGGATCTGTAGCCAAATGTTAGTTCAATAAAATAAATGTGTCCCTCTCACCTGTCAGCGAAATTGTAGATTATTTTATATACTTTTTAAAAAGTGCATATTATATTAAAAGTTCAAACATTATGTTCATATATTTACACAGGTATCTATTTGTTTATGCATGTATACATGTGTGTGCATATGCAACATCAGACAGCATTTGGGATATATATGAAGTTGGCTTCTGGAATGTATTCTGTAATTCTGCAGCTTCTATTCCCCAGCAGCTCTATCTTTCTCCCATTTATGTCAGTGGAAATGCTGCCTTTACAGGATGGATTCCCTGGCATTTTGTTCCCAACAGCATAGCTGTGTTTTATCAGTGTTTGGTCTGTTGGCCTCTTGCTGAAGAGAGTGAAGAGTTTAAGAAAGTGTGCAGGATAACTATTTTAGAATTAAAAGGTAGAGAAGGTAAAGATTTTATTACAAATATAACAATGTAGCTTGCTGTTGTGCTTATAATGTTTATTGTTTTTTAGAAGTTTGTCATGTAAAGAATTATCAGACTCTGTGTGTGTGTGTGTCTATGTTGAAGTAATTTGAAACCATTCAGATTAGAGCTGGATTGGTGATATCTCTGCTCTTGAGGGTTTCACTGGTGTCATTGATGTGCAACCCCTGCCATGTGTTTCCTCACTGTAAAAAGTTGAGGTGCCATTTTCAGCAAGCAGGACCTGTCTATTCAGAGATGAGAACCCTCCTAAATCTGCTTTTTAGACCAGATGATGGGGGAACTAAAGTCCTTTTGGAAAAGGATAAAAGGAGAAAAATCACGAGAGGATCGAAGTTTTTAAAGGAACACACACACCCTCCTCCCATGTAAAATATGTTTTAAAATAGGAAATATAACAATTCCTGTTTAACTAGTGCATAGACAACAGAAGAAATATGGAATGGTGAAAGGATAATGGTGAAAGAATCTTAGGGAAGGAAATAACTTCATTTTAGCTTTGGGTTTGTTTGTGTCCCGGTTCAGCGAAGCACTTCGGGACATCCTAAAATTTAAGTAGGTGCTTGACTTGCATTGAAATTGGAAGTACAGATATATGTGCTTTTGTACTATATGGGCTTTAGTGGCTCATAGAAACTATCTTTCATCAGATTAGTTTGTCAAAGTCATGCTGGCATGGGGCACTGAGAAGAAAGTAAAACTTGCAGCTAATGTACTTGGGACAGTGGGTTAAATAATGTTTCTTAGTGCTAAGCTTTGATATCCCATGTCTTCAAGTAGAAATGGTAGAAAATTATGACTCTGATGTTTCAGCATTAGAATATTAATAAAGGAGAAAAACTTTGGAAATATAAATCCTTCAGTTATGTATTAAAAATTTGAATTTAAAGATTGCATTCATTAATGCTTTCTTAATTTTTGGATGATGTAATATAGAAGCTTAAATTCTGTATTATTCTTGATTTTCAAAGTGAGTAGATTTTCATTTTTAACCCTCTTAGTGGACTTAACTAGTGTATTGAGTTATTTTCATACACTCTTTGGCCTTGTGGGCTTTAGGAAAAACTGTAGCTAATATAAATTTGACAGATATATTTGTGCTATAATGTGGGTAAAAAGAAAAGAAAGGGTTCCATTTGTATTGTGTTCAAATCGGGAAAGGAACTCAGATGAATCTTATCTATATAGCTCTATGTGTTAATTCTATAACACTGTTTTTATGGCACTCTAAAGCCACAAAAGAAACTTTTTCCTCTAAATTCACCATGTTACTTCGTAGCTGGAAAGTTCAATTCTCAAAGAAGTATGAGCTTTAAATAACCATTGGGATTAAACAAATACCATCTAGTTTTCAAGTATGTAACTTAATTGAACTACCATACAAATAGAAATAAAAATAATTTCACACTTTGCATAACCATTAAGTTCTCTAGTCACAGCACAACTCTTTCCTGACACTGTCACCTGCACACTAAGGGGGAATACAGAATATTTCAGATTGTAAATCCAGGTCCTGGGGGTTTTCTACTGCATGAGAGTGCAGTTGATATTTTATGTATACAGCACTAAGAAAAGAGCATTCAGTTCTTCTTCATTTCCATTTTTTTGTCATATCACTATCTAAGAGAAGAGAAATAAGTCAGCAGGAAATGGTTGGCTTTTATATGACAAATACTTTATAGCAAACGCTTCTCATTGTGTGGTGTGAAATGTCTGGGTTACTTGAAGCTCAGCATGAAGGTTAAATCCAGCACAGTGCAGAGCAGCATATTTCATTTTCAGTGGTTTAATTTAGAAGGTAAACAGTTCACCAACTCTTACTTCTCCATCTCTTTCAGAATGTCTCACTGAATTAATCTGTTCGTTTGGTGCTCAATTGCACCGTTTCAAGAAAATAGTGAATTAAGTCTTTTTCATTTCAATTTACAAAAATTTGCTGCTAATTACTGCTGAAGTTTAGGAAGAAGGAATACAGACTGTTTAGGGTCTACAAAACAAAACTTTGCCTGTTGAGTTTTTTTTTTATTCTTGCTGTCTTGTAATGCTATAATTAAGAGAAGCAATTTATCCTAAGAAATTATTGAATCTAGAGCCCATAGAAACAGTTCAGATGGTGTTGCTTTACATCATGACATTATGGGGGGAAAAAAAAGAAAGTCATTTACATGCTGCTTGGACAACTGCTAGATAAAAATATGGCAGTTTTATAACAACTCATGCGTCATTTAGATATTCTAGTAGCCTCCTGGTATAAAATGAAAATATAAAAATAATTTTCTAAATTTATTTCTTATTGTGATGGTGATGCTAAATTACCAAGTTACTTGGATTAATAAACTTCCTTTCAGAGAGACGTTAGCAGGGACACCTGATTACAAAAATAAAAGTAAAACCTTTCTTTTTCTGGATTTGAAATTTTACCCACATTTTTCTCTTTCTGTGCCTGTCAATATGCTTGATTTTACACCCCTCCTCCCTCCTGAAATGTATTGTTTTATAAATATTGGCAAATTTTCATCTTACTTGCTCTACAGCTTTTTGGGCAATTGCTAGTACTAAAGATATTCAGTGTTAATATTTTAAAAAGAAAGCTATTGAATACTTCAGACTGTGTGAAATGCTGGAGGCACTTCCTGCATGAAAAATCTGGTTTTTTTCATTGTACCAAGTAAAATATCTTTGCGTGAAGGCACAATAAATAATGGGCACTTAATATCAATATTCCCCATTCATTCAATTTTTACTTTAGAAAACAGATTTGTCCTATTGGAGTGCATATAAATAAAATTTCTATTAAAGGAGAATCTAGTTTTTACATGAGAATAAAGTTTTTATTTTAGTATTAGATTTTTTTAAGGGGAAGCATCACTGTAAGCCTACTATATAGATAAGCTTGTACACTGTAAGCACGGTATGTACCATGTTTCTAAAGGGTTTTGAGGGGTTTTTTTGTTGTTTTAAAGTCAGAGTCTGTCTTTATTGGTCTTCAGGGCATTTTCAAATCTGATTAAAGAAAGAAATTAAGAAAGAAAACTGCAGTGTTGTGGGGAAGCACTGAACTGAGACACATTTTAACTAATATTGTTGATAGTTATTACTGTAATATAGGCTATTGAGAAAATGGATCTCAATTTCCTGAACTGTTGTAGTTTGCAGAATCTCCTGAATAAAGTTATAGAGTAGGCTGATAATGCTTCATCTGAGGAGAAAACAGAAACAGGATTTCCCTGTTCAACAGCTGAACAAAGGATAAGCCCTGGGGGTCTTGCAGTGGGCTGCAGTTTGTTATTGATGCTTTTTAATGGACAGTTGACAAATCAACACATGGTTGGCATATATGTCTTTAAATAACAAAATATTTAGATGACCCTGGATTCTGTTAGCATGACATTACCAACTGAGCTCTCTTTCTAACAGTGGCATTAAGCACAACACTAACAAGGGATCAGTTTTAGGTTTATTCTCAAGCAGTGTTTTTTTCTGTTGTTGTGTTCATTCATTTTTAACACGTTTTCTTGAAGAGGATTTTGAGGAAGTTTAGTCTTTTGGAGGGATGATAAATTGCTAGCTTGAAAATGCCAGGTATCTTAAGAAACCTGCTGGGTTCCAGGACTCTGTAAATGCCCAAGCCAATTTAGAGAGGTACAGGACATGGTTTGATTGAGATCTATTACAGAGGGAGAAGAATTTATCAGACTGGGATTGTCTGTTGTGTGAGCAGCTCTACATGTGCTGCAGGAGATGCCTCAAGTCTCAAAAGATTAGAAATGCTGATTAAAATGTTGCAGTTTTCCACATAAATTTGTGTGAGACTGAGGGCATGGCAGGACTGTAGCTCACCCTTAAGTGGCTGCCACTGGATGGGATTTGCAGCAATGCCTTTTTCAAACTACTTTATCTAAAAGCATTATTTGCTTTTCTGGTATCTTTGAAATGAACCCAGAGTTGGAGATAGAAATGCATCAGCTATTTTAGTAGAGAAACACAGACTAATAATTACAATTATATAGTGAATCTCTGTTTAAAGAAAAATAGATTTCTTTTCAAAACTGACAGTTTCTTGATTTCTTCTTTGTACCTCATCCTCTTAAATTTCCCTCTGTTCCACTGAGCAGTAAATGAACAAAAAAAAAATCACACACTGGGAAGGGGAAAATGGAAATTTCATGTATTGTATACCCTTGTTATGTTGTGTAATGCCAGCCTGATTCTGCCATACAGAACCTGGCAATTCCAGTATGATGGAAATTTTAAGCTCATGTAGTTTCAATAATTTGGAGATAATTTTCATTTAATATGATAGTATCCGAGTTTCAATAATTTGGAGATAATTTTCATTTAATATGATAGTATCTGGTATATTTAGTATTGCAAACTGCACCCTCCTAAAAGTTCCATGATGCAGTAGTTACTGAAGGACAGGTGTATTCAAGTCCTATTTTACTGTGACATTTGCAAAGGTATCAATTAGCCTGTAAAAAGTAATACTTGCTATATAACTATTTATTAATCACAAACCAGTGAGAATGACTCAGCAATTGAATATTTAATTAGCTCCCATTTCTGATTTCATTTTGAGGTTAGTGATTTTGTGCCTCATAAATAGATAAAAACTGATGCAATAATTTTGCTAAGACTGGTTGACCGAGATGGTGAAAAATATTAGGCTCCACTAGAATAACCTGAATTTTTTTCTGCATTTGCAAGTTCAACTTTGACTAGCACTATTGTCAGTTTTGTTCATTGTGTGGTATTAGAGACTGATTAATAAAGTCCTAAAGCCATATGTCCTTTTATTTTAATTGCGTTGTATTGAGCCTTTAGCTGTTTTGTTGTTTGGTTTTGTTTCAGAGGTGGGTTAAATGAGAAGTTATGGTTAGACCATCAGAAGCAGTGTGTTTTATGTTGATTGCAACAGCACCAAACCCAGAATCTAAAAGTGTTTTATCTGTCCCTAACTCATGTCAGGTAACCATAGCAATTATAGCGCTTCCAACAGCTCCTGGAAAATGTTTGAAACATCTTAAGTGAGCTGTCCCATTAATAATGAAGAATATCAGTGTTTTGCCATCTGTTACATACTAACAGTGTATATAAAAGACCAACAGTTGTGTGAAACAATTTAAACTGCAAGTTGGGATGAACTTGTCTTGCAATGAAAAACTGCAAACCAGCGTAACATAAAATATGGCACCTCTAGACTCTGCTTCTTAGTTTTATAGCTTGACATTGCCTTCTAACATCTGAGAGTCTACAAGATTTCCTTTATCTATGTTACAATTTTTAGAGATTTGTAATTTGATATTAGCATTTTGCTGTGGGCAGGAGAAACTTGGCGTATTGTCAGTCAAACAGAGTTTCATAAAATATTTTGGACAGCATGAATTTCAGATTACAAGTATTTTCCCAGATGTGTCCTGTAACTGCTTCTGTAATCTGAAGCAGTTTTGCTTGTTAACTGCAATTTTGTGGACTCTCAATCAAAAATGTGTACTCTTCAACTGTGGGCTAGGAAATAACTTTCACAGTAGTGAGTGCAGAAGCAGTGATAGTTTTATTTTTCAGAAAATATGCCTAAAAATTGAAGGTGAATACTGGTATGTTCAGTCTCAATTTGTGTACGGTATAAGTTTACTCTGCATAAATTGGTGGTAAATGTGGCCAACATGCCCTAGAGATGTATATCAGAATCTGGGCATATTTTGCTATAACAGAGTACCTCTCTATATAGTCCCCTTTCTTTTAACAGGGAAAGAGATTCTTAGTCAGATAGGAACGTCAAATATAACTTGCAAATACAAAGAGGCATTTATGAGGCAAGGAAAAGATCTTCTCTTTGTTTCAGAACCAACTGGTCAAATGACTGGCTGGATGATTCCAGAGAAGTTCTTGTTAGAGACCAGACCTGCTGTTTATTCACCTTACCCACTCCATTTTTTCTATACATTTTTAGTTTCAGGATTTGCAATAATACCCATTTGTATTTTTGAGAGCAGGCCTTCTTTTTAACCATGTAAACAGGATCTCTCTTCAGTGAAATCTTAAAAGTTTGTGTTTATCTAAATAGTGTTACTTTATCTTTCTGTATATGTGGGTTTTTTTCCAAAAATGAAACTATATTGTCTAACATTTAATAATGTGAAAACGTAAGGTTTTTTGCAAAGTTAAATGTATTTATAATTTAACAAAATTACTTTGTCTTCAAAGTACATTCAAATCAAGTGTACATAAATGTGTATGTTAAATCTGTAAATTAAATCTTAGGGAAAGAGCTTTGCTGTTTTCTATGTGAGTAGATATGCAAGTGTAGACTTGTATTGACAGGTACAACCTCATACAGTCATTAAAGACATGGACTGAAAATATGGAGCAGGTTTCACTGATACAAATACAAACCAAAATATTTCACTTTACTTTTTGCTTGTAAATAAAAATAGGAGTTTGTTTACGAGTTGGAATATAAAATACTAACTAGATTTCTGCTGTAGATAATTGGGCCCAATGAAAAGAGGGTAACAGTTAACTTTTTATTATTTGAGACTGAAAAAATTGGCCAGGCTTTGAGCCAATTGTGTTTTTCTGTTACCAGTTGTTCTGTTTACTATATTGTGACAAAGACTCTTTATTACTGCAACAGCTTGGCAGTAACAACTGCCTGGTAGAATCATTTCTCTGAGTACCTAACCTGCTGTTGCAAAATGCACACTTAATGATAAAGTGCAGACCCACAACTGAATCATTTTGACCTTGGTTTACATTACTTCTGGTAAGGACAACGGACCTTAGTACATAGTACAGAATTTCATGGAATATTGCTTGGTGTTTGTTTTAGAGATCAAATTTATGTCAGGCTAACAGAACATTTTTAACTGTTTTCAGGCTGAGTTTAATTTCTGAGGTGTTCTGCCTTTCTCTTGAATAAATGGCAGAAAAATAGCTATATTATAAGCACTAATTTAATCAGCTGTAAACAGCAAAAAATGCATTTCCTAAGCATGTTCGGGCAGACTTAATTAGAAAACTCCTTTGTGGCATTACTATCTATAGTCAAGGAGATCCTTTGCAGTAACATAAGGAATAGAAAGTATCTGCTTTCAGCATTTTGTTCCCATGTCTATAGCAAAGAGATCCTGCCTGTGAAAGGTGTTTTTATTTAAATACATGTGCAGTACAGAAGTCATACTAAGGGAATGCAGCTTCTCTTAATACCAAGTTTTAAAAGAGTTGAAATTACTTCATTGAAAATACTGTCGTTGAAGACTTGTGACCAAACAAACTTAAGAACTGAAAAAGTGCTGATGAATGTAGTACTTAAAAAAATGGAGATGTTCTTGTGGGCTTGAAAATGTCATTGACAGAAGAGATGAAAGTAGAATAAAGGAAGTGCAGTGGAGGTGAGGCCATTCTTTGGAATGGCTCAGAGCTGAGGCTGGGTCTGCACTGGGAACTGGCTTGTAGAGCAAAGCAGTGCTTCTTCCTCTGTTATACAGCCTAGGACTGTATAATATAATATTATTATTTGTATATAGGACATTATAATGTATATATGACCTGGGGAGAGGATTCCTCCATAACTGAAATGGGCTCATGTGCCAAACATCACCACTGCTCAAGTGGTTAAAGCTTTCAGAACCAAAGCTGTTCCACAGACTTCTTCTTCCTGGACATCTCCTTTCTTGTCCTCTGCCTCACACAGCTGGTGGTAGCAAATCAGTCTCTACCAATGGGATGGTGTGACAATTTAAATCCTTTGAGAGAAAAGATGGGAATACAAGGCCATTCCTTGAGCCTACTTGAAGAATCCAGTAGGAACAGAAATCTTAGTGAAAAGAAGGAAAATAGTAACACAGATGTTAATTAGTACTGAACAGCACTTTTATTTATTATTACCATTCCATTTTATGATAATATTATGTGTCACCATGTATTACAATTTTTGCTTGAACGTTCCCAACAGCTTGTCTGGGCTTCTGTTGCACACATTTGTCCAGACTCCCTCTGTGCAGGGGCACAGAACAAGCTGGTGCTCAGTTCTGTTCGAGCAGTCACTGTGCTCGCTGGGGGAGGACGGGGCCAGGGACTCTGCAGAGTTGCTTTGCACGAACTTTCAACAGCACAGCTTTGGTTTTTTAGTAAAGCAGGAGTTTCCAAGTGTTTTCAGACTTCATTTCTTCATTTCATCAGTAAATCAATTAACACTAGAATCAAATCACTTGCCACACGGTTTGTGTGTGGCGTGTGTAGGTTGCTGAAAAACAATGTGACTGATAAAAAAGAATTAACAAGGCACATAATACATAGGGGGGGGTTATTTTCACTCAGATCCTGATTATTTAACGTATTAATGTGAAACTGGAATGTTGAAACAGGACTGGACATCTGTGTAAGTTCATAGGTAGAAAACAAAGTAAAATTGGAATATTTTTGAATTTTGTGAACTTAAACAACATAAGCACTACCTAAGATTTTGAAGCCTGTGAGTGTGTATTTCTTCATCGATTTCTTATATCTTATTCTATTATGTCCCTACTATTATGTCTAATTTCTTATTCTTGAAAATATTCCTGTTCCTGGTAACTTCTAATGAGAGACAAGAGCAGAACAAAATGTCAGTGAATGTTCTAGGAACTCTACATCAGTCCTCCTGAATTCCAAGGAGCATCCCTGCTTTGATGATGTCAGTCTGCTCTATCTAAGGAAACAGTAATCTCCAGATTTGCATCCCATGCATGGCAGCATGGTCTGAGCCTTCTCCATACAGTGAATTTATTCAGTGTTGCCAAATGTATTTATGGTGTTTTGTTGGTGGGTTGTCTTTTTTTATTTATTTTTTTTTTCAAGAAACAAGAATTTGTTTCAATGTCTTTTCTTATTGAGATAAATCATACAGGTTGGATAGGCACATCTTCTAGATAATAGTCACCTTTGGGAGCTGTAATTGTCTAATAAGAGGTTTGATTTCGTGCCTAAAGAACATACTGTGACATTTAAACCAGGTGATCAGAGCCTGCATTCCTGAGATAGAGCATAAACCATCCAGCACCTGATGTCGCTGTAAATCTGTTACAGTTTTATAAGTTAGTGTGAAATGTGTCACCGTTATATCCCAGCTCACTGTCGGGATCCCTCACAGGGAAAAAGTTTAGATTTGAGTTACAGGGTGCATGACATTTTGGTTGTTAGCCTTTTAAGTCCCTCAGCAGAATGTGGAGTTCATAGAATTATTCTATTTATTTGGGCCAAGGTAGTATAAAATCCTGCCATCTAAAATGCTATAGAAACTTCAGTAAAACATTTTAATGAGAGTTATGATTGTAATATTTAAAAAAGCAATCTAATGAACTCCATCACAAAATATTAATTTATTAACAATAATAAAAGTGCTGGAAAATTATTCATCCATTCTAGAGTTTGTGCACCCAACAACTGAAAAGTATGAGTTGTGAGGAAGTTGTGGGAGTAAGTCAGCATTTCCTCCTGCAGAGACTGGTAATTCTGGATCTCAAAAAATGGCATCAATTGTTGTGCCACTGCCTCTGTGCTGCTGCTCTGCACTGCCCGTTGAGGTTGCAGTGGTTTATGGTCCACAGGAGACAGGTTCTGCCAAGGAGAGGATTCAGCATCCTGGCAGTGGACATTTTTGTGAAACAGGTTTTTATTAGGATTCATGATTTTCCTTTATTTCTGAGGACAGAGTCGAGGCTTTTTTGCATCTTGCCAACATACTTATATAGACATAATAAAGAGACATCATCAAAAGATGAATTTTTATGCTTATTGGGACTGTTTAGTTACATTATAGAATTGAAAAAGATGTTCTTTGTGCCATTTATGTTTTTTCCTCTCTATTTTTAGGATGCAAAGTTTGTAGAAGAGCGACGCAAGCAGCTACAAAATTACCTAAGGAATGTAATGAACAAAATTATTCAAACTGTGCCAGAATTCACAGCCAATCCCAAAAAAGAGACACTTATTCAGCTGATGCCCTTTTTTGTGTAAGTATCTGTCAAGTACTCAAGAAAATATTAAGCTTTTTTCATCACAAATAATTTAAAATATAATGCAAACATCTCCAAACTCTTTAAAACTGCAGGGTTTTTTAAATAGAAGTCTTCTGTTCTAATTGTAAGTGCTTTTTTTTAAAGGAATATATGGCATGCGGAATATTTTTTTTTATTTAAATGGTGACTTTGAATAAAAATCCCAGTGTAAAGCTTTCAGAAATATCTAAGTGACTTCAAAACCTGCATCTGCCTGCACTCTTCAAACACTAGGTGTCTTCATTTTCTTTTATTTGGTCTTTTTTTAGTGTTGTTTTGCTTCTGTTTGTGTGGGCTTTGTATTGTTTTTAAATTTATTTTGGGGGCTGAGGGTAGAGTACTATTAAGGTACTCACTGACCAAATTAAAAATTCAAGCTGTTGAACTCTTTCTAGCTGAATTTTGCAATCTGCTGACTCATGTTCTGATTTCATTAATGTTAAAGTTGACTATGTCCAGATATGGTTTAACACAGTCATTTGTTAAGAATCTCAAAAGAAACCCTTCGATATACAATCACACAAGGGATATAATCTGGTAAAATCTTCCCTTTTTACTTTAAATATCGTTCTTTATGTATTTGTAAATGATATTTAGAACTATTTAAGAAATAATATTAATGAAAATTTGGGTTTGGAAGTGGTGTTAAATTTCATAATATTTTGGTTTAATAGTGTTTTACTATACATATCAGCTCTTTGTAAACACATACATAAGAACAGGAGGGATCTTTGGCAACAAACATCACAATTTTTTGCATTTGGCAGTTTCATAATTCTCAACACGTTGCACGAAGCAATGCACTAGAGTAGATTCAAGAATATTCTGTGATATGGCAAAGAGGTTCTGTTTGTACCTGTGAATTATTTCCTTAGAACTTTTTCTCATATAGTAGATGTTTCAGCATTCTCTCTGGAAATACCAGTGGGATTCTGGAAAAATTAAACTGTTGAGCAAAATAACTATATACCTCATCTACAGCAGCAGACAAAATGGCTTTTTAATGCATTTTTCTACTGAGAGATCAGATTCTTCTTCTACAGCTAGAGCAGCAATATTAAATTAATACAAAGAACTTTTCTAAGATGTGCTCCTTCTATCATTGTCTGAAAGTATCATCATTTCTAGGCTATTATTTGAACTTTGTCCTTTATTTTCTGCCATGACCTGGCACTGTTGGTGATTTAGAAAAGACATCCAAAAGAAAATGCATTTCAGTTCCACTTCATATTGCCAACTTCTCCAGTATTGTCCTTCCTTAATGGATTTTGAGCTTCATCAACAGGAGATCTTGAACATGTTGGACTCTGAAGTGTATATTACATTAACCAGTTGTAACCTTTGTACCATACCTACAATTCTTCTGTTAGTTTTAATAGTATTTTGTTTAATAGTACTTTACTATGAGACACTGTAAATACATATAATAATACTGGTATATTTAATTTGTCCTTTGCAGCACAAATATATGTACAGTTGATTGAATCTTTATCAGTGAAAGAGTAGTTACAAAACACTGAGATATTAGTTATAGGACTGTGCTGTAGGGAATAGTGATACCTCAGTCTGGGGGGAAAAATTATGGTCTTAATATGCATAAAAAGTCTCTAGGGCATTAGATCTGTCTGTTAGGAAGCAATGAATTATAAAATATAAAAATATTTATCTGGTCTTAAAGAATTTCTTCTGACTACAAAATTATATGACCACAATTCAGTGTGAAAATGAAAAATCCCATAAAGGTTATGTCTGATTAGGCTTCCTATAGATAGAAATTACAGGGTCAGTTTTAATTAATCACTTTTAAGATCTGGTTTTGGTCTTAGAATATGATTATGATGAACAGAACATAAGATGATGTCTCTAAGACTGAATCCACTGATAATTTACTGCTAGAATGAATATTGCTGAACATTTTTGTTGTGAGGTTGTTCCTTTGGGGATTTCTCCCTTCTGAGTGCAGTGATTCTGTACAATCAGGCACAGATCTGATGAGGCAAAACATTTTAATTGATCTGTCTGAAATAGCCTGCCACTGTTATAAAGGATGAAATTGCTTTTATTTTGAAAGTCGGTTAACAGTTTGCAGTACAATAACATGAATCAGTTTGCTGGCATTTCTTTTCATTATTGTATCAAATGCTGGTGGTTAATCATGGAAATGTAATTTGTTTTGAGTCTTAATGCTGTGAACTGTCATTAATGTGCTCTTTCTTTCCTCAATCTTTATTGCTTATAATCTCAGTTTGTATATTTTTCAGTTTTAATACTTTATTAACTCAATCACAGGATTGGTCAAAGATTTTCCTTTATAGTCCACTTTCATGTCTTAATGTAAAAAATAGATTCTGGCTCTGCTAATTTGTGTGTTTACATGCTGAATGACTAATTCTTTGTAATAATAAAACCGACATCACAGGATAAATTTTCCAGTCCATGTGGAGCAAAACCTAAATCAAGATTTGGCACTGCTGAATTAGATTGCTACATCTGCTAGCTGGTGAAGACCTGTCTGTTAATACTTACTTAAATTAACATTTATTTGCACTCATGATTGGTACATTATGGATAAACAAAACTTGTTATAACAAGTACACTTGTGTTTTAATCACATTTTTATCAATATGAAAAATATCACACACCTTAGCTCTTTGTAAATACATACATAAGAACAAGAGAGATCTTTGGCAACGAGCATCACAATTCTTTGGACCATATAATTGAGTCTTCAACATAAATCACCACCATAGGTTATATGATTTCAAGTAGGTAAAAAGCTAAAAGCTGTAAACACGTGGGAAAAGAATCTCTCAAATGTTGTGATGGTCCATTTTTGTATCCCTGGTTTCTGTATCAATTGCCCTCATTTTTTAAAAGATAAAGATTTCAGCCTGGTGTGGGGATTGACTTAGTGATCTCCAGAGGTGCCTTCCAACCTCAAAGAGTCTGTAAATCTATAGTTCTCCAAAATCTTGACCTGCAATCTTAACCTGAGTTGTACTTTACATAAACCCTGCACAAAGAAGTGTTGGCCAAATATACAGCTGGTCACAGAATGTTCTGTGTTAACAAAAAAAGTCTAAACAGTGGGAAATTACTGAAGTACATACTGCAATTTGTGGTTCTGCAGTGTTGATCAAATAAGAATAGTGCCACTTTACTGGTTGTTTTGCATTGGCCATGCAAATGTTTGGATTAAAATATATGCAAGAATGGTATAAACACAGTTTTGTGAATATTTTCACAGATGACTGTGCTGAGTACTTCTTTATCTCATATTCTAGGCCACAGCTACAAGTTACAACAATTTCTAAATAACAATTACATGTTCTGCTGAGCTGCAGAACTGGACATTTATTCTCTTGTGGTAGCTGCTCAAAAATAGGCTTTAAGAAAAGCAGAGAATCTGCTCAGTAAATCATCAGCAGGTTCTACTGGCTGCGGGATGTGTTTGAACACCAAAGGAGTCATCAGTTCTCCAGGATGATTAGAGGACTGTAATTTTCTAAAAAATATGTTGTCTTCATTTCCCTGGGTGACATTACTGGCAGCATATTTGTTAGCAGAAGTTGTGTTCTTACGTGTTTTGTGTCAGTTGTCTTTGAGTCACCAAGTTAAATTGAAGTGAAAAAAAAATAATCACAATTTCTACCTGTTTCTCATTTTGTAAAATACTTCTCCCCTCCTGGAAGGTGAAGTTATGAGAAATGTGATAGAGAGACAGAGCTGCCACCTGACAGGCAAACTTCAGTGCCAACCACTAAGTCATTCAAAAAAAACATTGTCCTGGGAATAGTCCTCTAAGATTTGTTTAGCACTGGGCAATGTGTAAAGCCAAGTATCTGCTTTTGGTTTTACAGACAACAAAGTGAAACTATTGTGGAAATATAGATCATTGTTCTTAAAGGGTTCAAGAATTTGGTGTGGATTGGATTTGAGGTTTTTTCTTATCATCTCTATTTCAGTTGCACTCATCAGTGTGTCACTGAGAACATTTAAATGTGTATATTAAAGATATGAGAGGTAAAAAGAACATTAAATTCTCTATGATACCATTGCTAGTATTATAATCAAGTATAAAGGAAATAAATCTTTTAGGAAAATTACTGTGAGGTGCCTGTGGATGTTGTATCTCTGAGTCTGTTTAAAGACATTGGCAATGGACTCTTTCAAAGTTAGTTTTGGGATGTTTTAGAGGGATGAAACTATTTACTCAGACCTGAAGCTAACTACAGACTAGTGCATCAGTTCTATTCCATCCAGTAGCTTCATCTCTCCATGAAGGACAGGTCATATACAGCAGATGTGGCACTGTTTTAGTGTAAAGAATGAACTAAAACCTCCTCACAGAAACATCTGTAGAGTATTATTTTAAATAAGATCTTTGAATACACAGACATGAATATATTTACATATGAAGCCAGAGGTGCCAAGTGTTCTACTGGTTTTGCACCTTCAGGTAAACAATGAGATGAAAAGCAAACAAGCAATCCCTGAAATACTGTAAAACAATACTGCTGCAAAGTAAGGAAGTTTTAAATAGAATTCTGAATATCTTAATTTCTCAAAACTGAGTTGATGATGGCACTTCTTCCAGCACTCAGGGTACATATCTGTGCCTTCTACTGGGATAAATGGCAGCATTCTGCTGATGAGTCCCAAAGTGCTGTGGCCAGGGGCCAGATTTGTACTGGATTGCATCCTCTGAAGTGGCAGCTTGTGTTATCAACTTGGCACTGAATGACTTCGGTACCTCATAAGATTTACATCAACAAACTGGAAATAGCATTTGCTTATGTGTGGGACTTTTAATTAGTAAAGCACCTCCTAATGCCTGAAAGATGCTAATGAAACCAATTTATTGCTATGTTAATTGATTGATTTACTTATAAAGCTATGTAGAGACATTACACAATATTTATCTTTCAATAGAACTGTGTTGCCAAGCACTGATGATTGTTGAAGCAAAAATATCTTAGATACCTCAAATTCAATGAACATGTTCAGATAATGCAGGAAGTTTTATTGCAAAAATGTGATATTCTCCTGTGGAGTTTTTGTTGATGATAAAATTAAAATATTTGCATTTGAGTGGATTGTGGTTAACAAACATAGAGTTGTCTCACTGTTATTCTTGGTTTCTGCATTCCTCACTTTGTAACTGACAGTTTTGGTTTTAGTCTTTCATAACCTATGATGCTTGACATCAGACTTAAAAAAAGCATCCTGCCTGTTTTGATCTGAGTGAAATGTGAAGAAGTAGGGCAAAAATTGTTTGGTCAAAGCATATGAAAATTCATACTTTCATCTCTTTTGCAAGAATTGCATGTTGCACTGTCTTTTATTTTGTGTTTTGGCACATATTGGCACTGAAGATGTGTATTAATGGCATTCTGCAAACATCTTAAATTTTCCTTTCCCCTGCTCTGGGTAGTTGAGAGGGTTTATGAATGTTAGAGTTAAAAAGAGGAAGGAAAAAAATATATCAGGAGGAATAGAAACAGTGATAAAGAGGCCAAGAAAATGCAGGAAGAGAGAAGCATGGGATGCTTAGTTTAAAAGGAAGATGGTATGTATATGGGAAGGAACTATGGATAAATACTGGCACTTCAGGCTAACTAGAAGCATTTGGCTTTATAAAGCTAGTTTTATCCAAACAAGGGAAGATGGTGTTATGAGTGTAGTTTTTCATTTTACAAGTGATCTGCCTGGGGTTTGACAGGCTATTTGTGAAATAATTCAAGCTTTGTACAGGACATTACAAACTGACACACTTTCCCAGGGATTATTCAAGTCTGTCAGGGAGCATTTGTTGCAGCTCTGCTGCTCCTTTTCATGTGGTAAAGAACTGTCCTGCATCCTCTGATTTCATTCAGACTGAAGGTTTGCAAAATTATTTCTTACTTTGTTACCAGTGGTTTGTCTTTTTAAATGGTCAGAATAAATACTAAAATCTATGAACTGAGCTTGGGAAGGAATTACCTGTGGAAGGTGATTGTGTCCATAATGCAAAATTCTAGCATAGTTTTATTGATTTGTGTGAGAAAGATGTTGCAGAAGAGTTAAGGAAGCTCTATTTTGACTTGAGTACATAACTGAGCAAATCTTTGCTTATCTTTGAGGATTTTTCCAGCACACTTATGTTGAGTGTGTGTATGGAAAAGCACTGCCTTGAAATACTTTTGGAAGATGCTGGGAGGAACAATGTATCTGTACTGGCAGGAAATTTTGATTACCCTTCTCTCTATTGATCCCAAGGGACAGTTTGCAGTACAGAGATGCCATTAAAAATACCATAGAGGGAAAAGCTCCATCATCTGGTTTGTGATCAGAGCAATGAAATATCCAGACTCTGGGTGGTTTTCTTAGTTATTTGTTTCTCTCGTCTGCATTTCTATAGGTTGTATTTCTTTTTCTATCAGTTGGTTTTCTAAGAGAAATTTGCCAGCAGTGCCCAATGTAAATAAGTTTTATTCAGGTGAAAGAATCTGTTTATGTCTCTTGACTCCTGCCCACAAGTTTTCTTGCTTTTGATCCCAGTTTGTTGCTCTCACTTGCATTTTCTCAGTCTTTCACTTTTAAGGCACTACTGAGTCAGAAGTGTTTCAGTATCCAGTAAAAGTACAATTGAAAACACTTTGTCCTGCAGATATGGATAATAATGAAATTATTACAGAGACACGTCCCTCTAAGCTCAAACATCTCAGTTTTGTGGTGTTCCAGGACTAGGGCACCTCAAAGAAAAGGTGTTTGTTGTTAGTTTGCCTTGGTGTGGTGCTCAATAAACCTGGTGTCATACAGCAGCTCCATAATGCTGAAGGAATTTATGTATTATATTTATTGTCTCATTATTGAGTCTTGCCATTAAAACAAAAATCAACTTCACTTTCTAATACTATGACTTACACTAATTACCATCTCAATAAAGACAGTGAGACTTGCATTGCAAAGTTAATTGCTATGAATTGTTCAACAGGCCTCACAAGTAGGTATTTATGAGTGTATTTCCATAAAGTAGATTTTTGTCATGCTTCTTTATATTCAAAGTGACCTTTACAGTGCTTATGAGAAGAATAATTTAGTGTATACTGAACTAGAATTAAATACTCTCCAGTCACCACTGGAAGCATTTGAGGGCTGGTGATCTTTTACAGTTGCTTCAGAATAAACTCATGTTTAATGCTACCTGAGAAAATAAGGATTTTGTCTAAAATTGTTGAAACAAATGAGGGAGAGGCCATAGTATGAGATTTCTTTTGCATGTGTAGAAATGTACAAGAAATGTTCTCCTTTGCATGGTTTGAAAAAATGGGGCAAAAATGTAAAGCAAGTAGATTGACAGGAACAGTCAAAAAGCACTTTCTGTGTTGCTGTTGGCAGCTCACTGGTATATACTGGTTTCCCCTATAAACACACAACCTATAAAGCTCTGAAGCAGATGGGGGTTATGTTGAAAAAACCATGGTCAATGTTACAGCAAACCAGTGCTGTACGGAAGGAGCTTTTAACTGTGCTCTGCTTTTTCTGCTGTTTGACTCCCATCTGTCTTTTGCAAGGAATTGGCTGGATCCAGGATGCTTTGGAATGTTTTTTTCATAGGGCCCCACGAATTCTATCATCACTTTCTATCATTTTCTCCCCCAGTTAACAACAGGCTTTGTAATGAAAGATCATTCTGAGAGAAGATTTGTCATTCTCAGTAGCATTTACTTCTTCTTTCAGTCTTTTGCTCTTTTCCTGCTTACCAACAAACTCAGCAAATCCTCACAGAGACAGGGTTTCTAAACTGTGCAGTTTACGTCCCCAACATGCTTAAATTTGTGGCAGTGCAAGAAGAGGTTAAGATTTTTCTCATAACAGAACACACAGCCAGTTAAAGTTTTGTGTCATTACAGCAGTGATCCTGTTGCCTTGGTTACAGGCAAGTCACATGCACTCCCTTGTTAAAAAGTGAACTCTTTATATATTCAGGCATTTCTGTACTGCAGCAGGTGTTTCTGAAATTGGTAGCAAAAAATGGGCTCTAGAGCCAGGAGAGAAAGTTTCAATTTTGAGGTTGGGCAAAATAGGGAGAATACATTTGTAATTATTTCCTTTACTTGGCAAACAACATAAAATTGGACCAGAAAAATATAATGTCTGCCATCCCTGATTTTTTTTTTGTCTTACAGTTCTCAGGACTTATTTTAAATTCACATTTTCAGTTTTCTCTGCTGGGATTTTTACAGCAAACAGTAGCCTTATTGCTAAGAATCATGTTTGTTAAGACCAGAAAATGTAAAATATAAATATCATCCATTCCCAAATATGTCTTGCACAGACATGAAGTCAGTTTGTAGAGCAAGACAGATATGTAAAACAAAGGTGGCAACCATTTGTTATTTTAGTAGAAAGAGGTAACTGGTAAGTTTTTTATATATTTAGCCATTGTGCTGAAAGAATACATACAAGAATGCATACATGAAAGAATGCATACAAGAATACTCTAAGCTGAAAGCTTAGAGTCTAAATGTGAATCAGTTCATTTTCTATTGCCCATCCACAAAGCCACCCCATTCCTGTCAGCACCTCCCTGCATGTTGACCTGTCTGGCAAGGATTTGCCAAGGTGGATTTGGCTGGCTAAATCAGAAACTGTTTCTAATTATAAACACACACACAAAAATCCTGATTCTGTTTTGTCCATACCTAACTCATAAACAGTGGATCCAATATTTTTTAAAGCTCCTTGTGCCGGTTTTGGATCTGGAACAAATTTTTGCATCCTGGCTATGAAAAGAGGAATGCTAGAAATGTTAATATAGTTAAGTGTGCAAGACTTCAAAGTACTGTCCTCATTCTTGATAGCATGAAAGCACTTTACTGTGGAATAAGGTATGAACAATCAGTTTATTATTTTTTACTTTCAGCATTGTTGACAGCCATCTTAAGACCTTTTCTTTGTAGTGTGGCATGATTTTCTTAAGTGAATAAAAGAATAAAGATGTTCTTGTCAGGCTATCCATATGATAGCTGTACCTGACATTGGAATACAGAATTACTGCACGTTTCTTGTAAGCATTGTGGTTTTCCACCAATATTCTGTATTCTCTTCTTACTGTCTATCAGCACTGGTTAATATATTTAATTAGTGACATATAGGAATAGAACTTAACCCAAGAATATGTAATTATCATAATGTGTTAGGGATTTTTTAAAATTTAATTTTAATTTAGTTTAAATTAATTTATCAGCAGTGCATAAAACCAGAAAAGTCCAGATTGCAACAGTAGGCAGTTGTTCACCAGAGCTGTTCTTTTAACTGGAGTGACTTGTTCAGTAAGAAGTTCTGAGTGAAGTTTTCAGCCCAGAGAAATGTGCTGAAAATGCTGGAATTTTTCACAAAATATATTTTGGAAGGTAGAACAATGGAATAAAAATGTGTCAGATATTCAGTAGGATTTCCTCACAGAGCTTGGGCAGTCCAGTGTCACACTCTGATCGAGGGCTGGGTGGCTGAAAACCTCGACAGGGAATTGAGGTTTATATTGCAATAAAGAAAATGTGAAATGAGGGCAAACTGAAACATGAAGTAGGTGAATTGGTTTAAAGAGATAACTTGATCTGGAGATTGTCAATGCAGAGAAGAGAAGGGAGAGAGAATTGGTTTACATGGGGAGCTGTGGGAATGATGATCTCTGGGCAATAGAGGTTTGACTCAGCTCTGTAGAATCAACTCAGCACAGCAGTTTGTTGAGAGAAGAATTAGGCATAAAGAGAAGCAAACAACAACTGGGAAAGGATTGGCTGATAGTGTCGTGGCTGTTGATGGGAATTATTAAAGGAAGAAAAACTGGAGAAGGTAGGGAATGCAGGAATAAATGAGTAGAGTAAGAGCAGAGGAGTGCTGTGAAGTGTAACAATCAAGAGACTGAATGAAACAGTTTGGACTAAATGAAGAGAATGTGTGTGGAAATGAGGTGAAAAAGGGAAGATGGTGGTAAAGAAAGTAAAAAAGGCAATATGGTAATACTCAGGGAATTTATTTTCCTTTAATGGATTTTGTGCACACACAAAAGAAACCATTTCTTTAGAAGTGATTGGGTTTTGCTCTCATTTTTTGAAATGGCAATGGTAACTGAACTAGAAACAAAAGAAGAGGTTCACCATAGGCACAGACTTTTTACTCAAACATTGCGTAGAAGGTATTTTGTCTTTTGAAAACAAACCTTGAAAAAAAAAATACGTGTGATTATGCTGGTATTTTAGAACATTCTTATTGTGTGTAAAGTTTCAACTCCATGTAAGATCTGGGGGTGAGAAGGTCTGGTGCAAAGAACACTCTACATTCAGTTGTTACTCCATGTATAGAGCAAAGTAAATGACTGGCAAGAGGAGATTCCTCTGTGTTGGGAGTCTGACCAGCTTAGTGGTCGTTTGTTGTACCTGTTCTGTGGGTACTGGGGCAAAACTTTGTTTTTCTTTCTTTAATCCTCAGGTCCATAAGCTTGTATTGTCTCCTTTTCATACCCTGAATGTGTTTTTGTGTAGTGCCTTCGGCATAATTCAGGATGATTTTTTTTTTGTAAGTACTAGAAACTTGGAAAATGCACAAGTAAACATCTTCTGTCTTCAATTTTGTACTTTTAAATCAATTTTTGCTCATGTAAATATTCAGTAGATTCTAAAGTAATTTTTTTTTTCTTTCATGCAGCAGTTTATGTACTCTATTCATCCTGAAACCCTAGAATCCATATTTGTATTTCTTCAGTAGGAAACATTTTCTTTGTACAGTTCTAAAACTCTCTTGTCACTGTTTATTGGTATCAGTATAGTGTAAGTGGATATATGAAATTAAGAAATGTGCATGTGTGGGCCATATGTAAATACTCACAAAATTAAACCTAGATGGCAATTGTAATGATATTTAAAATGCAGATATTTGTGATATCATCTGTATCAGGCTACTGTGCTCATACTCTAGGCCTAAGGCGTGAACTCTGTGGAAAAATAGAAGAAAGTGAACAAAACAGAACCATTTGTGAGGTAAAGCAAGAGGCTCCTCTTCTGGGTGCCGTGTCCTGGTTGGCTGTGATTCACTGTGGCTCTGTCAGTCCTTTAGTTGTGTTGCTGCTCAGTCTGTGCACAGAGCACAGCTCAGCCAGGTTCGCCCAGAGCCTCCAAGTCTGCCTGTCAACTCTATTTACCAGCCTGGCTTTGTTAAATTAAGTCTCAGTGAGAGCCTGAGATAGATGCATTCGTGGTTCAGCAGCTCTGCTGTGGGTTAATGTGCTGTTTGTGTTGGATTTGTCTCCAGGTACAATGCCACGGTGCTGGACTTCAATCTTGGGTAAAACAAGTGTGCATGTTTTAGTTCTCATGCAAAATGATAATCAAGGGTTGCAAAGTATAACTGTGAAAATTGTTAAGAACAAAACAATGTGTATAAACCTCTCCATTAACCTCCTGGTCTGCACCTGATTGCTAACAGTTATAAAACAATGACTTTCAAAATGTTTACATTTGGAAGAGGTTGACATCTCTACAGGTTTGTTAAAAACTCTTCTTGTAAACATATAGAACATATTTCTACTTGAATACCTAAGAAATCTTACAGATCATTTCCTTTCTTCCTTCCCTTCAAATAATAGTAATTATCAGTTTCAGATTTTTTTTTGTCATTAACAGGTACACATGATTTGTAAAGGAGGCTAAGTCTAATTCTCCTGTTTGCAATGTTCTAGTTATTTCTTTCTACAATATAAACCAGTTTCTGTCATGATTGCTTCAGTAGGATTCCTTTAAGAAAACTGCTCCAATAATATACCTAATTTAATGAAAAACGAGTTTTATTTTCTATGTATTATCCTGCATTTTCTAGTAAATGGATCTAGACATGTCTGGGCACTTTATTTCCTAGTTGTCTTCTCTGTCTGTAACAATTTGCTCCATTACTCTGCTGGAATTGACTTTTTCAGAGGAGGAGAGCACAGAGAGGTTTGCAACTCAGCAATCAATAGCTGAGAATGTGCTGAAGTGTTGGGAGTTGAGCAAGTGCAGATTCCTCCATGTTCTCACTGTCCCTGCTGTAGGACAGTGTCTACCTTCCAACATGTATTTTGAACTACCAAAACTGTACCTTTCTGGCCCTTTTCAGTCAAAGTCCTGAATGTTAATACAACATTTCTAAAAGGGCACAACATTTTCAATATAAAAAGTCCACAAACGTATAGAATTATATTACATCCTAATACATATTTTTATGTAGCATCCAAGTCATCAAAGAGCACCAGACTGGCAAAAAAAAAAAAAAAATCAAAGTGCATACTTTTATTTGTTATGAAGATAATACTTTTCTCGGTGTAATTTTTTAAGCTACTGAGCAGATGAGAGTACACAAAATTGCCTCTGACAGTTACTAGAATGAATGTGTAATGGTAAATGTGGATGATAAGAGCAACTCATTCCATGGCTGTGCAGGACTGTTTCAGGTACCTCATTGTGCCATATATGCACCCCACAGATACCTTTGACAGATCTGTGTAATGTTCTTTTCACAAAATTTCCCTTTTTAAGCCAGTTTCCTGGCCACTAAGTCATCTTACCTTCTGGTTAATAGAATCTTCTATCAGATTTCATGACAATTAGAAACCTCAGGCATTGTTATCCACTTAATTACCCTTGTTTGCCGTGGCAGTAATATTGTCAAAGGATACAACTTAAACAAGACCACCCTTGCCTTGCCCAAAACTACATCACTTCCCTGTAATGAAGTTGTGGCTTTCAAAGCTTACTTTTTGGCCTACTAAGTCCTGCAAAACAGTTTGTAATATTTATTCTACAGCTGCACTTAAACTAGCTGATCTATAATTGCTTGTTAAGTTTCTCTTTATGGAGATTATTTTAGGAAAATTGCCAGCTTTAGATGTTCACAGTCAAATCTCAGCATATGACGATTGCATAACAGCCAGTCAGGAGATGTGTTTTGGAGAACTTATAGGTAGGGGAAGGGAACCATCTGCAGGTCTCTGACAGAAAAGAAGTGTGGCACCAGAAAGTGTTTTGAACACTATTGCTCTAAACATGTTGTTTTGTAAGAAGCCATCTGGTCAGGCAGAGCAATCCGTGTGTGAGGGCAGATGGATACGGGAGCTGGGGGATCCAGAACCCTCAGTTACTGTTCCTGGGCTGCAGAGCAAGGCCCTCGAGGAGACTCCTGATGGTCTGTTAATCCACTGCACCCAGCAACAGCTCCAGTGCTCCCAGACCTGATCTCCTTGTTGGAATGGCAGAACACTGGAAGAGCCCATGACATTTCCAGGGAGAGAAATTTTCTGAGTTCCATTCTCCGTACAGCTGAAGGCAGGTTTCAGGTACCCCACAAGGGCTTGGAGCAGATGGGATTCTCTGCTTTCTGTGTTGACAAGTTCTCATACCCCAAATCACTTTCAGGGATTTTTTTTTTTTTTAATTAGAATTTCAAATGTACAACTGAAGAGGGAATTATTTATTTAAATATATGCTCACAGAATGAATAGAAACTGATTAATGGAACTGAAAAAAACCAAACAAAATAATCTCTTATTTATCATACATATTGTATTTATAATATATTTGGAAGTTGCATAGCATGCAACTGTGGCACTTTATTAGGTTTTTGAAGCCATACAGTCCTAACAAAGAGTGAGGTTATTTCTACTCCCAACTTTCTTTGATGCATTGAAAGGAACTTAAGGGCTTCTTACTCACTTTGACCTGTCTGCGTGGCAAAATATATTATGTAAAACTACACCAGTGTGGCCTGTGTGACATGAGTTTAATTCTCTACTTAGAAAAAATATTATGTAAAGTCATGAAAGCAATAGAGTTTATAACAGATAACAAACAAGAGTTGCTGAAATTCAGAGTCTGTATTCAAGAGAAAGACTTTAATTCGTCGTTTTCAGCTTGAATTCCATTAACAAGGGAGCTTGATTGAGATATTTGCCAACAATGCAGACCATCTGAAAAATTACTTTTATTCTCAGAGTTTCTAAAATGTGGCAGAATGGAAGAACTTTTAGACCAGTGTGTGTGTTGGATCCCCAGTGAGAGCACGATTTATGGATTTATTGTTTGGGAAGCAGGGTCTGAGTGAGATGAGCTGTTGGATCACCTGTATCGGCATAACCAGTATTCTCTCTTCAGTTCCCAGACACCAGATGGCTTGTCACCAAATAGTCTTTCTGATACCCTGTGAAATTGAAAATGATATTTTTTCAAGGTATCTGATGCAGAAAAACAAGGAATGATCCCTGTAACTCACTGCCTGCTTTCATTTCCCCCTGGTGACTGTCCCAGAGGGGCTCAGGGAGCATCAGTCAGGCCCAGTTTGTGTTTGTACCCTGCAGATCAGACCTTTGTGCACAAGGAATTGCTCTACATTAAGCCAAGGGCGCTTTTCATATTAGGGGGTTCTCTGTGACATTTGCAAACAGTTTTGGTGTAGTGTATTTATATAATCCGTTGTCAGGAATATGGCAAGCTAAGCCCTCAGACATGAGTTTATGATGTTTGCTACAGATCCCCTGAAATGTCAATATATTTGTTCAGTTGCCCTTAAGAAATCTGTTAGGGAGGGGAAAAAAAAGGGGGTGTAATTGTTGAAAATACATGTTCATGAAATCAGAATGCGTGTGTGTAAATATATTCCCATAGGTAAATTTTACATAATTACTAGAATGTTTTTTTAAAAATTAATTTGCTAATGAAACAACATGATTTTTTTCTCTTCATGTAATCGTTAGATTTGGAGTATCACAAGAAAAACTATTCTGTAATGCTTATTTCACTGGGAATAAAACCAAAGATTAAGTTTAATTACTTTTCCACAGTGGAAGAGATTTTCAGGAGCAAAAGAGGCTTTGCTGAGAGATGGATATATAAACTTTATTCCTTTCTCTTGGCATATGAAGCAGTAAGGAATACTCACGAAAATGTGGTTTAGAACAATCTGTTTATACACCTTATATTGCAGTCTTCCAGTGCTTATTCATTTTCCTTTCTGTGCAAGACTGACAGTAATGGATAAATGGATGCATCCATCCAAATACATAAAGCAAATAATCTTCATAAGGGAGGTATCTTTGTACTTGTGCATGTACTTGGCTTTAATCCAGACCATAACAAGTTTGTTTATGCCTAACTGCACAGTTTTTCAAAAGGAGGTGGGTTATTTCTTTTCCTCATTTGAACTTGTATTGAAAAATATTCCAGCAGCCATCAGTATCTCATGTGAAAACAGCATGAATTAGCTACAGGCCATCACTGAAATTCAAAACATCCTACAGAAGCTTTGTTCCTTGGTTTTGTTTATCTGCCAGCTGTAAACATAGACCATTCAATTCTGTTGCATTTCAGATGCTATTTTTGTGCTGTATTTTTAATATGTTTGGCGCTTCTGTGATGACAGCAGAATCTATGAACAGTTAGCTGAAGGATTCCAGAATAACTCGATGTGATTATAGGCATTTGTCTATTAATACCAAAAAATTAATAGTATGGAAGTGCACTTCCCTGCCGTAGCATTAACAGATGAGTAAACAAGGTGATCATTGCTGTTTTTTTTTTTTTAAATGTTCTTTAGACTGCTACAGAGGACTGCTCCAAATACATCCTCTGTAGGTACAAATTAGACCAAATGTCAGTTCAGAAGTGCAAAATGACCTGCACTGTTGAGGTCTGTGCAGAAATAATCAAGGCAGCGTCGTCACACAGTGCTGGTTCATCTGCAGCCTGCAGAGGTTGCTCAGGTGTCCTCTCCATGCTCATCCCACTCTCTGTGTGTGGCCCTTACAGGGACAACACGACTGGAGGACTTGGTATATTTTCAACATCAGTCCAACATCAGGTTGTTCTGGTCTCTGAGGATCTAGTCAGAATAGCTGCAGATTTCCTAATGCAGCTCTGCATTAAACAGGCTTCTTCAGTTTACAGCTGCTGGAATAACCCAATTCCAGACAGAAGTTCCAGGAAGGATTTGTTCTAGGGTGGCTGGTATCACCATGTCCGAGAGCAGACCAGAGTCACTTTTCTTTAAATCTTCACGTATTAATTATACAGTTCCCCAGAGTTTGATTATATCAACAGCAGTACGAAGATTTATTTTTAGTTTAAGATTTTTGTGATTGTAACACAATTACACTTAAGAGTTCAGTAAAAAGCATGTAAGAAGAGACCCATTAATATGTGGGTCTGCAGGGATTGCTGTTCACTGTGGAAAATTAGAAATCTGTGCCTTGCAAACAGCTTGCATAAAATAGCCCAATTTTGCAACTGCAAAATGAGCCAAAGAGCCCTTTTCTTACAACACCATGTCTATCTGACCTCTGAAATCTTGTTTCTCAAATTTTATTCTAACCTTTAAGAACTCATAAATTAATTCTTTGTAAGAGATTTAATTTATTAGTCTTAATACAGTTTCTGGGTAAATCATAAATACACTGAATAGCTCTAAATGTCTGGCTCTGTTAGAAATCCTTCAGTAGAAGACTCGTACATATTAAATGAGAGAAATCCCAAAGCACTGTTGAGAAGAGCAAGGTATGACCACAGGGAAATAAAACGGGGCTGGTTTGTACTGTCAGGCAGACTGAATATTTTATCATATTTTCGCTGTTGTTGCAACAGCTGAGTGAAGTGCATCTAAATCCAATAAAATCTGGTACCCAGTGTTTCTGAGCACAGGGGAGCTGTTTGGGTATGATTGCAAAGGTTCCATGTCTGACTGTAGAGCTGTCACTGCCTCACCCTGCTGTGTCACCTCGTAGGGCATAACCAGCAGTGGTGTTGGTCACTGTCCAGGCCTGCACAGCAGCACTGCAGGGGGGAACTGCAGGCTCCCACTTCACTGGGTGTCTTCTAAGACTTTTCTCCTGCTGGCAAAGCAGAACTACCCTAACAAAGGTAAAACTCTGCCTCATCTTATTGCTTTCTGGTGCTGTAGATGTGCATGTGTAATACTGACCTCTGCATACAGGTGCTTCATTGATCTGGTTCTAAACCAGGGAAAGTGCTCTCTCAGCAGCTTTTTCAGTTACCATTTCGTTCAAAATTTACTTGGAGCCATAAAAAATGTCCTCTGTCAAAGTTGACTGGTCTTCCTAACGGCAAAATCTTCATGTGACCAAAAGCCGCAAAACTCAAAGACAAGGAGAGAAGGAACTTTACTGGGGATTTCATAGCTAAAAGATGAACATAACTGTCTTGTGATCCTGCAACTTCCTTACTGCAGAAGCAGATACTTTGGGCAGCAGCAGCCATTTCTAGGCTTCTCCATGTAGCTGAGAACAGGGAAGGTTCAGCAGCTCCTGGTTGCCAGGAATGCCACTCCAGGCAGGAGCTACCCTGCAGTGGCTGCCAGCAATAGGAGAGCCACAGCTGATCACTGGTGTCCTAAATTGATTCTTCTCTAATATTCTGGCAAGGAACAAGCTTATTGCAAATTTGATTTGTTTTTTAATTTGAACTCATTGGCAAAGTTCTGCATTAGACAGGGACCAAGATGACATGTTTTTTAAAGACTCTGAATCAGAGAATACCTGGAGAGCTGACCCCAAAATCCAGGGGCTCCTGGCAAGCAATGCACCGTGCATTGAACTCCCACTGGAGTCAGTGGAAAATTTTACTGCCTGTTAACCTAATTTGGAGTCATAATGAGAAAAAGGATGAGCTGTATTTATCACTGACATTTTCTTCTTTACAGAGAAAATAATTGAAATATGACTAAACAGAAAATGTGATTTTGGTTGCCAATTACTGTGGCCTTCTTTTTGCTGGCCAGCCTGATGCTTGTTTAGTTTCTGTCTAATCCATCAAGAGTGTTGCATCCCAAGCTGGCTCCCTTAGTCATTTACCAGGCAATGTCATTCCTTCCATTAGCTTCCCTTTCTGCTTGGATTAAATGTAAACATTGGTCCTTGTCTTCATTACCAAGCAAAGTCAGCAGTTCCCTTGTTATTCTGTTGACAGTACTCAATTATTTCCATATTTTCCCATCTTGATTACTTTTGTTTATTTAGAGAGTACAGGTTTAATTCCACTATGCCAAGTCTCAGCTCTCTCTCTGTGATTATGTTTCCAGGTGCAGGTGCACTGTTTTCTATGGGCTATTCAACTCAGTGGGAATTTCTTTTTATCTTAGGGAAACTAAAAATAATAGGCTAAAATGAAGAATGATCTAAAAGCTCCCAGGGGTTGAGATTATGGCCTAAATTTTTGAGGTTTTTAGGTCATGGATCACTGTTAGTATCAAGCTTATGGTTGGAGTGCAATTACATGCCCTTAGTATTTAAAAAATAAAATCAAAGGCCAGAAAAAGTGATTGCTATAAAGCACTGTTCTTCACTTTATCATTGCCATCATATTTTCCAGAAAAGATGATGATTCTCTGTGGTTCTAGGAACAGTTTTAAAATTTGTTCATTTTTTACATTCATAGCTATTATCGTTAACATGACATGGATTCAAATCTGCATCTGTCCCTGAGAATGTCACATGAGCTCTCTCCTGCTTTGTTGCACATGTTGATATCATGCTCTAATCTTCAGGAGAAATGCAGATACTTGAGAGAAGCAGCTGATACCTCTTGATGGAGCAATTAAAACTCAAGCACTTCCTTGGAAGATCAAAACAACATGTTTTGATCACAACTTTTCTTTATCATTCCATTTGCTTTTATTGTGATTTTAAAAGAAGGGGCTTGTTCTTAAAAATAAAATAATGATGGTAATTGTTTGTGCAGGTTGTTTTTGATGATGGGCAGTTTACTTGAAAAACTCAAAGCAAAGGCAGCTAAGTTGCATTATTCCTATGGAGACTATTTAAACTATGTTGAATGCTGTACTTGGTAGTGCTTTGGGGCAAATATTCTTGCCTGCCTGAATTTGGAGCAAAGAAGAGTCAGGGAACATGGAGGGAACAGAACTTCTCAGCAGGGAAACAGCAGCCAACTTGCTCCACCAGGGCCATCCCCCAGCTCAGAACTCAAGCACCAGGAGCTGTTTGCTCCCGAGCACGTGGAAAAACAGGTGGCAGATTTCCAGGAGACTGGTAACTGTGCTGCCTTTCCCATTAAGCTGAATTATGAAGCATTGAAGGCTAAAAGTCTGACATGGTAAAGCAAGGCAGAAATGTTCACCAAGTTTTTAATTGCCATTAAAATTGCCATTAGTCTGGCTAAGTTCATGAGTGAGCTCAGTATCAGGTAAATGATAGGAATGAACAGGTAGGAAGTAATATTTTAAGCTTTCAGATTTTTATTTTTTTTCCCTCCTTGGCATGAAAAGTGATTCACTTTTTGCATTTTGTGTTCTGTGTAAACTAGAGGGGGAAAGTTCACAGGTGTTGGTGCTTAACTCCTTTCATGGGCTTCTCATACACTGGTGTAAACTCTGTTCCTATACCCAATGCCAGTCGTATTGATTATGGGCTGTTTAAAAGCTAATTTGGTAATTAAAGTTGTCTTCCTTCCATGTCATTTTTGTGTGCAAACAACTTGTGAATATGGAGGAGGAAGCGCCTGGCTAGTCACTGTAATGCACTGCTGCCTCAGCACGTGGAAATTGCTACTTGTCAAACAAGAGATTTAGTCCTTTTATTTTCACATATGAGATGCATTGTGAATCCTGCTGCACGTCCTCTGTCTTTAGTTACCTCAATATTTTCAATAAAAATGTATTTAGCTGTCTCTGCCTTCCTTAAAGATAATTACTTACTAGCAGGAAAAAATAAATCCAGGTATTTACTGAGCACCGTTCTTCTGAAAGCAAATCCTACGTTTTGTTATTATATAAACAACCTTTGAACATGTTCTGCTTCTGAGCCACTTGTTCCCTGAATCACCTTTCCCTGTGTGTGGTAGGTGGTTCTGCTCACACAGGTTCAGCCAACCCCTGACAGGAAGAGAATGAGGAGAGCTGAATGTTGGTGATTTCTAGATGGAAAAGGGTGGCACAGCCAAACTTGCTGCCTTTCAACTAAGAACAGAAATACGCAAAATAATTACAACAATTATAAATAAATGCAAATGTGTGTTTGGTTTAGGTTTCTGGCTTTCTAGTTAGCTGTGAAGGGATCATTTGCAGGAGCACATGCATTATGTTACTCTGGCTGGGGCACCATGAGACATGGGAAGTAACCATTCCCAAATGCAGGTGTTATTATGCATTGGAAAGCCAAGGAATGAGCCTCTGGGTGTAAGTATTGCTTAGATGAAAGGTCACCTTTACAGGGTTCTGAGCATTTCTTGAATGAGAGTGTATCCAATTGCCAAAATTAATCATAGGTATTATTCATTTATATAACTGATGGATTCAGTAACCATCTTGTTATGCCAACTTCAAAATAAAGTTACCAGAAGTAAAAAAAGATCCTGTCATTACAGTTAGGTACAGTGCCATGGTTTACAGAAGAATTCAAATATCAATGCAAATGTTGATGAAGAAAGTCTTTATGCTGGTATGGAAACTGAATTATAGCATGTGAATGTTAAAGTCATGGTAATTTGAATTATAACAAATGGCAGCACGATTATGTGTCATTATTTCACAGCAAGAAGAGATCAAATACTTCATGAGTACTGTGTTGCGCTGTAGAAGTGTGTAGTGGAAGTAGAAGGAGTTGTGCATTAACCAAATGGTTGGACAGAATATTAGAATTAATGCTTTTCATTTCTTGAAATTTCATTTCAGATCTAATCTTGATGGGAAAGGATTGTTCAGTTTGTAACCTGACAACTTTGCTTTAACAGTGTCTTCAGGATTTTCAGTGTTGAAGTGTACTATAGAGGGATTATCTTACCCTTTTCTCTCTATCTCTTCTGTTAATAACTGACTGTTTAAACATCCCAACTCAGCCATTTTTATTAATGCAGGGAGATCACAGTTTCTGTGATCAGTTTGGGGACAGTGGCAGGAATGTGGCTCCAATTATTTTTACACTTCAACAACTGGAAAAAAATATTTTACCCCGTTGACTGCAAAGCATGAGTTACTCCATTATGTGAAATGGTTTGATGAATTCAGAATTTTAGTTAATAATGCCACTAGACAGGTGTTTTATTTGATTTTATGTTGTATTGGCAAGTCAGAATTGTCTAATAAGGATATCCTAATGTAGTCTAGACATTGTTTAATACTACCTTTCTGAGGAGGTTGCCTGCCTGAGTCCAGTTTACATGAATATTGGGGTTATAACCAGAAATTAGATTATTGTAATGACTAACAAAGAATGAGTAACATAAGAAGCTGGCAAAAATCACTGAATTCATCTGCCAGTGAATGCCTTTTTTTCATGATGTGTGTTTAATACAACTCAAGCAGAACTAGAATTATGAATATCTCCAGAGATGCATTTTCATGTGAGGCAGAGCTGGAGATAGATATCTGAAATACCTGATCCTGTGCTTTCCTGCACTCTCAAGGTGTGCTTATTGCTTCTGATCTCTGGCTGATACAAAAGTATCTCCAATTGCAGATGTGTTACACTGTTTTTATAGAAACTTCTGTAATTTTATCTGAAGAGGAGACAATGGGATGGGAAATAAATTTCCTCGTGTAAACGTTCACAGCATCAGCCAAGACAATACTGCAGTTCCATATGCTGAGTATGGAAAGAGAAACTCACAAAATGTAGTTTACATTTGGATACAGGGAGAGCAATAAATCAAAGGTATGAATAAACCAGCAGCTGATGAAAAGGACCGGTTATTTTAAGCTATTTTCTATAGATGCACCTCAGGCAGAACTTGACACCAAGACAAAATCAATGCAAGTGAATCGTTTGCCAAACAAACGCTGGGCAGATCAATCAGGAATGCTTGAAAGCTAAACAATGGCCTGGTGGGAAGGAGGAATTGATTGCCTCAGCAGGCTGCTGCTTTTCTTCAGAATGGGACAAGGAGAGAATGTAGAAAAGAACTTGAGCCTTTAATACACAGACATTCCACTGCTGAACAGGGAAAGGCCTGGCAAGCCTCTACCTGCCTGCCAGACTCGGCCTAGAAAATTCAACCCTATTTAGTTTTCAATGGCTCAGAAAGCAAAAGGATAATGTTGTATTAAAACCAAACAGGTGTAACTGTTTGGTTGGTGTAGGTTGAAGAGTCAGTGCTGACTGCAGGAACTTGGAAGAGTTACTGTAGCACAGCTACTCCCTGATTTAGGTCTATGTCTTTTAAATTTGTATTTTAATCTGAGTAAAACAATCAGCTATGGGTGAACCCTAGCTCAGCCCCCCAAATTAGCCTAGAAACTTTCTACTGAATGAGACAAATGAGAGGGTTTGCAAATGCTGCACATAGTTGTGGCTTATTCCTCCCTCCTAAACACAGGGTGGCCAAAATAGATTTGTATGAATTTCATCTTTATGTGCACTTGCAAGAAATGCTGACAGGATCATTTTAAGGTCTTCATACCTCTGCCCAAGAGTTCATGGCCTGTCGGACCTGTCGAACTGTCATGTCGTTTAGAAAGGTGTCTTTTTTAGTGCCAGAGACTTTATAGGTATCATTTGACCTCAAGGCCAAACTAAATTATTAAACCTAGTAACAGGAGGCAAGAGATGGGAGATGAATCTTTTCCTCCTACTTGATTACCATGTGTTTTGGGGGTGGGTGGTCATTTTGGTAAGAAAGCTGGAGCTGAAACCAAAGTGAGATGACTGGTTTCCTCATCAGGTTTTGGAAAAGACCAGATGGAAAGGGACTAAAAGATATATACCTTTAAATTTATGACTCTTTTTTAATACTTTAAACTTTTTTCCCCATAGAACATGTGGTCTGTGGAAGTTGAGGAATTCAATTTCAGCTTCAGTTTGCTTTTTCATGCTGGATGCATGAAGACCTGATTCCTCAGATATACATTGCTATGTAAACCTACATAACATAATGATTTGTCTTAGAATTTGGATTATCATTATAAAAATTAGCTAAGACATTTAAGACAAATTATCTCTAATTTAGTTATTAGATATATCTTGTTCTGGAGTAGCATCATTTAAATTAGCAGAATTACTTGCAATGTCTGTCCTTCATTCCCTGGCACTGGTGTTCATGGAATTATCCTGAATGATCTGGTTACCTCAGCCCTGCCTGTCAGGGCACACTGATATTAATTCATATCTCTTCATTTTAGAGGGATTCCTCCTGCCCCTTTTGCCCTTTTTCCTTTGGATGGCATTGCTCCCCCTGGGCTGGCGCTAATGTCGTTTTGAGGACATGCCAGCAGGAGGAGCTTGTGGATTAAAATGTGCTTTCAATAAAGCAATCACCAAATTATAGTAATTGCATATAACTCTGTACTCTCTTCTGCAGTGGAAACTACCATGTACCTGTAAATTTGTCTGTCTGCTCATAAAGCTCATTAACCTATTTTAGATTGAGCAAAGCTCAATGAGGTGAAAATTTAATTTTATTTAATTTTATTCCATTGTATAATTGATATTTAGGTTATTTTATGTTTACACGTTCTGAAAAATACCTATCTTAACACAAAAGCACAACTCCCTGAAGCCAATATCCCATGCTCTGTTTTACAAGCATTAAGAATATCAACACTGCATTGCTCAATTTTATAAATAGTATAAAAATTATGAGTAATAATATTCATGTTACTAAAAGAAATCCATGCTAATGAGTGCAGCTGAAATTGGATTCACATGATCAGAATTCTCTACAGCAACTTAGATAACATTGCTGAGTTTCAAAATAAGAAATCATGAGGCCACAGTTGTAAGTCCAATTATCCTTGGCTATCAAGAATTAATAACATATACTAAATTAATTTTTAGACTTTTTATTTTAGTGACAAGAAAAATAAGGAATTAAAGATATAACTTGTTAATTTTGTTACTGAAGAAGAGATGGATGTGTACCACAGGTATTTTATGCATTTTTTCACATAAAGGTTCTTAGTTACCTTGAAAGACTAGATACTTTAATAGGAATGTGATGAATCTTGAGGTAGGAAAATCATTTATTATTTTAGCTAAGACTCTTTTGTCCTTAGAAATTTAGACAAGTTAAATAATGCACTTCCATTATAAAGCCTTAACACTTTTTTTTTTTGGTTAACATTTAGCATCTGAATTGAACATAATTTTTCCACAGTGTTTTTCCCCTCTTACTTCTGTGGGAACAGCCAGTTTGTGTGCACTGTAGTTACAAAGGTGATGGCTACCAGTGAGGCACCTGCCCTTTCCTGCAGAAGTGCTCTGCTACCTGCAAGTGAATTTTCCACTCGGTCCCAGACTTGTTAAAGGCTTTTGCTTTGGTGCCATCTCTCCCATGTGGGTGCTCAGAACACCTCAGTAGAGCCTGAGTGTGCCTGTGGCTTTGGCAGGGCTGTCTGACCTGTGTGTTGGGAAGGTCACTGCAGGAAAAAGGGAACTGCACAGAGAAATTCAGGGGTTGTTTTAAAATATATCTCTGTTTGTTTAAGATGGCCAGAACTGCAGATGAACAATTCCTCCCCTATGGACTTTTTACCATGTTCTGAAGTTAGGTATTATAAGGTTGGGGTTTTTAACTTGTAAAAGTAAGCTTGGCTTTGTGTGCTGTGTGATTTGATTGACTAGCTGAGTTGCTAAATGCAAACCAGTTTTATTTATTGATCTGTATGTAAGCAGTTTAATTAAAAACCATGTGGAGACTTCTAAAAGAATGGCAAAAGTACAATGCTATCCCTTTATACTGTAGTTTTCCGAGGAGTCTATAGCCTGAATGTCACCTAGGTAAGCTGGAATTTTCTGTTACTGCTTGTTTTTGAAGTTGATGTTCTTCTCTGAGTCTTTTCCAAAAGGCTCATTCATGTAAGACTGTAGTCTGTTGTGGGTCAGAAGAGACTGAAGAATTCCCAACAGGGATGTATTACTAATGTACTTCATCATGTAATGATACATCCATCCATAATTAGAGGATTGTTAATTGAGCATCATCCAAGCTCTCGTCTATTTTGCTTGTACTTTTATCACTTCAAAATGCTTTTCCCGCCATTTCTGAACTGCAGCTCATGGAGACATGCTTTTATCCTGTAATTTGCAATCTTCCATGAAGTATTGGAAGTTCTACTAGTTCTCATTTCTGAAAGAGCCCATTTTGTCGTTCACACTTGAGATACCAGTAGAAAGAACGCAGTTCCGTGATGTTGGAGATGTGTGCTGTACTTTGAAGTCATGTGCCAGGCTCTCATAACATCTGCTTTTTTCATGTTGGAAATAACCACAGAATAATTTACATGTAACGTAAATTAGCTACTTCTGTCTTTATGTTTTGTCTCCCTAGTGATATTCCACCTTCTGGAGAGCCAGTGAGCAAAGGCAATCGCTCGAGGGTGACCCCGCGCTTCCCCAAACTGTCCCGCAGCCACCAAAGGGAGCCCCGGAGCCTGGAACCCCAGAGTGGGGATCTCTGACCCTTTTTCCTAGTTGTGAACACGGGCACCACGTACTTTAAGTTGTTCTGTGATTCCTTCCTAGCCTATATTTATAATTTAAGCTCCTGAAGAGACTACAGCTGCATCAACTTAAATCCTGAAAAGAGACATTCATTGCCAAGGGTCATATCCTGATTAACTACTTTGGAAGGCAGTAATCACTTTCTCAAAAGAATACGAGGGCTCTTCACCAGAGCTCAGCAAACTGATGGCATTTTCTTTGTTTTGTAAAGCTGCACTGCACATATTCTCCTTTGTTCCCCTGAAGTCCTTCTTTTACAATGAATTCCTTGTTTGTATTATGTTGTCTCCCTTTTAACATGTACATTTTTCTGTTCCAGAGAGACATGGGTATCATGTCAAGACAATTTTTTTTTTCCTTAGGAGAACAGTTATGATTATCACTACTTAATAGGTCAGAAGGATGTGCTTAAAAGAACCTCACTAATTTATTACCTTTTGTAAATAGAAGGACTGGGTTGTTTTGTTTTTTTTTTTTTTACTGTAAACCTCCGACACGCAAAGGTTTTTTAAAAAACTTGACAATGTAGATGATGAGAAAAACATTACAGGTGGAAAAATAGCTTTTGTACATTTCTAGTTAGATATTCTCAATAGCTTTCATTTGTGGGAAGTATTCTTTAAAATCAGAGAATGTAATAATTTTTTAGTAAAATTTCAGTCCTGCTGGAAGGCAGGTGCAATATTATTAATTTTTACAAACCACTGCAAGGATACACAAAATTAGCATGGTGCAAAATAGCGCTTTCAAGTCTTGGGTTATATTTTGTTATCAATTTGTTGCTGATGTTACAGAATAGTCCATCATTAATCTGATTTTGTAAAACCCTTCCCATAGTGATACTTAAAAATTGCCTGTAATGAAAGTGCCTGTTACCCATCACCTCTTATTGAAAAGTAATTTGTAATGCTACTACTGTAAGAGTGACTAAAATATTGACAAGAATTATTACAAGTGATGGAAGTCCTGACATGGATTAACTGGAATCCAGTTCAGTATCCATTAGTTGCACTGCCGTAGGCAGTTAATTATGTTTTAGCTATCTTCTTCTCTTCATTAAGTTTAAGCAGTATACGTTCAAATTTTCCGTTAATTGTATTCTGGTTTTCCTTTGTGTAAGAATATCTTTCTTCTCAGAAGTTTTTTTGGATAATGTTACTTAAATTGATGTATCTTGTCATTTTATTATCCATTCATTATATTAAATTCTCACTTCAGTAGATACTAAAACCTTATATCATTCTCCAGAAAAAAACCAAGCTGATGATTAATAACAGGTTTTTTTACCTCACTGGTTTACTAAAGTTCTGGCAAACTGGAACTTGTGTTCTGTAAACCCGTGACCACTGTGTGTTGTTCAGGCAGGTGGGTGGTCGAGTCATTTTTGGTGGCACTTCCTGAGTGAGTAGAGTTTGTTACACACAGTGAGGAGCATCAGTGCCTGACTATGACCCCAAGTGCTGGATTCCTACCACTGAAATATGTAGCTCTCAGATTGCACTGAATAGCAAACTGTGGCAGAGAGGAGTGGAATTCACTCCTCAGGTCAGAAATTTCCGTAGGTGAAATACCACAAAGTAAAATCATGTCCCAGAAATGAAACAAGATTTTTCAGTCAGTAAGAGTCCCAAAAGAGATAAATAACAAAGCCCAAAGGGCAACCTGGGAATAAGTGGGTTTGTTTTCATTAACAGATGAATTACTGTTGGTGTTTTGTGTAAGTTACAGTGGGACACTTATTTGAGAAGAAGGCAAAGTGAGTAGTTTGTCAGTTAAGTAGCTTCTCCAAACTCTTTAGTCTGATGCACTGCTTCTGGTTTAGTTTGTTGGAAAGAGAAGTAGCTGTAATGATGGTCCCACTTTGAAACAATTCTATTTTTCAGAAAGTGTAGACTTGGTTAATAGAAACATGGCATACATCTATTAACAATGAATTGCAAGTAAATCTGAAAGAAAACACTGTGTGGTAACCTTTGTGATGTATCTGTCACATGGAGATATATTAATTTTCAGGAAGTAATTCACAGATTCAAATCCTTCTTATTCAGAAAGTTGAAAATGATATGAAATCCCATTTAGCACAGACTGAATTTTTTTTTAGTTGTTTAAAAGGAATTGTTTGTATCTGCATTTGGCTCTTAAAATTATTTCATCCCTGATTGTCTTGCTTCTTGTAATTTTTAATGTATGTATGTAGATCACATAAAAATACTGAACTTGTTTACCATGTACAAATTGCTCTTTGTTAACTGTGGCTGAACTGTGTATCTGCTCCCAAGACTACAGTCTGCAAACAATGTTCACTTGGTGATACAAGATACTGTAATGGGGGCATTACTAATCCGTTTAAAAGCTCAGCTGTGGTTTCTCTAAAATCCCAGAAAATAATCAAATGAAAGCCTTTCTTCACAAGGTAGCTTTCCCACTTCATAGCCCTGGTTATTTTGAAGATCACTGAGGTACCTGTACGACTGCAAGTAGGTGCCTAGTGACAGGAATGCCCAAATTTTTAGCACCTCAAGACATTCTGACATGCTCTTAGAGAGAATCTATTGCAAATCCCACTTCTGATAATTCACCAGAATCAGCAAAGTCTGTTAAGAAGGTTGACCAGCTGGGATTAAGAATGCCAAGGAGTTCTGTTATTCTAATAAAATACCTGTAAGTGTAACAATTATTCCATCACTTGAATGATTTGATCAGTTTATGCTGTGTCAACTTCCTTTGGCACTGGCTCAAAGCTCTGAAACCCCTGTATGTGCTCAGTGAGTTGATGGGTTCAATCATTTTTTTGGTGCTGTAATCTCAGGACAGAGTCTGGCCCTGGAGCTGTTCCTGCAAGCCCTGGGCTGTGGCCTGGCACGAGGCAGTGGAGAGGAATTTGTGGTATCATTTGCATTTCGTTCCTGCTCCATCTTTGGATGTATTGGGTCTCCAGGGCTTCTCATCAGTGACTATTGAAAATAAACTGTAAAAAGTGGCACAACTTTTACTGTAATGCTCTTGTCCAATCACATGGAAAATGAACGTTTTCCTGAGAAACACAGAGCAGGCAAAGCTCTTCCAGCTTTTGCAGATGTGTCTATCAGTATTCATCACACACTGAGTGTGGTTTTTCAGAATCTCATTTATTTAGAGATTCTGTCATTCATTATAGCATTGTGTCAATTTGGCTTTTGCAAATTAAATCAAAGTTCTCAATAATAATAATAATAATAAATTTCCAAGGTTTATATGAGGCAGGATATTGGCATAGTTATAAAGGCTTAAATTGATATGTCCATTAAGTCATATATTCTTAGGAAGATAATAATTTCAAAGCCAGTCTTTTTTATGGAATATATTGTTGATGTGATAGTTGTAATCAAATTATAATACCTTGCAGAATTTACTGCAAGTCATAAACCATTGAGATTGGATTAATGCAAGTATTTAGAGAAAGAACATAATGGTAAATAAAGATTACTGGCTCAAAATTGTGACCTATTGCTAAGGTGCTTTTTATTTTTTTTTGTTACAAAGTCGTGTTTTATTGTATAGAACAATATCTGCATGGTAGCTGTCAAATTAATTAATAAGAACCTACTAACAAATGGGGTTGACTGACTCAGAGCAGCCAGCTAATAATAAATGAGACTTGGTGAACCCCCAGTGAACTAATGATGCTTCTGTCAGGATGTATTAATGGGTTAAGAATATGATCTTTTGTTACCAGAATCAGTTATTGGTGCTTTCACATATGGATGTCATTCCTTTTCCTCCAGAGAAAGCAGGGATCTCAGTGCTGCTCCAAGTTCCTTGCTGTTCCCAAGGTTCCACCCTGCCACTCCAAAACATTTTTCATCTAATGCCTTGGAATTCTGAGCACAGATAATATATACCTGTGGATAGAAATACAGTTACTTGCTTGAAATTACAGTGAGAAACCTGTGGAACAGCTGTTTAAAAGAAAGAAAAAAAGTACTTCTTGACCAAATTGTGCTGCTCTACACCCTTGCAAATCTTGGGAACAGCACTGGGCTCTTCCAGCTGGAACTCTAGGATATATGGAAAGAAACCTATTTAACATGAGAATACAACTTGATCCTTGGAAACAATGATAATACTTCTGTATTGGATCTTGAATCACTTCTAGAAAAGTGATTTAACAGCTCAAGAAAGTAAAGAATTTCTCTCCTTCACTTTCTATAGGTGAGGGTGTTTGAGTCAGCACCCTACTCCACATGGGATATTCACTTGATGATGATTTTGTCATTTCAGTAGTTTCTTAGCATTTTGTATGCAAAGAAACACTTCACTGTATGAAATTATCTATATGAATTATAGAATATGTTTAAAAATACCAGTTAACCTGCTTCATGTTTCACATATTGAATGGGAGATAAAACACTTGTTCTACACAGTGGTCTGACACTGTACATTGAATTTATTTCTTATTCTGCACTAATTGTGCTTTTATGGTCCAGTTATAGAGAACTTAGATTATTTATAAAATTTCTTTAACAAAAATAATCAGAGCATACTTCTAAACAATAATAATGGCTTAGTTTTTGGTTCATAATGGCATGAATTTATACTGGACAACAGCACTGAAATGTTTAGAGAGGAATGAATGTTCCAGATTTACAAATTTCTGCAAACATCTGGACTTAAAAAACCCCAACATTGTTTTTTATTGCATCAAAACAAGTTTATTGCACTTCCACGTAGGGAAATCAGTTCCTTTAACAAGATTTCAGAAATTATCTCCATGCCATGGCAGTGGTTAAACTGTGATGAGTGGTTTTCTTATTAAGCATTTAAGACAGTAAAAATTATCAAACTGTAAGTGTGGTTGAAAATACAGTTCTGAAAGGCTGTGCTTTCTTTCTCACTTAACACTGAGATAAATAAGTGTCTTATGTATGGGACAAAACCTGTTGGCAACTGAAGAAACTGGATTTCCCTTTTTACCTGGGGAGGGAATATTTTTGTTCTTCCTGTTAAACTGTAGAAAATATAGTATTAATTCTTAAACATATATATGTACAGTATTCACATAAGTATTAATAAACTGTAATATTATTTTAACTCGTTATGCTAATGTTTACATTATAGAATTTTTAAACAAATGTGTATATATAAAATTTTCTAAATACTTTCTTGGTTTTTTTTATTATTATTAAATATCCTGTGGTAATTTTATTGTAATCTGGTTAAAAATATGCTACTTTACCAAGAAGAAAATAAAATATAACATCATTTTTTGTTTGAAGTGGAGTTTGTTTGCACCTTATTTGTTCTATTCAGCTGTTTTGTATTTGCTTCTTTGATTTGTGTTCATTTTTTTCAATGCGTTTCTATACCACAAATAGTCATGTTGCATCTGGGGAGTTGTAACAACTTGACATTTCTACATGGGTTTAAAGGTTTTCTTTTCAGAAAAGACCTGTGCAGGATTTACTGCTTTTTCCCCTCACCCCTCGAAATTTTAAGGAAATGAGGAAAAAATCTTTGTACAACAATCTGCCAGAAGAAAGAGCAAAGATATTTTTGAGATAGTGTTTAAGGTAAGATTTTTGCTACTGCACTCCAGTCTTTCTGAATGACCTTTTAAGTATTGTGAGTGAACTTATTGTGTTCCTCAAATTAAAATACATACCTGACATTTTGATATATTGCAAGTCACGCTTGATTTTGTTCTAGAAAGCAACATGGGGCATGTGTGTGTTTGTCATGCTTATTTTCTGCATTTTTCCTGCCATTTTTCACCCAGCATTGTAACAGCAGGCTTTTATTATGTGAGGTTTCTAAGTACTATGTTGATAACTTTATTTCCAATTCAACAGTATCCATGCCATTTTCAATGTTTCTTGATTCCCTAATATTTTAAAGTTGCTCAGCAAGTGCGTGCATCTTATCCAGTACACTGCATCTGTCATTGCTGAATAATATGTCTTTATTTGAAAAGTGATCTTATACCCCTGCTCATCTGCAGCTTGTAATTGTTTCATTTGTGTAGGCCCCTCATTAATTGCACCTTTAGATCTCTCTGCTGAGCAATCTGTTGTGCTCTGGGTGAGCCTCTGCCCTTCTTGCTCTTTGTTCCAAATGCCAGGCCTGCAGTGCCCTGTGCTTGCCCACTCTGTGTGCAGCATCACAGGCTCTTTGTGCCCTTGGGCATTTGCTCTTTACACCTTCTTGGTTTGAGCTTGTGATATTTTTGGAGTCTCTGTTGGATCCCTAAGACCTGCCCTTCCCCAGTTTTCTAGAATTCCCGTGTCTGGCAAGTTCATCCTTGCATAGTGCTGCAGCTCTGACTTTAACTACTTGATCTTCCTACTAAGAATATTTTCATAATTTTTTTTATTCCTGGTGCTACGTCTTGTTCAAAAGCAGCTGAGGTACATAAAGGGTTCACTTTACTCACTGTGAGTTCTGTGTCATCAACTTTGAATGACATAAGCCTCTTTTTAACGATTCCAACTAACATCTGCCAGAGCTGTCAAATATAAGGCCTTTCTTTGGGAATTATTGCTATTTTAAAATAAATTTCACACTCATATTCTATAGCTCCACTCTGTGAAAAATATTTACAGGTTAAGCAAATGTAGCAAGAAAAGATTTAATCAGGTTAATAATAATTTTAAAATACCTATTTTTATAATTAATTTGCTTTTTCTTCACTTTATTTCCTGTTTTTTTATCAAGTGCTAATTCATTCATGAATTAAGTCATTTGCACATGTCTCAATTTCAGTGACAGTTTCTACTTCTCAGTTTCTAGTAGGAAATTAAATTCTGATCATTAACATTCCCAATTTTATATGGCATCATCAAACTGTTTAGTGAGGGCCCCAAACTGGACACAGGACTCGAGGTGTGGCCTCACCAAGTGCCGAGTCCATGGGGACTGTGACTGCCCTGCTCCTGCTGGCCAGGCTGTTCCTAAGAAAATTTTCAGCAGTGGAGATCCTCAGCTCCCTTCCAAAGTGGGAATGGGGGCTTACAGAGAAGTAGGAAATGAAATGTCATTTAATATAGTTAAGTAACATTTTAGCTAAGTCAAAGCAGATAACACCTGAGCCATCTGTCGTTAGAAAGATATACTTTGTCTCCACTGATGTACATAAGCAAGTCTATTTCTTAATTGCCAGATTAAATAAAAAAAAAAAAAGTCCTTTATGCGGTGGTATTTGAGCTGCTGAACAGTTTGAAGGATCTGCTTTTCAGATCTGAGCTTTAGATACACACTAATACTTTGTAGCACAGAACTGAGCTTCCCTCAGATTTATCTTGAAGGAGCTCAGATTCTCAGTAGGCTTTTGTTTAACACAGTGATGGAACACACGGTTCTTTGTGCATCCAAAGTGATACATATGGCTTCAAGCAGTTAATCAGATGAGAGGCATTTTGCAGTGATACTTTAATTTCAAACAATATATTAGATATTATTGGCATTTTTGGAAACCATCTGGTTGACGTTTTTTAAAGGTGGAAAAAAAGTGTGAATTGGAAGATAAGATACATCAGTGCCTCTGAGCAGTTCTACTGTATTGGAAAATAGAGGGTAATTGGATACTAGTAAAAAAGAAAATAAAAGAAAGTACGCATTCTGACCCAGCAAGAAACAACAGAAAAAGTGAGTGAGAAATTCAACGTAGGAATACATTAAAAAAATGTTTAAAATTGTACTACATCAAACTGCCACCATATGTTCCATGATGAGATACAACAAAGTGGGTAATGTATCTGTTATGGAGTCTGTCAAGCCACAGCACCCTTTGGATATGTCAGTAATTAACAAATAACATCTGCTGGCAACTGCTGTACTTGATTAGCACGGGCAGGGTTCTCCTCCCTGCGTGACAGAGGTAGACTATGGGGTTCTGCTTTTCCTTGGGGATTGAAAATTTCTTTGACCACGCTGCTGCATGCAGAACTCCTGCTGAGATGGAATTCCTGGGCAATCTGGGTGTGCAGGAGCAGCAGAACACGGTTGGAGTGGCTGCCTGTGATGTGCTGTGGGCTGTGCCCCCTGAGGGCCCTGATGCCCTCCTGCCTTCACACAGAGCACCTTAGAGAGGGTGAGCAGCCTCTGCAGGTGGGCACAGAGGCAGTGCCAGCCCACTGCCTCGTTTAAAGATGCAGAACAGCTCTGTTCTTGTTTTATAGGTAACAGGGACGTGAAAATGTGTTGTCAGACCTTGTTAATTGACTGTCAAATGCGATGCACCTTGAGAACCACCACCAATATAAGGTAAATTAAAAAAGGGCAATTTAAGATCCTGAAGAAAGTGTCAAGAGAATTGAGTTTCAAAGCCTCTCTCAGTTGCAGTGGTAGTGGAAGTCTGCAGGAGTTGATCTATTTATCCTCCCAATTTCTGAATCCACCCTGTCCTGAGACTTCACAAGGTTCCTCCAAATTAGAGGAATATTGCATGCATTGAAGTAGCTGTGTGCCCTTTAAGTGGAGCTGGTGCAGAGAAATGGGGATTTGCAAAGCAAAGATCTGACCTTTCATTCATATCCATGTGTTCAAGAGAGGATTCTAATACAAATCTTAGAAATCGTGTGCCAGAACAACAATTTGAAATAATGAGATTTTCCTTTAATCTTCATTAGGATTCATTAAACAGCTAATATATGATTCATTACATAGATAATGAATATCTAATTAGTTAAGATAACACTCAAAACTCTAATAGGAGGTGCTTAAGTTGGTAAATAATTTTCATAAATTTAAGTAAGTTTTTTAATCCCAGTTGGTTGCTACTGCAGGTGTCACTGTGCTGATGTAGTGTGTGTGTTAAGCAGCCCCTCTGCTCCAATAACAGAATAATTCAGTGTCTGAGATTATCCCTTTGCTCTCTTCCATGAATTGTGATAACAAAATCCAACTTTAAACAGTACCTGTTTTAATTAAGACAATATAGTATCAAGTCAGTGCCATCCTGGAGCTGGGCAGTGTGCACAGTCCCATTTTGAGGAACACTGTTACCTTTGTCCTTGATTGCTCTGCCTCACCAACACAGGGAATTATCTTCCTTCTCTGTCCCATTCAGTCGGGTTAGGAAACATCTGTCTCTGTTCTTGACCCACAAATGGGAATAAGTGAGGGCTGAGAATCCTCACTTCAAGTTTGTCTTTGCACGTCCACTGTTCTGATAACATTTAAAGAACAGAGACCTCTTACAAGTGTCACTTTTGGTTGCTCAGAAAGAAGGCATATAAAATATGAAAAATATTGTCTGACTTGACAATGTAATTCTATTTAAGAAACAGAAACTCTGCTGGATAATATATGCAGACACCTCTGTCATGAAGCCTCGTGGGGTTTCACACCCAATTATCTGTGACCACCTCTGGTTACCATGGAAATTCTGTCTTGATTAGAAATTCACCCTCTGCTCATGGCCTGTCTGCACTAAATCATGAAATTCTGCTATGTACTTAGGCACTTTATTTATTTGTTTATATATTGACTGTAACTTACTGTGTCAAATGACTTCTTTATGCAGTCGTACTCTGGGTTTTTGACTCAAACATTGATTGTACTTATAATTCTTCAATGTGTCCTTGACCCACTTCCAGTCTGTGTATAATGGGCAGATCACACCAGGAGAGAAGGCAGTGATGTTGGAGGTGTTAATACATGGAATAATATGGTCAGGAAGGTGGAAGCAGCTCCCTGCCTGCTGCTCATGAGGAAGGACTCTCTGTGAAACCTTCAGCCTCCATTCAGGCTCAAGTTTGTTTTATAACCTTTTCAAAAGAAAGGAGTCTCTGCCCATAGAGAAGTATTTGATGTATGAAGTTGGCTATATTTGTGTCTATAGGTGGACAAAAAACACCACAGGGTGTTTTGGTGAGATTTATTCCTGCTCTTAGAAAAATAAGATGAGGAGGATGAGAATAAGTTACGTGCAATGTTGAAGGCAATTCTAAAAGTTGGCCATTAGGTCAATGCTTGGGACAAAAACTTGAAAGCAAAGGCTGTGACCCTAAACACTCCCTCCTGAAATCCTGGGGAGAGCAGGGGCTCATAATCCTTGGAGTCCAGACCTAAACTGTGGAATGACAGATCTCTATAGTTTCCAATGTAAGTGCAGAACCTGAAGGTACAAACACCTTTTTCTGAGATAACACAAATCTGAGATAAACAAATCCTTCCCCAAACAAAACACTATAGCACAGATCATTTCTTTTGAGGGAACAGGACAAGAATGGAACACGATTCAGAAATGTACTCAGATAGTACAGTGATAAGGACTTCCTTAGCAGAATAGAATAGAAAGTTATAGGACAAACGTGAATGAATTCATGTATTGCAGGGTCCAGAGACATTGCTTTTGAATGGTTGATTCACTTGTAGAAATTACTTACAACATGCAAAGACTACAGGCCTTTATTCTTTAATCTGAAGTGCTCGGGCTGCAAGAGGTTCAGCATTGTACTTTGAAAATTTGACATAAGATAGGAGAGGACTGAGAGAAAGAACATGAAACATTCAGCTTAAAACAGAAGGTTACCCATCTGTTACCTTTCACAAGATCTCTGTTGTGTGCCCTGACATGCAGTGAGAGAGGCTTTAGCTTTTATAGGAACTCATCCCCCAGGTTGGAGGTCAGTGCCATGTGGAGGAATTGGCACTTACTGTACGCTATGAAGCTCATATAAATTCTATTATATCTTGTATATATCATGCTGGACAGTAATCCTACCTTCCACCATACAGTACAATGCACTGTGTGTCCAGATTCTCACGTAATACACTTTTTTAGATACTGCTCACAAATGCCACTGTTACATGTAAGTAAGAACAGACAAAAATCAGCAAAAGAAACCCAAACCAATTTCAGCTTTGTGATCACTTCATGGAGGTTAGGAGATATCAGACAGGTGACAGCTGAGCTCTCTCAACTTTTATTTTTTTAATGTAATGCTTCTCCCAGCTTAGTCCTAGATCTGATACTGAAACTCAAATATTGGATTCAGAACTGAAATGCAGTCGTTACTTTTTTCTGAACGTGCCTGGCATAGACAGAAATGGTGGTTTTAATTTAATCTGTCTGAAAACATTCCTAAAACAACTAATAAATAGTTCTTAAGAAGCATAAGTAAATTGGGCAATCGGCATGTGTCTTTAATTACAATTTTAGCCTTAACAATTGTTCTTGAGTCAGCTGTACAGCATTACTACCATAAGAAAACCATCCTATTTTAAAATCTAATGTCACAGTGCAATTGATTAAGGTTAAAATGAGATTATCCAGCAGTAAAAGCTCAAGTGACTCCTAAGGAGAGCAGTCAGCATGTATACATGTACGTTTGCCAACATTCCTGGTATAAAACAAACGACTCGTTATATGGTATCTGTGTTGTGCCTGGATTCTGATTTTCTATGAGTCATCCCTTGATTTACTGAAATAGAATAAGATGAGTAAGGGAGTCAAATTATAGGGAAGAAAGTCTGCAAGCTGCGTAACATCCAACGCTGTTACAGAGGATTATTCAAGTTCTCTGTGCTCTTTATTGGCTCTGAATTTCCTATGAGAACCCTCCTTCCATTGGATATCTCCTGCAGGGAGGAGTTTAATAAAAACCTCATGAATAACCAAGGTCAGTCTTTATTACTGCGTGGACCATAGATTACCCTTCTCTATTGAATTTGGATTCATATATGACTGCAAAATTGCATCACATGTCACACTGTAAAGGCATATAGTGTGTCTGTGTAATGGAAGGGGATAAAAGCAGTTTTCTATTAACTTAGGATTGGATTTTGCATTATGAATTATCATTTAATTTTACATATTACTAAACAGAAATGTAATGTTCCATTTAGATGTAACTGAGCTGGAATGTGAGGGAATTTTAAGCATTTGAATAAGGGAAACAGGAGGGAGCACATCAACATTTTTGGTTTTTTAGGTAGTCTTCAATGTACAGCATCCTACAATTATCATACATGTTTTTCAGTCAGAGAGGTAAAACACCTCTGCAGTACTTCTGACTATGACTGTCATCAGGGGCAGTTTGAAAAATCTTTAATTTCAGCTCAGAAAAATAATCCTGAATTTCAACTAAGAAAAATAAATAGCAACAATGTCCTGCAGAGAAGTGTCTAACCTGAGAATCCTCTGGCTGTGCAAGGGAGCAACCACATATAGATCCAGCTCTACAAGTATTAAGCCATAATACAGGGATATATTCTTAAGGCTGAAGCTTTTCCTCAAGACTCATTCTTTTTCAATTATTTATAGTAAAAGGACCTTCAATAAAATACCAAAAGCTATCTACTCAATATGAGAACTAATGCATAAATGGTAATGCTAAAGTTGTAGTTTTATGAAATTTAGCTCAAGATAAGATGATGTGAAAAATAATTCTTTAAAAATAACAGTTCAAACTTCACCTTTGCTTTGTTTTGTAAAATCTTTGTCTATTTGTGTTTCAGCTGTTCATTGTTATATAACTGTTCCCCAGGGCCCATGAAAATCGGGTTCAGTCTGAGGTTAAATTGTACCTCGTCAGAGCAGGGATGTGACCCAGTCTGAGCCCCTCGGATGACTCCATTTGTTTCCTTGCTTTGTAAATCCTTCGGCTCCGTGTACCTGCGTGCGTAGGAAGACGAGAGCAGATGTGAGGGAAAGGTCAGGGATGCTGCGAAGTCTGTGAGGCTTTCCTTTTACCTTCCATGAGATTTAGATGCCTCCTTAGTGCAGGTACATAAAAACCATTCCTCAGTGAACAGCAGTGTTTATTTTTCTCTAAGTATAGACCAGGAAAGAAAGAAGAAATACAGATCAGGCAGGATGCACGTACCAGATGACATCCAAATCCAGGGTGGAACACTGTCAGTGTAATATGCAATTAACAAGAAGATTCCCTCACATATCGACATGTTTTCTATATCCATATCAAAGAACTGAACATCTGAAACTCATAAACTGAAGCAATTTGTGTGTCTGTGTATGTATGCAACTTTAGTAAATCTAAATTACAAAGTTTTGCCAACACACCAGAGAGCAGAGAATTGCTTCTTTGTGGCTGCACATCTTTTGTTAGATTTTAGCAAAGTAAATCGTGCTGAGTTTGACATTGTAACAAAGGATAATCCTTTGAACAGTTGAAGTTATTATGTTCTATTAGCTATAAACAAGGGATATACTGTGATCATTTTTCCATTAGAGGTAGATTAGCTGAGGCTGTAATGGAGTACACAGTTTTAAGATCAATGCCAGCACAGATTAACTGTACCATTTATCGAGAGACATTGAGAGGGATTCCCAGTACTTGGTTTCTCCAGATGTGCCACTTTCTGATGACAAGTACCCAGGAAACGCAACCCATGGCTGAGCCTACAGCTCCTCCCCACAGGGGAAGGAAACCAGCCAGAGTAGCTTTGTCTTAGATATAGTCCAAGGTGACTCTTTGGCTCCTGTGACTCTAGAGTTCTCTTTGTTTCCTACTTGTTATCTCCCTTTTCCTGTAGGTTAGAGCTTTGCGAGGACTTTTGATTAAGGAAGAAGGAAAAAAGAAAAAAACCCTGCAATTGATTACCTTTATTCTGATGTCAAAACATTTCCCAGAGTGAAGGTTTATTTTTGTATTTCCACGTGTGTTTTAGACTTGTTTCTCTGTGTCTGGCAAACATAGTTGCCAGTGGATCATTTTGAAACTGGATGTTGTCAGTGCTTTTCTCTCCCTGCTGTTGGGTTTGTGGTTACTCTGCTCCCATTTTCTCTTATTTCAGACCTGCATTACACAGCCTGGAGAGCAATTTGTCTGGGCTGCCCACTGGCTGAGAAGCAGGGCATGCAGGGCGTGCTTGCTGTCTGGCACTTGGCAAGTCCTCTCAAGGATACCAGTTCTGGAAGGGAACAAAAAAGGTTCTTGTTACTGTATCCTCTGAAAGGAAGGGCTGGCATCAAACAGGTGTTCCCATGGTGCTTTCTTGTCTTAGTGCAAGAACATAAAAATGTGTTTACACATGGACAGTGAGTAGGAGGGATGCTGCCATGGACTACAACTGGACATTGGCAGTTGGGCAGACGTGGAAGGAAGAGGGAAAGGACATTGGCTGGGTAAGTGGTGGAACAGATGACATACAGTCCAGACTTCATAAAATAAGGTAATTTAAATCTCATCTCATCGAGAGTATGTTCATTATGAAGCTATATGCCAGTTTTCCTTCTTATTCTCAAGGAAACAGCAAATATTCATGGATGGAGAGGAGTCTAGTTTTGACCTAATGAAAACTGAAATAAAATTGAGAGTAAGCTTGAACAATCCAGGAGCATTTAACTGGAAATGGTAAGTGGGGAATCTAGTTGTTGCTCATGTGATGTTCTCTTGTTTGCAGATCAGAGATCTCATTGTAGTCAATTAGCAGAAAGATGGAAATCAAACAACTTTCACTGTTCTTTTTCGTAACAAATTTGTGCCTGAAAAAAGAGGCACTAAGACTTCCACTGGTGAAATCTGTGCAACATATTTCTCCTTCAGTAGGCCCTTGGTGGGAAGGATTTCCAAGGTATTTCCAAGGAATTTTAGGAACCAGCTCATGTTCCGAGGTTAAGCACACCTGACTTTGAGGGGTTATATACACCCTGTACTGCAGGGCAGCAGGCATGAATGGCATGAAAAAAAAGTAATTCAGGGAGAAAAGTTGTTCATTCAGCAGCCATATAATTCGAGCGTGGAGGCCACTGGTATAAATAAATGAAAGCAATTTATGTATGTACATAAAGAACAGTGTGAGATTCCCATTTGTAAAGTCGTGTAATGTACTACAGAGGCTTTTCAGTGTGAAAGAAAGGCATCAGAAGCAATTTTGAAACATATAAAGCTGACTGATTTTGTGTAATGCTTTCCCAAAAAGAGCCATGTGAGAAAACAAGGCATCAGTAAAGGATGTTGTAAAAGATATTAAAGCAGCATACTAACAGAAAACCTGGTGTGTATTTAGCACAGTATTTACAAAGGGACTTATGGTCCAGAATTACATTCAAGCAGTACAACTATGGGACTTCATTGCTTCCCACTATTTGTAAAGAAGTAATCTTTCTAATTTAAGATACATTCAAAAAACTTATTCAGGCAGTAAATACTGATATTATTCAGACAGTGAGTTATACTTGAAGGCATTTATAAACTGCACGAAGCAAAATGGACTTGCCTTCAGCATGAGAAACGGATGCTCTCCCCCAAGAGCTACATAAAGATAAAACCAGGAAGTTCCACCTACCTTTCATCTATTTTTTGTATTCCCCAGGTCACCTTATAAACACTACTAGTTCTTGATGGAGATTTATAAAAATCAGCTCTATGATTTATTTCTTATGATGTTGGTGAAAAGCACATATAATGTTTCCACTTGAGATTCTTGCATTTTCAGCTTCATGAAACAAGCTTTTTTTGCTTTTTGTATTAAACAAAATGGCCTATTTGATTTTGAGACAAGTTTTGAGCAAGCAAATTCATTGAACAGTTGTGTAAATTCTGTAAGATTCAAACATAACGCAAAAATAAGTGCCTGATGTAAAAATATAAAATAGATATATACTAGAAATAACGTGGCTCAAAGTGTTTTGTTGTTAATGTATTATGAAATACAAATCAGATAAACATTGTCCAATATGTCAGATTTTGTAACTTATCAAGAACTCCAGCTTCATACTGATAAAGTCTCAATCTATAATTAATTTTTAGTAAAGCAACATAATGTGTATATTAATCTTTTAATACAGTAAATGCTTGGAGAGACAAAGGAATGACATTTTAGTAGGCAGAGATATGGAGACACTACATTGCTGGCCAGATCTTAGCTCCCCTTGGGGTCCTGAGTTTGTAGCCCATTAAGCACATTTTTGGTTTTGACTTTTCCTAAAGAGTGAGGCACATAAACTCAGCCTGAACTTTGAGATAACACTTTTGTGTTTTGTTCCTCTTTAAAATCATTAAGTCGTTTCAGTAGGGGTTTATCTGATGAGATGATGGAGAAGAATGTTTTCAGGCAGTAAGAGAGGAACTCATGAGTCAGGTTAACCTAGTCCCATGTGTTTTTGCAGTGCTGCACCTCCTTCCCTCACCCCAAATTGATTTTACACTGTGAGTAGTGAAATTTGGCCTCAGCTGAAATTTAATCACCTACCCAGAGACCAAGGCAAGACAAGATGGCAGATTTGATGGCTTTTGTACTGTCAAAAAAACTTCTGCAAGGGTCTGGAAGTAGCAGGAGTAGCCATAGTGAAGGAGCCACATCCCTGCCATTTACATTTGAGTTACAACTTGAGTGACAAACTCAGAAAATGCCATCGTTGAGTGACTGAAGAGCGAGCACTAGGAATGCACAGGACAAGAGGAGCATGTTTTAATTATGGCTGGTCTGCATAAAAACTGAGTAAAACTACACTGGAGAATTCAATCAGTCTGTTGTGTAAAATTGCCTTGAGCAAAAAAAATGGAGTAACTTCCACATTAGGGAGCTTAAGCTATAATTTAGCAAAGTTAAAATTCATGTAATCCTATCATCCTTTATAAAACACTGGAATTAATATTGTTTGAGAAAATAAAAAGTTAATCAATATTGCACCTACGAAAATTAATACTGTTCACACAAATAAGATCAGCCAAAGGCAGCATGTACATCTTAATCAGGGAACACAAAAGCAAGAGCTCTGGGGGGAACCTGGAGTGGTTGTCTAGGAAACAGCAACAAAAAAACCAGTATATGAATTCTGCTGTTAACAAGCAGTCAAGGTTCACACAGACAGTACAACTTTGCAAGGGGCAAATTCTGAGAATTAGAATCTCTTCTGAGAATTCCCCGATAACATAAAGTTTTGGGAATGTCACATCATTTAGACAAACAGCTGTGATGCAACAAGCAAAAAAAGCCTGCAGCACTGTAGGTAGCCCAGGCCAGTCACCACACCTTGCATACAAATTTTTCATTTTTATGAGTGGCTGATTTTTCTCAAACCATCCACATGTAAATAAACACCAATGAAAGTCTGACAGTGACATATTTATTGTAGGTGTTAAATCTGTGCATGGCACTTGTAAGACAATATTGAGAACCAGCACGTAGTATTGTACTTTCCCAGTTGTAACAAGCTGGTGGGATGAGGTACTGGCAAAACATAATTAAAATGTATATATTTGCTTGTTTTTAATTTCATGCACATCTTAACTTTCTTCAGGTCAATCTGAAACGTCAGACAACTGCAACACACCAAATTCTTTTATATCAGATGCCCTTGAGTTTTGTTCCAGTCAGTTATTGGTTTTACTTGTGAAAGGCAAATTGAGAGTTCATGAACAAAAATTAAATCTGCAAATTATCTTGCCATCCTGGCTATCTACATGGTCCAGGGGTCAGGATTAAAGGATGAACTTTGTAAGTTGCTGTGTCTAAACAAAAAAAACCCCAAAACAAACAAACAAACAAAAAGTATAGTATCTGGGTTTTTTTCTTCTTCCTCTCCAATTTGCAGCAGGGCAGTATTATAGAAAGTTGAGAAATTTAAAGTGTTATTGGTTGCAACATTTTTTTTCTGTCATCTTCTTTGACAGGTGTTTTGGAGCAAGGATATCAGTACCTGAAGAGAGTCTTTTTGCTGTAGTCAGGGAGCAGTTCCCTGTGTAATGTTGCAGCCCCCGTGAGTGGCCTCCTCTCTGAGCAGCAGGTGCCTGTGTTATCTCCGTGGTGCAGGAGGAAAGGCCGATACGATAAGGGGGTAATGCCAGTTTCCTTGACACACTTTGTGCCATCCTCCTGAATTTCATCTCCTCTTGGATCCCTCTCAACCACCCCACCTCATGGAGATAGGTAGTGAGCAGAGACCAACAGGGGCACAGATCAATCCTGTGGCTGGTGAGAGCACACGGGCTCGCTGTGTTCAGGCAGTTCCACGGGCTCCGAGCCGTTTCTGCCCGGGCACAGGTGGCGTTTGGCTGGAGTGAAGTGGGAGAATGCCCAGACGGGTGAGCGCCTTCCAGCCCTTCCCCCGCAGGCAGCCCAGCACCGCCCTCAGATGTCTGGAACAGGCTCATGTGCCCTTCAGCCACTCTCTTTTCCAGCTGAAATCAAAGTTTCAGGCTTTGTCACAAGCTTTCTCCCCGCACAAAGCATCTGCCACCTTCTTGGCAGCAGAGGGGTTTTCTCCTCCGAAAGGTCACCTCAGCTCCCAGCTGCCACCGCTGGCTGCCTTTCAGGGCTTCTGCGGAAACTTTTCCGTGTTCCTCAATCTGAAGTCTTCCCGTACTTTCTTCCCGGGGGGGGTGCCCTTCTCCAGCAACCTTCTGCAAATTTAAACTGGAGTGATTTTTCCGTGCTCACCCTGCCGCAGGTAACAGTGAAGGGCAGCAGCCACCCCGGCCGCCCCCGCCTCAGCCGCGGGGAGCTGAAGGCCGACCTGGGGGAGCGGGGGTCGGACGGGAGACCACGGCGTCTGCCGTGCGAGTATCTCCAGAAAACACGGTTTAAAGCAGCTCCCGAGGCTTCCTCCTCACAGATGCCGTGGGTGTGTGTGTGTGTGTGCCCGCATTTCCCTCCCAGAGGGCTGGGTGCCATCCCAGCCGTGCCCGGGTTTCTCTCGCGAGTGGCCCGGCGTTGTCCCGGTCGTGCCCGGGTTTCCCTCACGAAGGTGTTCCCAGCCCTGGTGAGGGCTCAGCGCTGCCCTGAGGAGCCCTCCCCGCCTCCCCTGACCTCCCCTGGCCTGGAGGACGTTAATATGGATAATTTTTTAAAAACACGGCTTTCAGCCCGAACTTCCGTGCTGGCCGAGGGTAACCCCACCAAGGACACAGAGCTGTGGGAAGCAGTGATGTGCCGTGTCCCCGGCTGGCCGGGGCTGGCGGCTGTGGGGCTGTGGAGAAAGGCAGCAGATGTTTAATGTCTGTCTGTTCAAAGGGAAGTGCCACGAGGCTCTTCGCTGCTCAGCCCCTCGCGGTATTTCCCTTATGGCTGCCTCGCTTCTTTTGTTCTTCTTGGCAAGTTGAACGAGGAAGGAACTCGTGAATTAATAGAGGAGGAGGTGTCAAAATTTAAATGAATTTTTTTCTTGCTAGTATTTACTCGATTTGCAACACTTGTCACTGAGGGAAGTAATACAAGTTACTCATAAAAGAGAAATCCTATGATTTTTAATGTGAGAATTGATGAGGCGGAAGGTTCTGGAGGAAATCTGTCTTTTTCACCTCCTCGTTAAGATCAATAATTACCCTTTGTCCCTTTGTCTGCTCTCACTGTTAATGTCATTACCTCATTTGGGAAAGAGTTCACTTCTTTTTACATTAGCTTTATAATTGATTTTGAAACTTTTAGTCACAACTCGTTTCTAAACATGTATTTGTGCTATAGATGGAAAAGGTGAAAAAGTCTGGAGACTAGAAATCTCAAAGCTCTTCAAAATTAAGCCAGAAAGCTCTGTCCTTTTTCTGTTCAGTCCCTGTTACAGACTCAATGATCTTTTGTCTTTGTGTATATTTGTTTCTCCCTTGGTACTCCACTTCAGCAACACTCACCTGGCAAATTAATCTAAAATGAAGTTTGCAACCATATGTCTGAAGTTTTCAGGCCTCAGAAGGACTTGATTTGTGGTATGGGACAGGATTCAATTCAGTTGCAATTTTTAATACAAGTTTAAGTAGCAGCACTTCATAATTCTTTAGCCAATTATATCTAACTGCTCACAGACTACCTGTCGTATGTGGTTTCAGTTAATTGTATAGCACCCCATCAAATTGGTAAATGCAATATTCCTCAACTTTTGATTGACTATAGGAAGACAAACAGATATGAATAACCTTCCTGGTATGACACATGGGATTGCAGTAAGAGTATGGTTGTTATGTTTCAGTTGTATCAATATATTATGGATCAGCATTACAAAATAAGCCCATTAACACAATGGAGAAACAGGAAATCACTGGCAGGCCAAGGAAAAGAATTTATGAATACCATTTCCTAAACCTTCACTCTAACCACTAAACACTGTTATCATTAAGATCTCAAAAATAGAGCATATTTTTCCTCCTAAACTGTGATAGTGTATTTTTATTCAAGGTTTACATCACATATTGTAATGTATTATGGAAGATGTTAACAAAGCAGAATTTCTTGAAGAAATGACAACCTATCATGCGAAGGCTGCTTTATTTGCAGTGCCTGTGAGTCAGTGGACTGACGATACTGTCACTTGTTGGAAATTCTAAGTGGAAGAGGCTACAAAAAACCCAGGTCTGTAGCTTCCCAGTTGTATGCAAGGAATGTGCTATCTGATAATAGGAATTTATATAAATATGTAAGCACATAATTTTTTAAGCAGCCCTGGAACCAAGTTTTGCCCCTCGTTGTCCTCTTTATGGGGCAAGTGAAATGTGCATCAGATACAAGTGAATGTGTAAATTCCTGTAGAAGAAGCCTGACCCTGACCCTCTTTCATCGTGAAGGGTTTTGGACAACTTCTGTCTTTGAAAAAGGAATACAGAATTCCTCTGAGTGTTAAATGAATGAAAAATAATCTCTGTTTGGACTATGAGAAGTTACTTAATTAGTTTTCAAAACATGTAACAGAAATGAGTTCTCAAAACATGGAACAGAACTCTCCAGCGCCCGCAGTAGAATGGACTAGAACATCTTTCATAGCTTGCTGTTTTCTGGTGATCTGCAGCATGATGGCTGTGGAGCAAGAAGATCCCACCTGGTTCAGGTTCCTGGTGCCTGTTAAAAGTGGTGATTAAAAAAACCCAGCCAAACAAACAAGCAACCAAGAATCCTTGATTCTGTGCTAATTAGTATATGGCATACTAGCAAATGCCATACTTGCAAACCAGCAAGATAACTATGGCTGGTTTAGTCAAGAAAAAACTGTGGTGAGCATGTTGGAAAATGGGATAGGGAGATAACCCTTACAAAACCCTAAATATTACAATAAAAAATATACAATGAGTACAATATTGGTCTCTGCTGCTTTTAGATGTGGGAGGATAATTCTTCCATTATAATTCAGGGAGCAGAGGCAGTCACAGGCCATATTTTCTCATTGAGTATTGATGGGCTGTATTTGTACACATTGGTTGGGAGTGTTTTGGATCATTATAGCTATGCCTCTTGTGAAGTGTAGGTGTTTGCATTCCTGACTCTCACAGAGCTGTGAGGGCTTGGAAAAAACAGTCTCTGATCTAACTGGTGTCGAATGTGCGTGTGTGGGGCTTTCTTTAGCAGAACTAGAATCTTTGCCAAGCTCTTGGGTAATGAATGAACCTGCTGAAAGCAGAGGATGTAAAGGTTAAATAGAAGAAGGAAGGTAGATCAGTGCATGTTTCTTGAGGGTTAGTTATAGGAATTAGTTATAGGGTTAGTTATAGGTTAGTTATAGGGAAGTTCAGGAATTCAAGCATTCATCATTGGGTTCTGTGCATATTTATCATGAGAAATTTTTGGGTACCTTGGAAGTGCTGTGTCCTCTCTCCTCCTCCACAATAACCCAGAACTCTATGCTAGTTTTCTTCCTCATTTTTTTCTGTGTGAAGAGAAAGCTTGTGCCCTTCCTATGAAGATCATGAAAAGGGTAATTTTCCCCTCTGGTTTTCCTCTGCATTGCTAAAGTAGAGACACTGGGATGACTTTTCTTTAGAAGATGTGACTCCACCTCTTATTTCCACAGTTTCTATACATAGAAAATCCACTTTCCTGTTTCTCTGGGAACTTGGGGAGCTTTCTTTAGTGTCTGAAAATGAAGCGTCATTTTTCTTTCTGCATGAGAGTGCCCAACCTGATCTTTTGGCTGCAGTGGGAAGGAAGGAGGGAAGTGCTGTAAAACACCCAAGGCTGGCATCACAGCCTCTTGAGGGATGTTTCCCGTGTCAACAACACTCTTTGGGATCATTGCCTGAACCCCAGGTTTGCATGATCTCACACTTCCTCAGTGACTTGTGAGATTGATTCTAAAGTCACTTAGTATGAATTTTAAAAAGATAGGGCATGATCAGAGGCAGACCTGCTGTCCCTTGGCTGTTAATATCAGGAAAAAAAGGTATCCATAGACCATGGAGACCAGGAACTGTAATGAAATTTGGTGGGGTTTCCGGTTTCTTTAGCTTTTACATTTATTGAGGTGATTCTTGTTGAGTAAGTCTCTACATTTTTATCCTCTTCTAGGGTTTATCTTCCATGTGTTTGGAGTCAGTGAGAGTGGGATTTCAGAAATGTGTCTGTTGTTACCATTGGACACCACATTTCCTTAGAATTTTCATTCTTGCTGTGGTTAGTTGGTCCCTTTGATCTTTCCTTGCACCAGCAATATTTCTGAGCAGTTCAGGAATAGCTAAATTGATTTGATTCTGACACTGTTGGTAATGGATACTTTGTATAGACAGATGATTTAATCGTAAAGCTGCAGAACAGAAATATTCACATATTATTTCTTCTAAAAGAAGTTCTGGTCTTTATAGGGTTTTTACCAAACTTGTGTGCACACTTCCAAGTATTGGGTTTTCTAAACTATGAACTGCACAGGGTAGCAGGCTTGCCATTAGCTCTGTTTGCTTGTTTTTCAACTAAATATTAAACTGAAAATGACAAAAATTTTAAAAGGAGAATATGTGATGCAAACTCTGGCTTCTGGAAGGAACAAGAGAAGAAAATAAAATAGTCAGATTTCCCAAATGTACATTTAATCCACTTCTTGTCTGTATGAATGCATTGTAGAATGTAAATCTCTATTTCCTCATATTCCTTTGCTGCCTTGCTTTTTATGACACATGCTGGATTCAAACTAAGACTAAGCTTTGTGACTTTGCTCATCTTTTAGTTCAGATTTGCATATAAACAGTAAGTATACAGCCCCCAAAGGAATGCAAATATTGCATCTATGTCATAATTAGCATTAAGGCATTTAAGGAAAAGGGAAAACAAATTTAGGGGTCTGTTATATGAAAAAGCTATTTATCATTATAGATCTCAGTTCAAAGTTGTAGTCAGCTGAGTGGTGGTTTTGCAGATTAAATACCAAGGATTAGAAGAAACATGCCTCCCTTTTGTCATAAGCTTCCCTTATGACAAGAATGGACTGTCTTGCTTCGTTCAGTACTCTACTGAGATATCAAGTGGGATTTGCTTGTTCATCTGTGGGGCAGTTACTCTGTAAAATGTTTTCATCCATTTCACAGACCCATCAGTAACAATGAAGTGTTGCTATGTCTAATTATACAAGGTGGGCTGTCTCACAGTTCCTGTTCTCAGAACTGTGTAGGGTCAAGGAGGTTCTTGATGTGTTCTTAACATTATTTCCATATTTTTTAAATGCTTTGCAAGTTTATGTAAGATGTATTTTTTTACTAGTTTTTTAAAAAGAATCTCATCCTTAAGAAACTTCATGTTTTCTTGCAAATTTCTTTTAAGATGAAATCAGAAAAATTAGGTGTCTCCCTCAAGGAATTACCTTTCAGTTAAAAAAAATTCTTACAAGAATTATCTTTTGATAGGCTTTTCCCCAGGGCTTGGTAGCTTACAGAAATCTGGTTATCCTATGAGGATTGCGTTTCCTGTCTTATTCTTTCCCAGCTCCTTACTGCCTGTGATAGACCTTTCAGATTTTGCATCTTGTAACATTTTTGTGGTGAAGTGTAGTGGGAAAATATTCCTGCAAGATACATTTCTTTTATGCACCTTCAGTTCATGCTCACTGGTGAGTATGCTAAATTAATTTGGTTGCTTAGATCCACCACCTGGGGATAATGAAACCCTGCAGTGTGGAGGAGAGGCAATAAGACTCTACTGTTCAGCATTTCTCTGACCATTCCTTGGGAGTTCTGTTGTTGATCATAACACTGATAACAGTAAAAATGCACAGGGAATCTCGCTGGGTGACTGTGCAGCAGCATCCCTGTAATCTTTGTTTTCCATTCGTGCCATTGAGATCTCATTTCTCATGGTGGCTCCATTAGGTTTTGAATGGGAGGATCTTGTGCTGTCCTTGTGTTCGTCTGAAACATCTGCATGCAGTCCCCCTCTGCTACAAGACTTCTTATGAGGAAAATGGTTTTACTGTTAATTGGATCTCTAACTGATGATTTTTTCTGAAAAGTGTCTTTGACAGGTAGCAGGGTGTGTCTGTAACACCTCTGTGAGCTGTGCCTGGATGTGAGGGGAGGGACAGAAACATTCCACTGGGATTTTTGTGTTACCTGCAGAGTTCACATTGAAATTTTTTCCCTTTGGGGTAGAAAGGGTCCACCTGCATCTGTTATTTTGATGACACATTTTGACTGGTGCAGATGGGGTGAACAGGATTTTTTGACCTAGGAGCACATGTGTGAAAGGTGACACAGTCTCGTGCCTGTTCTTTGGGCAAACTGCTTTAAACTGTGATGAGCATCCAGCCAGTCACTCTTGATAAGTATTGCTTCAAATTACCTAGAACTTTGTTGTTTTTTCTCATTTCTGTTCCTTTTATAATCAGGCAGGCAGAAACCTTTCCTTTGATCAGTCATCTTTCTATTTTCTTATTCCTTTACCCCCAGGTACCAGCTTTTATCATTTCCCACAGCTTTGTGCATACAAACACTATAAACAAGTAAAGTGTCTGAGTCATCAGATATAGTTCCTCGGGGAGTCCTGCAGAAGAGAAGCAGATACTCATTTTTGCTGCTGTTGCTGTGCTTATGTTAAGAGTCCCATGACACTGGTCTGGTACTCATTTATAAGAAAAAAATTCATAACCAGATGAAGAAATTCAGGAAAATCAGAATATTTGTAATCTTCTGGTGGGTCTTATGTGCCTGCTAAAAACCAGATGCATATATAACAATAACTCTTTCCCATTGGGTTTTAAAGCAAAAGTGGGAAATAACTGCTGTCATTAACAACTACTAGATTTGCATATTTATTATATTATGCCAATGAAGAGCAAGACTGTGAATAAACTAATATTACAACTGACAAGGGATGTTTTTTGGCTGGTTCCTTATGTGGAACCTTATTGCTGTGACAATTGCTGATTTGATGCCTTCCCAAATGCTGTATTTTCAAATAGCTTCTTCCAGGGAAGCCTCCTCAAACAATTCCCTCCAGACTTCATAGCTCCTGCCATAACACAAATTATGTTTTTTCCTTCATTTCTACAGTGTTCTTTGTATTCGAAAATGGTATCTGAAGTCATACATGGATGAAATACAGAAACATTCAGTGGAAGGTCCATAAATTACATATAGACAATCCTTCTTCCAGTTTCCTAAGATAACCTTGCAAACTTGTAATGCATCTATATTTCAGATTTTGATTGTTATTTCTATTGTTGGAAGAGAATTATTGAGGAGTAAAAAATACAGCCAGCATTAACCCATTATAATCTTAAAAAAAATACCTTCTCTGTGCAGAAAGCATGAAGACAGATAGAGCACACTGATAAGCACCCTAGTGCAGGTGAAATCAGATTTAACATCAATATCATATGGGCATCAGAATCTGGTGTACTGTAAATTATTAAACTTAATCTTGACAGTGCTTCCTGCAGCTTGTGGTCTCGGGGTGATGAGAGAGTCCTTGCCTTGTAATAATTTTGTAGTGGTGCTGGCTGTGCACTGCCTGTGGCATCGACCAAGAGAGAAATCCAGTGAAATCCAGGACAGAGCAAAGAGGAAAAGGTAATTAATATGTCATAACTGAGATTTTCCTGATGTGGCTTGAAATTCATGGGTGGCAAATGGAGCAAGAACTGATAGATTTGCCACGGATTTCAAGAATTGCCAGTGTTGATATCTGTGTTTCTGGGAGAGGCTTGCCCAAGGACATGGATGTTTTGGGCACCCATATGCAGGGAACTGATTTTCAAAGGTCAGCACTAATGTGACATGTCCCTGTTCTCCCAGACTGTCATGTTTACATTCCATGTAGTGTGTAAAAACTAAAGACAACTCTTTTCTAGCCTCCTGTTTTGAGAGAAATACCACTGTCTTATTGTGATCCTCATCTCACAGCCAACAGACACCTCCTTCAGAGCTTGCTTAACCCTCAGCACCATCTTTGGCTTGTAAGAAGGGAGCAGTTAAGCCATTACCTAATGCTGTAGCTGATAGTTATTGGTACTGGGTAGCAGTAGAAGCTCCAAAACATACATACTTACCTGATATGATCTTTGTATTCATCTTCAGGACCATCATCCTACTCTGAGGACCTTGAAAACAGTGTTATTATCTACAAGACCCATCGTGTGTCTGTATGGCTGTGCACTCTGCAGGCAGACAAGGTTAATACTGAATGGCACTACATAAATTCCCTCCAAGAAATTCTCACTTATAATTGGGAGGGGGGGGAAATCTAAAGTAATGAAATGATGAATTATGTTCTAATAAAATTCGGAGCTTTCCCCCATTGTTTAGCAGGTTTTTAACTTTGAGAAATATATTTCTTCTACGTAAAAATATAAAAATGCTGTGAAGCGAGCAGCACTCCCTAAGAATAATAAGTGCCAGAAAACAAACACAGATCTTAACAGGTAGAGGTGGGCCTTTGCCAGTGCAGAGTGAAATCCATGGAATGCTGTGCAGGGTCTGGCTTGACAATGCAGCTGTGTGCATGCAGGTACCAGGAAGCATTGTTGGACTGCACTCATGAATATATGGACCACAGCTCTTTGCTTACAACCCGAGGCAAGAATTTAGCTGGGAGAGCATTAAGGAATATGTTACCTTATAATAATAAGTAGCTTATTGATTTTTACAAGAGTTTAACGAGGATAGTGAAAGGAAGGATCTAGATCGAGATTACTCTCAAGCTTTCTGGTTTGCTCTGCTTGAATTCCTGGTAGTAAAAAGACACTTTTGACTTCAGGATCATTGTTAATGAAACAGGGTAAATGGAAAAGGCAGGAAAGAGTGAAACTGAGATCAAAAAAGTAACAATCTTGATTATTAAATTGGGCCATATATTTTGTCTTTAATGAGATGATAAAAAAAATAAGATTTTTGAAATGTAGTACTATGGAGCCATGTATTTTTGTTATAACTCAGTAAAAAGAAGTTTTTATATAAATTTTGAAATTTTATATATGATAGTACTTGTACATAATGTTACTGCTGTCAGTGCTGTGGCTTTTGTTTGCACAGCAACTAACTTTTGTTGGGGTGTACTTCTGTATTAGTTATACTTCGTTTGAATAAATACCTCAAGTTCCATGAGCTTCTGAGAACAAACGACACACATGTGCTACATTGGAAATAGGCTGAGCTTGGCCAAAGAAACATTTCAAACGTATGGATAGCACTGCATTATTACTGGGAACGTAATCTGTAACTCTCGGTACAGATTGCAGGATACTAAGTTTGACTAGGCAGGAGAAATCTTCACCAGTCCTTAGTTGATGCTTATCTTCCAAAAGAAACCTGTTGGCAGTGTAGGAGCATCTTGAAAGTATCTCTGGAGTTAAGACTTGAGTAAAATAGCTATGGAGTGTTTATCCATCATGCTGGATTTCAGAAACAAGTTGGAAGAAGTCCAAAAATACAATTAGTACTATCTAAAGAGAGTAAGTGTATGATATGCCTTGACAGCAAATCCAGTAGGTGACAAATGTTTATTGAACTAGAAAATTATTGAGCATGAGAATATCCATCCTGTTCAGTTTGACATGGTGTGTCTGAGTGCAAGCAAATTACTTGGCATTGCCAAACTCAAACATGTAAAAATGTGTCAGGTCCCAAAACTGTGATCAACTCAACATTTTGAAGCATGTTCTTGGTGGGTTTTTTCTTTATTTTGGGGGGCTATGAGCTCATGTCCCACAGAGAGATGACCTTTGTAGGTTATTTCCTGTTATTTTCAGCCAATATAGTGATGAGAAACTTTAAAAAACAAAAAATAAAAGCTGAGATTCTTAATGAATTATTACAAAGGAACATGTTAAAGGACACCCCAGCCCGATAAAAAAGAGCAGGTCTTGATGTGTGTACAGTGGTTGGCAGTGGCTGGCACTGAACCAGTTATTTGGTTTTCTTTTTTACCCTACACCTTGGTAATGTGCTCAGGTTAATGTTTTTTTCATCTAGATTACAGTATTCAAACATTTTCATATGTTTGGTGTGTGTTTTGTGTTCCATCCATGGCAATGAAAATTACCCTGGGAAGAGTGTGACTAGGAGCAAGGTCTGAGAACCCCAGCTAGGAATTTGGGTTGATATTAGGGAGTTTTAGCAGTACCCTACATGTGACTTGGTAGCTTACATGAAACAAGCAAACAAATAAATAAGAAAAAAACCCCAGAGCTCTTTAATTTCTCTTTTTTCATATATATTTTTTTGTTTCTGCAAAATTCATTAGAGAAAAAAGCAAGTCAGAATATCTGAAGGTTTACTTAAGGTATACACTCAGTGGAATATGGTTCTAACTGTAGCTACTCAATAGATATAAATGACTTTTCCCCAAGCCCTCATCTTGACAAAAAGATTTGGCAGACAAAATTTGTATGTCTACAATATTAGGCTTCTAGAAGATGAAATACAAAAACACATCTCTTTTTCAAAAGCACGAATTCATGCATTCTAAAAGTTTAAACCCATGGATATTCAAAAGCTGTGATCAGTAGATCAGACTGGCATTCTCTTTGAACAAATAAGAAAGACAGGTTTTAATGACACAAATAAAAATAACCTGCTAACAAGTAGATTCTTACAAAATAACCTCATCCTCATTTGTTACAAAGGACTTCAAGCTCTGTTTCAAGTGGAATGGAATTTTCAGAGTAAAATTCCAGGTTGTTGTAGATGTCGGGACTTCTGTTGTTTGTGGGACATTATGTTCCAGTTTGCCAACTTAAAGACCAGTAAGAAAATGTCTGCAAAATAACATGGCTCAGGTCAGTGCACTTTTAATATCATTGTATTTTATTTAACAAAAATGGAACAATAAGTGGAGCTGCAATCAGAGGGTGCCAAAACAAGATTTTATTTCTCATAAATATTTTATGCTGGGTGTTGAGGGAAGAAGAGGTTATGTGCTTAGTTCAGCTGAAGTGCATGCTCTGAGCAGGGTTTGGATACATGACCTCCAGAGGTCCCTTCCAAAATCAAATTTTCTCTGTTTTGGGGCTTGATGTTTCAAAAAAATGTGTCTGCACATATGAAATAAGGTGAAATCATGATTCTGAGATCTTTGCAGACAACAATAGGAATATTGTAGGAATAGTAGGGAATGTTTTGTTGCCTCCAGAGTACTTCTGCACTTGCTCATTTATGTATGAGAACTCATTAACAAACCAGAGCAGTTCGTGGAGGTCCAAAGAGGACACAGTTGGGCCACACTCCTTGACCCACTTCCCAGCAGTTGTGGTAGGTTGTGCTGGCTTTCATTCCTTGGTTAATTTAGCCTTTTCAGGCTTTGCCCAGCCCATTAGCTGTTTAACAAAGCATATTATTGACATTCATCTACTTTATTATTCCTTACTCCTAGACCATGACAGACACAATCCTGGGCACTTGTGCTCAACTTGCTGACAGGCTTTGATAAACCCTTTCCTTGGGAGTTGATGTCCCTAATGTTCCCTTGCTTACCAAAGGACTTGTCCCAGGGTATGTGGGTCTGAATCAAAGTTTTAGATCTCTTATCCTGGGCAGGAGTGTGCATCCTGAAGCCTGGCAAACTCTACTTATTTGAGACTCATATGCAAATGAATATGTTACCAAATAGCAACATGAAGGACAGTATAACCAGCTGCCCTGTGACATAGCTCTCTAGTTGGTATATGAATATGAAGTTATTTCAATGAGATAAGGTTACTTCTTTTTTTCCAGCGCATCAAGAAATAGCAGTATTACATGTGCTTAGAGCTCTAATGTGATTATGTCTCCACAGGATACCAGGATTTAATGTGTTGCACAGAAACTTTAACATACAGTATTAGGCTCTTGCTTACTGTATTTGCAACCACTGTTGGGGTGAAAACTTGAGCTGACTCTAAAAATGACATAGATTTCGTTTGAACTTTACAAAAGAAAAGATTATTCCTTGATTGTCGTGAAAGAGGTGTCACAGTCAATGAGGCACATTGTAGAAGCATAATTAGTCAGATGATGATCTAGCATTTGCAGGTAGGAACTAACAGATTTATCAGAGTGGCTTAAGCAAGTTAATTTGGCTGCCTTAATCTATGTTTCATATAATTGCTATGACAAAGAAAGTAACCCAGTTTAATTTTAATGCCCAAGAAGCCAAGAGAAATTTTCATTATTTAGAATTAAAAATAGTTCAAATCAGTGAGATAATATCAAAACAGGGCCTTGTAATAGTCTAGCCTCATTTCTCCAGAATCCAAAGTAGTAAAAATTTCCAGTAATTCTGTAATTTAGTTATGATCATAAGCACACTTTAAATTGGATTAAAGTTAAGTTCCAGATTAATGTTTCCTATTGTACCCCTCAGGCTGCTTCTTTTGTCCATATTCAGTTTTGATAGCCCTATATGCTGACAGTTCTTGTATATACAAAGGAGAAAGCAATTTGGAGGGCAGTGATCTGGTTCATCCTAATGGATGGTTGTCAAAATTAATTTTCCCTGAGTTCTTGCCCTGTAATTCTCAGTGAACTCAGTGATACTATAGGCCAGTCTCTATTCAGATGAAAACCACAGTATCTGAAGATGGGCATTTGCAAGCAGAAATGTATAAATATTTTTGAAACATTTAAGTCTCTATGCCAGCATTTGCTTTCAGAAGTGTCACCTTTCACATGCAGATCCATTTGCTTCTCTCTCCTCGCAGTGTAAAAATAGCCAGTCTTAAATAATTGCAGATACTATATTGTAGGACTTCAGTAAACTGTAATCAGCAAACAAAAGAACTTGCAGTTACTCCAATTCCTGTTCTTTGCTCTACAGCACAGTGTGGTTACTGCAGTTACTGACCATCCCAAAGGCAGAATTCCAACCCTGTGGACTTGCAGTGGAGCACTGAGTCCCAACATTCCCAAGGCAACTGGGATAGGATATGTGGTTCTAGCTCAGCTTTCCATGTTCCATAACATCATCAATGTTTGCCAAGACCTTTTCCCACAGAGTCCTGCTTTGACTGAAGAACAGAAGTGGGATGGAATCACAGAAACTCCTGGGAATGGCTAGTGCTCAGGTGACTTTGAAAACCTGGTCAGTTATTGAATGCAGCAAAGTGAAAAAACCCAAGTGTTTGTAATTTTGAAATTTCTTGAAAACTTGTCGTAAAATTACTTGGCAAATCTCCTTTTTCCTAAGGTTGCCACCATCTTCTACCGTTTGTCCTCCCCAAATCTGCTACTAGGTAACTGATGTAAAGGACTGAAAAGGAGAGTGGTATGTTTTATGTTTGGTAAACACTACAACAGACAGAGAGCTTGAAAAACAGTTACTGCAAATGTATCTGGCCAGCCAAATTGCTGTCCTTTCTGAAGCCATAGATACACACTGTCCTCCAGAGGTGCTGCCCTATTTTCTCTCCAGCCTTCAGATGGATGGAATTGTGAGGGAGACTGAGAGGACATTTGCTATTGGCACAGAAATAAATGCATCAGGCTACAAATTCTTACAGCCTATTGAAGAAAACCTATTTGTCACCACAGTGGTGGAACAAAGCTGGTCCAATTCCTCGTATGATGGGCATCTATTCTGTGACATGGAAATGTTAATGCTTCCTGCTGCTTTTAAAATCTGTCCCTCATTTTGACTGTGGGTTTCAGTCTTTTCAACAAAGGCTTTTTTTTTTGTTCAACTCACTCAATCACCCAGATTTCTTTAGTTGTGTTATACCACCTGGAACGGAAAAAATGAAATATTTACAGAAAACTGCTGTCTGCTAGAGGTGAATTATCTGACCCACTTTTCTTGGCACAGATGTTGGAAAGAGCTTCATAAAGATTTTTATAATTTGTAGCTCATTGACAAGTTTAATCAATAGTTGTGTGGAGGCTTTCTGCAGAGCTCACACAGTGTGTGGTGGCTGATAGAGGGGTCCCTGTGTGTGCTGGGCTAGGTGGCAATGTTGAAGAGGCTGCCTGTGCCTTAAAGCAGACACTGGTAGGGTTAAAAAGGTGCACGTGTTGAATACAAGTATGAAAAGGCCTGTTTCTCATGCTTTCTTCTTCCATGTCAGACATTTTTCAAAAGAAACCCGCGTTGCTCCTCAGACAGACCGTGCTCTGTGCTGGGTGGAGCCATCAGGACACTGATCACCTCACACTTACAACCCAGCCAGATATCAACCTGCTTTACTGCCTTCAGCTGGGGAGCTCTCCAAGGCACTTGTCCTGCAGAAGTGTTATCAGCCTGTTAACCAGGCAGATCAAGTGCTGTGTTTCAAGCAGAAGATGAGGTGAAGAAGGTGAGCTGTACTGGTTTGGGGATTGCTTTCAGTATTTTGCTTTCTTGCTCTCATTTTCCCTCGAATGGTATCACCCAGCAGAAAGTGGAAAACATGCTGCCAGGAGTGAAGTCAACAGCATGTGATGAGTGCAGCTGCAATTTGAGCCTACCTAATTGGGAGTTTCTCTTTGTTAGCACCCAGTGTAGTTAATGTGCAAAGATGAGGGGGAGTTCTAATTATGCATTTACTGAATATAACATGTCATAAGATCATTGACAGCTAATCAGAAACTCCCAAACTTGTTCAGCATTCAAAGACAGCTCGTAACCAAATATAAACTTCAAATTTATGCCTTTGTAATGAACCTTATGTAAATTCTGTGTTCAGTGACCTTTAATGAAAAACACACCAGAACCTTAGAAGAATCAAAATGTTGACTATTTTCCTCTTGGTCTAATTCCTTTAGAATAAGCACAAGAGCTTCTAGAAAAAGTTCAACAATTTAATTCACTAACCAGACCTATAAGATTTGATCTGCCTTAGTTCAGAGTAGTAAAGTTCTAATTTAGAAATAAGGTAAGGAAATAAAATTACTTCCACATGTTTTGGTTGATGTTAAATATTAGGTATTGAATTTCTCCAGTACTTTGCTACTTTTACATTGTGCTTAGTGAAATTCAACGTCCAGGAGCAGAGATGATGGCAGGTTGGCATTTCTGAACACAGCCCTTCCAAACAATTTGATACCAGGTCAAGTAATCAAATTAGCATATTTTGGAGGATTGCTAAGATTTTAATTTCCTCCTCCTTTGGTGTCACTTAGAAATTGGCTAACAATTCCAGCACAACAAAATGTTTTTGGATAATGTTTCTCAAGGCTTTTAGAGCCTTAATTTGAGTGAAATTTAGTTCTACTTGGCAAAGGCTGTAATACTATTCAAACTCATAGGGCTTTTTTACTAAAAAGCTTTCTCTGCTAAATGGTTATTTTTATCAAGACTTTTAAGTGCATTAAAATGCATTAGTCACATGTCTTGTTCAGTACTCATCACTGAATATTAGCTACTCAGGGCTGAGGTGATAAAAAGGTGCAATGCACTTGAATATTCAGTAGTACATAACTTGCTGTCATGGCACCAGTTTTCAGGGACAGTTCAGTCAAGGCAAGTTCTGTCTGGGAAAAAACCTACCAGACTATCCCTTCTTTTTGCTTCTGTATTGAGCCCCTGAGTATGGAGAGCTGACTGGACAATTCCCCTATTTCTGAGCAGAGGTCTTAATTTAAAATAATGTTACTGAATCTAAGTTGTCACCATTAGTGTCCAAATTCACAAGAGTCTTCTGGAAACTTGGCTTGCCCTGTTCCCTCTGTGATGCTTCAGTGTCTCTTACCATAAAGAATCCTATGCACAGTTGGATGCTCTGTTAAGTTTCTGCAGTGAAAACACTGGGCATAATTTAGTTTTCTGGTAGTATTAAAGTAATGAGCCAAAGCTGAGCATAAATGTGAAGAAAAGGTTGTGCGAGTTCCCCAGCTGAGAACTAAATGGTGCTGATGGATGAGCTCTGTGTTTGCTGGGGTTTTATTGTGTTAAACTGTGCAGTTTCCAAGTTTTTTTTTTTTCTTTTAGCTTGATGATTCTTATTAACTGAGAGACTTCATAATGAAGCCTCCCCCCCCCCCCCCCCCGCCCTTGCAAACACTGATGTGCACGTTTTTTAAAAAAAAGAGTAGCTATAATTTGTTTAGGTGAAGTGTTTCCTATGGTCTTGTGTAAGGCTACTCCAGTATTTTCCTACAGAGAACACAGTTCACGTCTAAAGCCACAGATGGGCTGACTGGTCAGTGCAGAATAATGAAGAGGGTAAGAAGAGATTTATTTTTCTTAAAATACGTTAAATTAAATATTCATTAAAATTAAAAATTGATTGTATTTTCCAAATAATTCCCTTTAAGTATGTTTTTATAAGCAGTGACATTCAGCAGTTAGTCAGTGGTGTGTTGGAGGTACCAACACTGCTACTCACACAACACTACTCACTACTACTGTGAGTGAACTATGACATCTCATTTTTTAATATTATGCTGAACAATTCTGAGCACTGTCATCAAACATCAGTTTGATCTCTGCCTCATTAACAGACCCTGACTTAAGATGTCATTCATTCAGGTTCATGGGAGGAATAATTAAATATCCTTTGTGTGGTGGTAGTTGAAATGGTAAGAAACCACGAGTGAGCTGAGTGGGAAGCTCAGTGAGAATTTCCACTGCACCTGGCAGGTGAAGGTTGGCACTGAATATGTGCTTGGAGCTCTATTTCTGCTCATCTTTGAGGCAGAAAGTGCCTGTGGCCAGTGCAGAATCAGAGAAGCCCTCAGTAGTAATGCAAAGGAATTACCTCCCCAGGAGAAATGGGGATCTTTCCACTGTAAACAGACAATTTTACAGCCAGGAAATCCTTGGGTTGAACAATCCATTTCTCAAGCTAAAGGGCCCAACTAATTCCAATACTGGCTTGTAACTTTACTTAAAAATCATGAGGTAACTTCTGTCCTCTGCACTTTGGCCGTGGTTAACTGAGATCTGGTTGCAGAACTGAGTCTGAACATCTGTCACATCTCTGAGTGTGTCTTAACTACGTTGTCTGGTTTACAGCCAACTCCAATTTCTGTGCTCAGCCTCTGCCAGGCTATGTCCTAGTTTCTAAACAGTATCTTCACTATGTTTCAGTCCCCAGGGGCAGTAGCTACACCAGATTTAATTAAGACTGGGAATGCTAATCAGCAGGTCTTCCTGTAACTGTGAGATCTCACACTGTCCCGAAGTTAAGTGGCTTTTGCCTTCTAATATTGTAGGAAATATTGAAATAATGCTCCTGGACCACAGATCCCAGAGCCTGCAGTGGCAACGTTCTCTACACCTGAAACTTCGGAAAAGCAGGAAGTTCATTTGGGGATAATGTGTCTTCAAACACCTCAGTGCAGGGGTTGCATAACAATTCTGTAAGGCTTTTACTAATGAATACGTGTGAAAAAGAACCTTGAGTAACTTAATGCCCTTCTCTGCAGTGAATTAGATGACATTTTGTGTTACAGTTGATCCTGTTTCAAGGGCTGGAGACCTCATTTGGGCAGTGCCCAAACCAGGGCAGGGCACCTCTGTTACCCTCATGGCCTGGGCAGCTGGATCTTCCAGGGTGTGTGCTGTACAGAGGGGAGCAGAAGCACCTTCAAAAGCTAGGAAATAGGAAAATGTCCTGAAGCACAGCAGTTACAACTGATAGTTGAAGTCAACAAGGTGAAGAATTATTTACTTTGCTACTTTAAAGAAAAAGGAGGGGGGTGAGGAAGAGGGAGTAGAGTGGAAATACTAAACAACAAATGTAAATGCTTAAATTTGCATTGCTATAATGTTGTCTAAGAGTATGGAAATTTCAAGGGTTTAACTTTACTTCCACAGGAAGTTTTGTGTTTATATTTTAATTTCTGGGAACCCAAGGGCAAAGCAAAGCAATTAAAATGTTGAAGACTTAAAAATAAACTTCAAAAGCTTCAAGTAAAATACCTTTAGCTGATTAGTTGTACAATGCATCTTTAATGAGAAATAAATGAGGATTGCATTGTTTCTTTGGATAAGGAGAGGCATTAGATATCTGCATTGATAATAGAGGGCTTAGAAATAACCTAACTCAATGAGCTGCTTTTCTAGAAGAAAAATAGGAAACTTCCACACAGCCTAATGCACAGATAAGAAAAACAGTGAAACAATAAATTTGTAAAAGTCCCTTCAGTTCTTACTGGAGGTGAATTTTAACATAGTCCTGTCACTTTTTTGATCTGTTTGGTAAGTATCCATGTTTCTCTGTTTTTGTCAAACTGTTAGTTTGTCTTGAAGTCTGATTTTAATGCAGACTAATTTATATTAAAAGTGCAGGCAGTAAAATTTAGAATTAATTTTGAATGATCACATGTAAACCACTACCTCCTGTGTTTACCCGCAGCAAACAAAATTCCATTAAAAACAGGGCTCAGAAAGAGACTTTACAAAATATTCTTCACAGTTATCCATCATGGTACTGTATCAAAAAAAGGGAATACAAAAAGTCCTTTGATTGGGAAGATTGGCAACATTTGTGATTTTAAATCAATTGAATTTTCAATATGCATTTATTGTCCAGGTTAAATTGCTGCACAGTGAAAAGGAGTGCTGCTCTCTGAACAATAATTGGTGTATTTCAACTCTCAAATTGGGTCACAGTTAACAGACAGCACGCTCTGTTATTGCTCTTTCTCTTTCCTTGCTTTCTTGGAAAAGTGATAGAAGCTGTAATCATTCTTGCATTGAGGCAGTGTACTGATAAATCCCAATATTTTTCATGAATTATAGATCCTCTTCCTTACTCTTGTTTTTTATGGTATTGTATTGTAGAACAACTTAAAAAACAATGTAGAAATCTGCAGTCTGAAAAAAATATGCTGAAATGCACTGAATGAGGACAGCAATCCCAGTCATTGCTGGAGTTTATCTTTGGTAATGAACACTTCACCTTCTGTAAGGGACTATGGGAAAATGAAATAAATTGGAATTATTAATCTTACACCATTTTACAGTCATCATATTCCTAAACATGCTTTTTAATCAAAATAGAAGGACTAAGAATGGAATAGAAAGACTAAGAATGGAGGGGGAGACAATACTGCTCTACAAAGCTCGTGTGCTACGTCACGTTGTATCTCAAATTGCTCCAACAATTCCATAGGTTGGTTAAAGCTTTGGAGACAGTCAGAGCTGCTCCCCTGGAAGCCAGAGCTGTGGAATGCTGTGGATCAGTTGCCTGGAGTGTGTGCACACTCAGAAGGGTGTGATGGGATCTGTGGAGCTGTAAGGATCCTTGTCCTGGTCTGAACAGTGACCTCAGGGCAGTTGGGAACTTGCCTCTGTGGTTCATGTGAGTGTACAATATCAACCCGTGTTTATGTTGTTAACAGTGAACATTTGTTGATGTTGAGTTGCTGGGAGTATCTGTTTGACAAATGCCACAGGCAGAGAAGCAAATGGTCTGCAGGAGCACCCCATGCACCTCAAGAGTGCCAGGAGAGGATGGTGCCAACTTCAGCCGAGGAAGGTGGCCAGCAGCACGTCCTGAGCTGCTTCCCAGTTCAGCTTCATTTCTCACCCACCTCTTCATGTTCTGGTTCTGTGGGGTGACAGCTCAGGCCCTGATCTGTTGAATTCTGCCCTAACCTGTCTGCACTGAGTCTAATCCATCCTCTCTTAGATTTAATGTATGAGGTAAGGCCACGGGTGTGTGAGAGCCTCAAGGGGATGCTGGCAGAGGACACAGAGTGAGGAGCTCCACAGACATGGAGTACATGTATGATGATTGTATCAGCTCCTGACCTGCTCCTGCTGTAGTAAATGGCTGGAATGACACCTGGTGGGAATGGTGACTCCTTTCTGCAGCTTGGAAAAAATGGAAGAAAAAGAGTCAAAGGGAGTGGTGATGGTAGGGAAGATGTCCTGTCCCATCTCTGTTGCACTCTCACTGTGAAGAGAGAGTGGAAATGAATTGTCAGACCAGTGAGGGCTGCACATCAGCTTTTATACAGCTGAAGCAAAGTGAGGGGGCTCCACCTCCTCCTCATTGGCTATGACAGTCTTAGCCTTTTATTAATTCTAAGTCTTGGTCTAAGTTCAGCTCAGGCTTTGTTTTTGTGCTGTGTGTTCTGTCAGCAGCCTCTTGGCTTCCGTGCTTGCAGTGAACTGGAGGACCCACATTCTCCTGTGGTAATATTATCTTTGTCTCACGTGTATCCAAATCCAAGCCACTGCTTTCCTACCTGGAGTGCTGTTGACATGTTATTCAGCAAATCTCTGGGCAGGCAGGTTGGCTTGTGAAGGGCTCTGATCTTGGTTCATTAGAGCACTATGAGATACCTTCCTGTACTGCTGTGCCTTTTTTACATGGAGAAGAGTGAGAAAGATTTGAATATACATAGATAATGCCATTACCAGTTAATTTAAAAGGCCAAATTGTGTTTTTTAACAATGCTATACCTTTCTAAGCAATGTTCAAGAAAGACAGGGATATATTTACAAGACAGATGTTCCAATTTCTGGCTACCCAAAAGTGAAATAATACCACTATAAATTTAAATAGGACGAGGCTTTAATGGGTCTCCAAGAGAAAAAAAATAAGGTGTTTATTAGTAGAAATGTACTAAACTACCTGCATTTGACAAAGTGCTAATGGAGGAAATTACTTGTAGAGAAACAAATGAAAATGTCAATTAAAAAAAAGTAATGGCTCTCTGAGTTGTGGGCTGTGGTTATGGGTTTTTTCTTTTTTTTAGAGCAGTGCTGGGTATGTTTTTGTATCGCTTGAAAAGGTTTTAATTTGTCTGTGTTGCCTTAGTTCTGTGTGTATTCTTGGGGGTTTTCTGCCCCCCCCCTTCCCCTTTCTGTATCTGATGCTGCTTAGCTGTACTTCATTTGGACTGCAGGTTCATTTAACATTCTGGTCTAATGCTTTTTCTCTACAATATATTTTACTTTTGCAATTTATTTACGGGGCATTTTCCAATGAAATTGTGTCCAAGAGCACAGTGCCTGCATTTATCAGCTTTGACTCACATAATCTTCTGCCTGAGTAACAATTAATAAACCCCTTTATGTTAGGGACAATAGGATTAGAATGGGTGCAAACTACTCATGACACCTCCCTCCCTAATAAAAGGAACTAATTTTAAGTGCCAAACCAGATAATCCAAAAAACTTTTCCAAAGAAGCCCTACAAATCTTTTATGGTTTGCCCTCCTTGCTGTGAGCCTGCTGCTGGCTGTGTGAAGCTGCCAGCATCCATCCCAAGCTGCTGTTGGAATGAACTTCCATGTGGTGGCTGTGGGAGCTGCCATGTGGCTGTTTGCCTTCTGAGAGGCCCATGCTGGGCCCTACACATCTGGCCTTGGAAAGCTTTCCTGTATTAGCTCTTTCTAGTAGATGTCTCATATTTGCCTGAGGAATTTGCCCATCAGCTGGATGTTATTTTGGTAGTGGTAGCAAACAGTGCACTGAAGTCTTACTGACTTTTTGGAAAGGTCCAGCAGCAGTGTGTTCTTCTATTTGTTGCTTACAAACCAAGACTTCTCTCAAAGACTTTGTTTTTAGTCATTTGCCTCATGCTCCTGCCTCAGAGCGTACTTAATTATGCAGTATTTGATTACTTTCACAGGTTGCTCTGGTGTTCTAATATGAATTTTCCACATTTAATATTAGTCATCAAGGTTTATTTCATCCTTTTAGAGGCCTAAAAGAAACCCCAATGTGTTGTGGTCACTGGATTTTTCTCCTCTCTGCCCAGCCTTGAGTCCACTCCCTTGCTCTCTGTTTCACCAGCACTTGGAACTTCCAGTGACATCTTGCTTTAAGGTCAGTCATAAGCTGACACTGACAGAGCTTCAATTACCAACCCTGCTGGACGTACAAAAATAATGTCCTCAGCATCAAAAGATGGTTTTTAAAATTATAATTAGGGTCTCCATGGGTGAATTGTTTCATAATTTAACATAATATATGTTATTTTTCTTGGCATAAACAACATGAGGCATGGTGACAACAAGGACCTCTGCCATTTCAAATTAGCTAAGGTATCAGTATTAATTCTACATTAGCTAATTACCCTAAAAAAAGTGATGCAACAGAATTTGTCATTTATGCTGGTAAAAAAGCATTCCTAGTTTATTTTTTAAGTCTTTACTTCATACAGGAATGTCCAGCCACACACCATGGTTAAAAATCCTCCCCCTGACTGTACTATATGAGCAGTGAAAACATTCTCTTATTTTCCACATGGTTCTCCTGAAAATGAGACTGTGAAAACATTCAACTAAGTGAAACCAGGTGGAGAATAAAAGCAAAATCATTTTGTTTTTTTCTGGATCAAACATTCCCTGTGCTCAGGTTGCTGTCCTGGGACCACAGTCCCCCTCTGGCCCTGTCCAGCTGCAGGTACAAGGCAATGCTACACAGGTGATTTCACAATCTCAGGAGTCCCACAAATCAGGCTTGAAGGAGCCTCTGAGATAAACTGTTGTGACTAAAATGTAATTAAACTGACTCTTCAGCACAGCATTTCATACCTCTCACCATATTTAAATACCTGTAATACCCTCTAGGGAACATTCTTGTATGTGAGTATGCATAAAACCTGCTAGAATGCACCACTGCTCAGGCAGCACAAGTAATGTTCAGTGTGTTCCTCCTCTTCAGGTGCCACAGCTGCACCAGCTCTAATTCCAGATAACCTATGGCATGGACTGTAATGTGTTCAACTAAATACTTCAAAAATAAAAACAGGGATGAGTTACTTACATGAGGATTTTTTTTTAAACAAATCACATACACTTGCTAAAAAAAGAGGTGGATTGCAGCACATAAACTTCTTTTACAGAATTTATTTTAATGACTTATTCCAATGAAGAAAATATATTTTTTAGGGTTTTCAATATTCTCTAATACTACAGGAAGGCACTCTACATTGCATTTGGAAATCAATGCTCTCCTCTTGTCTATGATTCAACAAAATGACTTCTGACAACAGCCTTCTGTACAGAACATTCTCCCCATGCAATTATTCCAACTTCTGTAGCAAGAATATATGCTAATTGAATGGTAGTTAAATTTCAAAATGAAAATAGTTGTTTCACATTTAGTTGCTGTCAGTGGCATGTCTGTATTAGCCTCATTTATAGACTTTTCATTGTATAAAACTATATAACACAAACTATAGAACTATGTAACATTATATGAAACCTTATAATGGATATAACAGAACCCCAAGCTGTGAGTGCAAAGCAGAATGTGTTTGTTCTCCTACTGCTGCTGGCTCCAAAGAGCTAAGAAAGTAAAGCCTGGGAAATGGGGGAAAATCCAACACGGAGGTAACACGGAATGATCTGGAGGTTGCTTAAAGTCAGTGGGAATCTGCTGATTTCAAACCTTTTTGAGATGAAAATTCTCAGAGCAGTACTTTTCAGTGACACATCACCATATTAGCTCTGCTCTTCTTCCATGTTCCTCACAGGTCTCATTTTCAAAAAGAAAAACACATCAACAACTTTCTTGTTATTGAGGACAACAAATTGAGAGCTGTTCTGGGACACGGTGCAGTCAGGAACCTGTATTTTAGCTTGGGGAAACTTCATAAAACTGTTTATATTTATCTAATATGGAAAAACCCCTTTGATACAGCTTACTTTTGCTTAGCAAGCACATCCAGCAGCTCTTTCTCTATGCCTTGGCTGCTCAGTTCATTTAAACTGTAATATCTGTGAACCAGCTTTTCCTCTGTGACCACCACCACCCGAAGCCCGTGCGTGTCTTCTCCCAGCTGACATCCTATAGCTGATGAAACCACCATTTCCAGTCCTTTGTAGGACCCTCCAGCATTCCTGTGGTAATGCCCAGCAAATACAGCTTTAATGCCTGTTAAAAAAAAAAAAGGGAGAGAGAGTGTGTATTGGGTTAGCAGTTTACAGGTGTCACGTTTACCTTCATTCTTTACATGCAGCATTAAATTAAAACTAAACTGTTTACCTGAACTTGCATTTTGAACAATTAATTAGTAAACAGAAGTAAATAATTCTAATAGTAACAAATAATTAGTAAAACTTCATTCTGCTCCACCACCTCTGTTTAGGGTTACTGGACTTTGACTTCTTTATGCTCACTGCAAGGTGTGCTTGTCATCTCACTACTCCTTTGGCCAGAGAGAAGGAACAGTTCAGAGGCAGCAGATTAAAATTAGGTACCTGCCTAAAGAATGATGCTACTCAAATGTGAATTAAAAGGCAAGGACAGTGGAGCTGTATTTGTCAATTAACATGAAGAAGATTCACTAAGGAGAGTTTATCCAAGGCCAGTGACCTTAAGAAAAAGGGCAAGACAAATAAAAAACACACATGAGAAGGTAAATTGTAATCTTTGCTCAAGACAGATGGAACAGAGCCAGATACATCAAAGAAATCTAATAAAGCAGAAGAGGTTGTGAGTTATAAGAAGAGGGCAAGAAAGATGAGAGCAGCCAGGAAAGGCTGACACCTGCAAGAAGAGTCCAGCTCAGAATGACATGAATTAACATTTATCTAGTATGGGGTACAAACAAGGTAGGTTTATTCTGATCCCCTCTGTATTTTTAATGACTAAAGGCTGTTCTGTTCTTTTGAAAAAAAAAACAAACAGATTACTTCTATTTTGGACTGTACTGGAGTAAAAAAATCACTCCCATTATAAACTTGAAAGAAATACATTTGATCTGTGGCAGGAGACAACAATATGCTATTCAGAAAATTTCTGGGTAGGTCTCATGCAAGTATCATCCCATCTTGGTCAGAGGTAGCAGAAAAGCTAAATGACAAGCAGAAGCAAGTAAAGAGGACACCCATAATTCATATTTAAGGCTTTATAATGTATTTTGAAATGCTTGACTGAATCATTGTCTGATTAGCCAAAAGAATGTTTAAAGAAGTCCAACCATTCTTCCCCTTCTCTCAGAACATGATATTTTATACAAAAAATTTGCAAATGCTGTCTGATTTTGTCCAACTCCTAACCATCCACATGTCAGGTCTACATTCCTCCCATCCTCCCCAGTAGCTGTGGGATTTCTGCAGAACTTCTGAAACAATTTGACATTAAATGAATCATGTCATTGTCACCTCCAAACCAGTTATTTCTTCTTTTTGTTTCTTCCCTCTTGCAAACGCTCTCTACTCACTACTCACTATCCTGAATGGCCTTTTGGATTGTCCTTGCAAGTCCATTTCATGCTACCAAACAGATTAAAGAAAAAGTCATTTTGTTGCTAAGCACTTGCCTTTCCTGTCAAAGTTTGCAAACCCATAGGCAACAGAGTTGGGAATCGAGCTTCTTCCCCAAGAGAGAATGTTCTGTCATGACAGAGCTTTTCATTTCCAGCTGATGCCAAATTCCTTCACCACTGAGCCTTTCTGTGCACTGGCCATAGATGCAGCTGAGCATCACAGTCAACAGCATTCACAGTTTGGTAAAAAAATATTCACCAGCTTTCCTGCCAATTTAAGGTAGTGCAGAATTTATTTTGCATGAAAACGTGGAGTTAGGATAAATAGCTAATTTTACAAACAGGATTTGGGATTATGTTTTGGCATGCTTAGTGTAAGATCCTTGGATTTCAGGCTCTCACAGCTTCCTGAAATTGCATTTAATCCTATTTTATACTGTTGCGAAACAGAAAAATTACTGGACCAGATGGCTGGAAATACTGGAAATTCTGTTGTTTATCATCAAGTGCAAAACATTTAAATTAATTTTACATTTTGTTACAGAAAGTGTTTAGATCTGGTGTTGATTTATGACACTATTAAATGACAATTCAAAAATTTTTAAATGCCTCTAAAGGACTTAAGTGTAATTTCTCTACTGAAATACAATGGGTTGTATGCTCCTCGAGCAAAACGACACTTTGATGGCTCCACATAAAGCCTCTGAAAATGTATCAATTTAATACTGAGCGATTCAAAATCCCACTAAGTATTCCCTGAAAACCATGACAGAATGATGAGCAAGCCTAGAATGATACCCAGGGATGGACACTGATGACAACCCCAAACTTCACTGGTTACTGCTCGTATATTCCAGCAATCTGCCATTCCATGCTTAACACAAAATGTATCACCTGCTTAGTCCTGTTCAAGTGGTGGGCCAGAGGGGGCAATTTGTCAGATACCACAACCTTAAATGACATTTAAAAAAATAAAAAGCCAGCAACAACTGATTTTGCCTTCAGACAGCAGATATTTTATAAGATAGCAGAGGCAATTTAAAGCCGGAGAGCTGTAATGAGGAAAAGTGTAACTTCACATGGAAATCCTTATTTCTCTAGCCAGAAAAACCTTCCATGCTTTCTTCTGCAGCAGATTTAGACCTCTTTCACAGTGAATAAATGAAAAGCAAAGTAGGTGAACCCATCTTAAGACAGCTGTCTAACATCAATTCTTTGCTTTTGTGGGAGTTAGCGAAGACTGATATAAAATATATAAACTAGGCTCAAAGTATAGTTAAAAATTAAGCAGCTTGGAAAGCAAAATATAAATTATTCTGCTGTGTGCCTGGGAAGAGCTACACGGGCTTTCATATTTCAAAATCCAAACCCTTTTCAAATAGCAAATGAGTCAAGGTGGAAAACAGAGAGTGAGTCATTGTATTGTCCTCAGCTACAACTTGTCTGTTACCCTATTTTAGTGTATCAGTGCTAATTATCCCTGCTCGTGTAACCGACTCATCTCTCTGCTGAGGGACTTACACTGCAAGGGAGGCAGCAGAACAACTCTGGGAGCTGCTCTGACTCAGCTGCAGGAACCCAGCAAAACTGGGGAGGTTTTTTTAAATCTCGGGACAAACTCAATTAGAAAACCTCAACAGGCAATGGTGGAGTACAATGGGCTGTGACACAAGGGGCTCTTTGATGGGATTCTGTGCTCTCCAGGTTATTATTTGGGTCCTTAAAATCATAACAGGACAAACATGCTTTACAAGTGATGCTGCAGTCACTTTGAGATGCTCAACTGCTACCACATTGCAGGTAATTACAGTGACTGTTTGATAACCTTCTCAGCATTTTCCACTTCTTCTGCAGGTAAGCAAAACTACTTTAGTCTATGAAAAAGTTAGGAAAAAGTAACAATCATAAACCCATAGTGAGATGCAAACCCATATGACGCTCTTTTAGTCACAGAAATAAGTACTTTGCAAGGGAATTAAGTGCTGTCCTTTTACTGGAAGGATCCATGTCCTAAAGTAGCATCATCCCACCATTCAGAGAATTTAACCTTCGGATTTAAAAGAGGAAAAGAAGCCAAGACTTTGTGTCATCATATATGTAAATCAGCCCCTGCCTAAGTGCAATTAGAAGGCCAGAGGATAGAAAAGTAATAAAGCATTTTTAGTTATGCTAAAAATAAAATAAATCCTGCTTTCGGAGAATTCAAGGAAGATTTTGACAAACCCACCCTAGACAGAGACAGACACCAGGGAAAAAGTTTGTCCCACCAATCACGCACCTGTTTTTCTTCTCTGGGAAACACCACAACTTCACTACAATTCCACTGAACATCTGCTAACTGCCAACAGTGAGGAAGGTGTTTTGGTGTGGAACCGGAGTGAGTTGTAAGCAATGAAACAACAGCTGAGACCAGCAAGGATGGGATTTAAAACTTCTTTTATCTCCTGGTGGCCGTGGGAGACAGACTCTGCCTAAACAAGCTGGTGTTTATGGTACTGTTCATCCAAATCCCTCATTTCAGCACATGGATGTTATTCAGATCCCAACTGCACCACACAGGTGTTCAGTGCTGCAATGCCCTTGTGGATCCAGCTGCCTCTGCTGGAATTCAGTGTCTGCTTTAGAAACCTGCCAGGGTAAATTCTGCCCAGATTTCAGAATTTTCAGGTACCCTATTTCCAGTGCTCGTGTTAGTTCTTGTTATTGTTGGTGTGTTACATCCTAAACAAAGAAACAAACAGGTCACTGTTGGGTATTAATAGAAGTCTCACTGATGGTGTTTTGTCTGCAGCAGCACATTTCTGTTCACTCAACTGTATCCCACTCACTTTTGTTAGTTAGCACAAGAAGGAAATCTGAACCAGTCAATGCAATAATTCTAAGATGACAAGCAGGCAATTTACTTTGCTCTTGCTTTTGATCTTTAACATAAAAGGAATCTTAGAGATGTATGCACTCAAATTTAATTTATTCATTTCAGATGTTTTTCAGAAGTAATACTGTCAAGTTGCTAGCAACACCCCCCTTTTTTTCCCCCAAACTCTGAAGAAAGAAGAGTGTCCTGGCTGGCCCCATTTTTACAGCCCCCTTTAATGTATCCTCAGGGCAGTTAAATGCATCCTGCTATACACTAAAAGACACAGTCCCCTCCCACTACAAAAGGAAAAAATAAAGGTAGAGCTGTGATTTGTTTTTAATTCCTGGTTTCTTAAACAGCAGCTGGGAAAAGCATTGATATAAAAGCTGCATGAAATACTAAAAAATGTCCAAAGAATGGCACCTTCACAAGCATTTCATTATTTGTTTTTTTATGAAATACATAGTGATTTGAATTTAAATGTGACTGGAGGTTTCACAGTATCCATTAACTAAAAAAAAAGCAGGATCCATTACTGCAAGACATTGTTCAGACCTAATGGATTACTCATTAAAGAAAAAATGGATTAAAATCAGAATAAAGACCTGTGCAGTTACTCTAAAAGAAAAGCAAGCAAAACAATCCACATGTGCTGTCTCTGTGATCATCACCTCACATCAGATGCACCACAAACCGACACGGGATTGTGGAGAACCTGCTTGGGAAGAAAGGTCTGAACTGCCAAATGAATTTTTGATCCGAAAGGACTGGAAGGCAGAGATGCAGGACGGGCTCCACCCAGTGCCAGGCACCAGGGCTTGCTCTGGCTGTTCTTGGATCATGAAAACACCTAAACCCAATGAGCTTCAGGCTTGCCTACCAAACATGAGGTTTATGAATCAATCAATATGCAAAAAAAGTCAGTGTCTTTGTAAAAAAAGGTTTAAATACAGGAATTGATTCTGATTTTAGTCATCAAAAGCTGTCCTCCTGCCATGTAATTTACCATCATTTTCTGATCAAGCACAAAATGTCCTTCTTAGTTCTCATCTGACAAAGCTGAATCTGAAAGACAAAAAGATTTACCTTTTCCAAAGACCTGATCATAACTCCTTTTTTCTGATGGAATAATCCATCCCTACTAAAGAACGAAATACCTATTTTGGTTCAAGTTCTGTGAGCCCTGAGCAGCCTATTTGGCATAAATAATTCATGACAAAACAACCAACCAAACCACAGACAGTCACCTGAGGAGATGTAACACACATGTTGATAAGCCTTGGAGTCTTCACCAGCTACACCATGAAATGAGTTAATAAACACTTTGGTTTTATGGTAATTCACAGCCTGCACTATGGTTTTGGGGCTGTAAGGCTACACAGTGGCTTTTGCAAGGCAAGAGGTAAGTGCTGGGGAGGGGAATTCACAGCTCATATAGTTCAGCTGCTACCTTTGATGCTTCCTGGATGTTCTTTCATAAGCAGAAATCAATCATAAAGCACAAATCAATTTTAAGAAAATTTCAAACAAAATTCGTGTTTTAATTTGGATACCTTTTCCCAAGTCAAAACCATGCTGCAAACACTTTGCTCATGGTTTCTACTGCAGATATTTCTCAACAGGAAATTCAAAACCACCTCTGAAGACTTTCCTCCCCCCTCTCATTCCAGAGTCTGCTTTCTAAATCCAGCTCACCATGTAAGTCATTACAGGAGCTTTGACAAGCTCTTGTTGATTTTCGTCTTCCTTCATTTAACACTTCTGGTAAGTTGGACAATTTTTACCAGCATTTCCTGGCTTCTCTTTTTCTCTGGCTTCTCTCTTGCAGCTTTGTGACCCACACCAGCACACTGTCTTAAAACCTGCTTTTCTTACCCAGAGGGTGTAAGAGGGAGTTAAACTGACTCCCCCTAACAGGGGAAGATGCCTACACAAGTATCAATGATAATACACAAGTATCTGAGATTTGCTTTGGATGCTTCATGGAGAAGATTGAAACAGAAAGGGATGACCAAGCCAACCAGGCTCAGGAGCAACCGCCTCTGTACAACCATCACATCCTCCCAGACTGCAGCAGCTCTGATTTAAGAGAGATGATTCTCTGTAACTGGCCATCCCACAGCACTGCTGAGCTCCCAAGCAACCCAAGGCAGAGCAACGTTCTCAAGGAAACTGAGGCCTACATGAACTATTCACCACCCTTTTTCAGGCCTGGAGATAATGAAAAAGAAGGGAAGAAAACCATAGCTACCCCAGTTGTTAGCATGCTTTTGATCTTATTTCTGACAAGAACCAGACGAGAAAACAGTTCATTACATAAAAAGAAACTACAACTGAATCTCATGCAGAAGGCAGTTGGTCTGTTAGCAGGAGAAGCTGAAGTTATTTTACAGAATTTTAAAAGTGCAGCATCTTCTTTGTACAAATTATCATTTACCACTCAGAGAAACCCTCCTGTGGCACCAGGGAAAAGGGTCAGCATGATTTGGACATAACTGCACTGTAAGAGAACAAAGGCATTTAGCTGTGTCTCCTGGATAATTCTCCTGAGAGTGGTAACATCCCAGTCTCAGCTTATTGTGCAGCTGCAGTCCCATAATTCCCAGACTTCTGGTACTCTACTGTTGTTTTCCATAGAGTAGAAAAATGTAAGGACATGGAAGACTGGGCATGTTTTCAGCTCAATTTGGGGCAGGAAAGAAAGGGGACTATGGCCTGCCTTCTCTATATGGACCAACATACAGCCACATCCTTTTAATTAGTGTTTTGACCAGCCTTTCTCTTTAAGGAGTAGTTAAGTCATTATAAAATATCTCTGTTATAAACATGAAATGCTAGCCAAATCATCTTTTTCCTTTATTAAGGTATATCCCATAACAATGCAACAGTAAGATTTTGTGAAACATATCTCTTTTCTAACTTTGAAAAATTTGATGTTTCCCAGTTTAACTCAAGAAATACAGCCTGAGCCCCAATCTCCAGGGAAATCTAGTTGCAACGATTACAGAAATCCAAATAGGTTAAAACAGGATGGAAAATAATGTACCCATGTTTAACCTGAAATATAATAAAAAATAATGAAGAAACATGTACCTAGAAAACAATTTTTCTTACACAATCAGATGATATTGGGCTGGAACTGAGACTTGAACTAGTTTAAATTCCAGGGGTGTCTGACTCCAGTTTCTGTAACTACACTTACTTCCATGGCTTGAATCCAAAATCCCCTGAATTCAGAAGTTGTTTTCCAGCTCTAGTTCCTAATGTACAAAATCCATTTCTGAAGCAGGTTTGCTGTGTTCAGGTTTGCTGGACTGGCCTTGCCTCGGCTGGAAATCAAACTGCTCAACCCAGCACCATGGACAGTGTAAAAATATAGGAAGAAAATTACTACTATAAAAATAAACCAAAGAAAAGCAAGCAGATTTTCCAAATTAGGAGGAGAATGCCTGGAATAATCAGCATAGGCAATCAGTAGCAGGCTTTATTTAGACTGAGCCTTCAATTAAATAAATGCTTTTCTCAGCAAAAGCAAATGAGACTGTAAAAGAAGGAGAAGGCTAAATTAGTGCAATATGAATGACATAATAAATATGTAATGGGTACAGTACAGACCTTGCTTCTCTTTCCATGCACTCGGTAGAGAATTTTGGGAAAAAAAAGTGGTTCTGACAGAGCAGTGAAATTTATCACATGGGCCAGATTATCACCCTTTAAGTGCTGATTAATGAACTATTTTTTACAGTGATGGCAGACAGGAATCCATGTTCACTGCATTTCATTCCCAAACTGATGGCTCTCCATCCGGACTGCAGGTGAAGTTCAAAGCAAACAGAAGGAGGCATTCCTTCACAGAGCTGTGAAACGTGAAACTCCCTCCCACAGACCTTTGTGAAAGCAGTTTTCACAGATCAACTGATCAAATCTATAGAGTAATCACTAAATTGCACTAGATTGGAAACATTAATATGATGCAGTAAGTCCCCAAAAGAAAAATTATTGGAGATGGGAAGAGGACTTGAAAGAAATACCTTTATTATGCACTTTTCTGTCCTGTGCTCTTCACAAGGGTTTGGGGTCATCATTCTGGTCTAATTACTCTGCTTTTATGTTAGCTGTTCAAGTTTAATGATAAAATTAGATTTTAAATAGAATTATGTTTATCCAAAAATCATTGATTCACTACACAAACCTCTTGCTCAACCAAGGACTGAAGAAAGAGGATATACAAGAAAAAGCTGATCCTGTATGTATTTGTCCCTAGAACCGCAGGACAGAGAGAGGAGCAGCAGTAGAGCCAAAATGGAAGCAAGAGGAGGAGAAGCAGTTCTGTAAAGAAATAAAATTGTATTGAGTGAAAAACCTGAATGTTATCAACACTCTTGTGCCCTTTCATCATTTTCATAGACAGGAAAACAAAGTAAGTATCCAGGCACAGGGAGATGCTACTATGAGATATGTGTGTACACCCACACACATGGAAGAGTAGATGGGTATTTTTTAAAAGGCAGTGTTTCTGGCAAATACAACCATTTAAGTCACATGGATAAATTGATCTTGAACATTCTCCCTGGAGTATCAGACACAAACTGGCTTCTCTTTCTTCCTTTCACTTGCAGCATACAGCTGCTGTCTGAAGTGCTGAACAATGTGCTCAGTTCAAGAGTAATACCTGCTCTCAGAACAATTTTGCTCTCCAAAATGATGCTCTTTCAGCTTCCCTACAAGAGCCCACATTAACCATTGGCATTTTTTGCTGTGCCTTTTTTCTCCCCTGGGCACGTGGTTTACCTCATCTTTTCAAGACTCCAGTGCTACAAACTGAATGATAATATTTAGTAGTCTTTGAAAACAAAATCTCTTGAGTGGAATAGAATTGATTTTCTCTCACTGCAATTTGAGAGTGCTCCCATTGCCTCATCTGCTGAGCAGGTGCTGCAGCAGCAAACAAAGATGTGAAAGCATCAGTCACAGCACTGCTACCAGAACTGCTCAGTGCTCAGGCAGTTCTCAGACTTGTTATCCAAAAAAACCCCCAGCAGCTTCCCACCAGTGGAGGTCCAGTAGTAGGAAACAGTCCCACTGGTCAGTGTTGCATCAGGAGTTTGATGCAGCTGGTGGTCAGTGGGTCTGTGTAAGTGCGAGACAAGATATGATTTTACAAAGTATATCTATGTCAAAAGTATCTTTAGGACAATACTAAACAGTGCTATACAGAAAAGGATTTCAGTGTCACTTGCTTTTCCTATATAATCAGAGGAAAAACAACAGGCACAGTCAGAGGGTGATTCCACATGACCTAATTAGAGCACTGGTCTAAATCACCCTTTTGAGGTGCTGTCTGGAGGTCACCCTGTCTTTCAAGGCAGGTTTTGTGGATGCCTCTTGTGACCTTTCAGTGGAATTTACTTCCTGGTTTTGCTACTTCTTCCATCTGAAAGTGAAGCTTTCTCAGAGACCTGACACAAATCCCAAAGAATGCTCTGGATTGCTGTGTGCTCTAAGGATCAAAAAGAAGTTTTAGACCAGTGGATAAAACTGATTTCAAAAATTTATCCCAGAAAAAATATTACTTAATGTCCTTACAGAGGATATACATTTTGTACTTACTGCTGAATTTCTGAAAAAAACCCCAACTATGCCCACATGTATCTAGATTACATCACCATATCTGAGGAATGGTCTTAAAACCCGCTGTTCTCACATAGTGATGTAGAAAATAACAAATTTGGTCACTCAACCTGTACCAAAAGAGCATAACTGCAACACTGAAAGAGGTTGATCTAAATTACTGAAGTTGAGAGTCTTTAAATTATCTTAAACACTGACACATAAGCACTGAGATTACTCACTCAGTGCATGGGCTTTGCCAAAATCAAGGTCTCAATGGCAGGAAGAGGAAAATATTACTCCCCTGTCAACTTTGATTACACAACAAAGAAAATAATGAAACATAGCATATGTTGTCTGGTAAATTTTAGAAACAACAGCTTTCAGCACTCCATGCTTTAACTTTGTGCTCAAATATATCTCAGCTGTGGATGTTCTTCTTCCTTTAACACTGCTCTCCTGTCACAACATTTCTAAGAGGAGAATGTAGATATCACACTCTTTTAATGAGTAAAGGTGTTAGAAGTTACAGCACCTACAGTGACAAATATAATGAAAAAAACATGCCATTTAATAAAGTTAGGTTGTTATTTTTGCCCCTATGGACATATTAAGTATTTTTAACCACATCTGAAAAATTGCTTTGAAGACATTTGGATGAATATAAAACTTTTAATTAAGAGAAGTTGAAGACTGCAGGGAATTTCCTTCTGTATTTTCTACCTATTGTCTAGTGATTCTATTCTGGATGCAAAATCTCTCAGCTAGACAGACCACCTATACTCTTCATCTAACTTTGAAACAAAAAGTCTTTTTTCAACTTTGTTGGTGAAAAACCAGCTATTAATTTAGGTTTTATTCAACAGAGCTCTTAAACAATTTCAGACATTTGCTTAAATGTTCTAGTTCATTTGGGCCATTAAGAACATCTATTACTATATTGTATTAAGTAATGTAAGTAATGTTCAGCATGTCAGCGATGGTTCTCAGGACAAAAAGTCTTTAAAAGATTGTCTACAGCTCACCAAAAATACCCATCCTTTTCAGGTCATAGAAAAAAAATCTTTAACATCCTAAGAAGATTTTACTGGAATGAGATATGTAAGAAAAAGCAGGTCTTCTGTTACATAAACTGCTTAATTTGAAAGCTAAAATGTTTATCAAAGACACACGACATGCAGACCACCAGATATTTGGCTAGACCACTACCACTTCTTTAGTTTCCCTACAATGCTCTGAGGAAACCTATTTCTATCAGCACTGTAAAGTCCTTGAGAGCTGAATATGCATTTCATGCAGCAGGCGAGTGACTCCAGCAGATCTTGCAGCTGAGAATGTCAGGTCAGCTCTTTCACAGTTCCTGCACACAGGTTTTCTCCGCACTTACCTTCTGCATGTGGAGAAGAAAGAGCTTTGACAACTCAGGCTAAACTTGCAGAAGTTATACAAATACACTTTCACCAACGTATCTTCACTTAAATGATAAACTCTGCCCTCAGCTGAGTTGGTTTTCACAGTGACTGAAAAGACATTTTCAAGGACGGTCCCTGGCACAATGCATTTAAAGAAAAACTGGGCTACTGGGATTTCTCAGACATGCAGCTTACAAGTATGGCTTAACTTTGCATAGTAGTAATGCATATTTACAAGTGCCAGATTTTCAATTTATAAATATTTATCATAAGGACATGATTTTATCTTTAATTAGCCCAACTGTTAAGGACACTTCTAATGTGAGAAATGTAATTCAGTATTTCGTACCAGATGTAGCCTCTACAGCTAGTCTTTTATCTCTGCTTGTAATGAGCAGATACTTAAACCAAAACCATTATGTAATCTGTAAGAGATTAGAAGAGAATAACTACAGATGATATGGGCTTTGAATTTCATATCAGAATTTCCTGAAGTTGCATACTCACTTTAAAGCACCTGTGCAATATCACCATTCTTTAAGTATGTGATTATTTCCTACATATATTCATATAAATTTCTTTGTTCACAGAAAGACCTGAATTTCTACACTGTCCTTCCTTTCCTGTCTCTCTCTAACCCACTGAGTGATGGCTCTGTGTTTGACACTTCCAGAAAAAGTACAAATGCGAAAACTGGGATAGGTCCAGCTCTGATCCTGGGTTATCAACACTGAAACATGATGCCCATCTAATAACTTGCATTGCCAAACACAGCAACCCCTAAACCTGAAATTTTATGTAATTACATAACAAACCTTTGGAGTCCTTAGAAATACTGAAACAGCAACAGCAACAAAGCAGAAGGAAGGAAGGACTGGTGACAGGTTGGGGGAAGATGAATAGTGGCAGTCTGGTGGACTCATAAAAAGGCAGATTGACTTTGTTTTTCCCGAATAAACACTTTACCAAATTTCTAAACTAAGTGCTATAAGGGGTTAACCTTCTTACACTGAAAATCATAATTAAAACAACAAAACCAAGCAAAGTAGCCTGGGATTTCATTAGCAATATTCTGTGTTTTAATCCTCCAAGAACATATGAAGTGAACTGTGGGAAAACCAATTTTATGGCCAATGAAATGCTGAAATGGATTGTTCTGTGGCAGAGGTTCAGAGAGCAGGTGTGTCCTTGCACATCTGTGCATCTGTCCCACCATGCCAGCTCCTCTGGGCAATCCACTGATATCACTCTGTGGTCTCACAAAGGCTGTTCTTCAACTGAATAATGAAAGCCCACCTGTTACTAAGGAAACTCTGAGCCAACTTTTGATTCAGCTCATTTTTCTCAGCAGTCTGAGCCCCACTGAGCTGCCTGTTCTCTGTATTCATTTCATTAGCAAACTGTTTGATTATTGGATTGTGAATATCACCTATTGATTCACTGGACAAAAGAGCAAGCAAAAGTGTTTAAACACAATCATTAGGGAACCAAACAACGAGCTGTGTTAGAGATGGGAATGAGGGACACAATGGGAAATGACAGGAGGAACAGAAAGGTGGCACAGAAAGGAGTTTGGGAATTTGTTCCATAGAGTTGTATTGCTGGCTTCTCCTTTTGGCTTTCCCCCATCATTTGAGGCCTACCCAACTTTTGGTTAAGCCTCTGTACACAGGTTTGGAGAATCAGTCTGAAAGATCCTTCTAGGAAACACGATAACATAACAGCAATGTTACAATGACCGTTTTGCACAACTTCTTTTACCTCTTCATCAATTATATTCCCAGTACTGAGTGTTGCCAAATGTTAGAAAAACATCTGGATGACAGAAAGCTGTAGAACAGGACTGCCTTGGTTTCCACATTAATGCTGATTTCCTGGGATACACCCCCTGAACTAGGATGTGATTTAGTTCACAGTACACAAGCAGTCACAGAGCTGCCCGACCTTCCAACAGCAATACTTACACTGTATTAACACTGGTACAAAAATTAAAAAAGATATTATGAGGTATTCTCAGCATGTCTCCTCATGGGGAAAAAAACCACTTGTAAATCTTGAATCTGCAAATATATCAGTGCCCTGGAGAGCCCTCAGATAGCTGTGAATTTTGGCCCTGCTGATTGGAAACAGCAGGAGATTCAGAGCTTGGAAATCAGGCTGAGTTTGGATGAGTCCAGGTTTAACGATTATATGGTAAATTAGGAACAATATCATAAAAAATGTGCATTGTTCAGTAATCCAAATAATGTGCTCTCTTATAGATACAGAGAAAATGACACTGATGCAGTGATGGCAGGAAATTTTGAGGGACTAGCACACTCCAGGAACATGAAGGCAATTAAGTGAAAACAATGGGAACAGCGTGGAGGAGTAGCTGGGTACTGTGTCTGTCTCCATGGCATTCAAGTGGCACCAGACAAAGCTCAGGGATTTGGCACAATGGACTTGTTTAGCACGTGTTCCACCTGCCCTTCATCCCAGAGATGGCCCCTATTAGCAATGGATATGCAAAGGATTGATTTTAGCAGAGCAAGACTTGTTTTTACACTGAATATATCTGGAGTGCATTACACTCTCGGTTTAAAATTGGCTCAGTGTGGGAGAAAGCAACCTCCAAGGTAATTCTGAATTCTGTTTCCATGTTTTATGTAAAACATAAATTCTGTATTTTTCTCCTATGGTAATACCTGATCTTCCCCTCTGCAGGCAGGAAAAACTCAGGTTGCCTTATAACTGCAAAATGGAACCCTTGTTAAAGAATTTTTTATGCTTAGCTTTTTACTTATCACTCAGAGTTTTAAATTTTGTTTGGTTCTTTTTTCAGGTGACCAGATTCAGTTAATAATTTTGATCTGTGGGGAACAATGAGGCTCACAAGCAGTATCTAACATTCCTTGAAAACAGGATCATTTAAGTTAAATGCATTTTATCTGGTGGCTGAGCCATTAACAATTTGAAACAAAAATTAAAGAATAGGCAAGTTTGAGAAAATACCTGCTTTATGAAACTTTTCCATTATCTCTTCACGAACTGATTTCTCCAAGTTGAAATAACCATGGTCTTCATTGGGTGTACTCAGAAACAGAGGGATGTGCTGAAATACAATTATGTGCTTGCATTTCTGCTTTTCAGCAACAGCCAGCTGCTCATCCAGCCACACATCCTGGGCTTCCTTCAACTCAGGGCATTGGGAAGAATCGAAGAATAACTGAGAATTCAGCACAAGAAAGAAAACACCTCCAACCCAAAAGCTGAAGTAGTCATCTCCCCAGTTCTTGCAGTAATCATCTATTGTTTCTCTTGTTGGAGAATTCCCAACATCGTGATTCCCACTGACAAACACCAGTGGTATGTCCTGGTCAGTGTTCTTCAGAACGTTCTTTAAATCTTGCACTTGGTTTTTTCTCCACAGGGTTCCTAAAGTAAAAAACAACCACAAAACATTTGAGTATTTCTGTTATCTTTTCTCACCCTCACTGTTGGCTTTTGTTTATGGAACTAAGCACAGTAAGAAAATATTCTCTATTAGATGTGATCAGGAATGCATTTTCACTTTAATGTTGTGTATTCACTCAGCCCTTTTGCCCCCTGATCAAGTCCTCAGCCATTTCCAGTAGCTCGCCTGAAGGCAGGCCCTGGACAGGAACCAACACCCAGCACAGCAGCAGGTGATGCCACAGTCACTGTTTTACACCAACAGCTTCATCAGGATGATTTTTTTCATCTCTATATTGATGATGTGGTGAAAAAAATACAGCAATTTTGGACAGTGTAACAGTACAAAGGGTAAAAACCAGGTCAACTTTTGGTTTATATTTATGGCTGTGCAAAAGAATAAAAGGTTGTTGGGTTTGTTAATTTTTTCCTTTTTTTTTTCTCCTTACAAAAACTACTTTAACAGCAAAAATATAATTAGTGCCTTGTGGTGACTTATTTATATGATAAGTCTCTTAATAATGAGCATGCCATTAATTTCAAAGAAAGGCAATTGTGTACTTTGCTAGTTTTTCTTGCATCTCTGCCTTTAGATTAATATGCAAACCATACAGTTACTCTTCTGGTTGTCAGAAATTTGTCCCTGCCTAGGAAGATTAATTAACAATCACTGAAAAAAATTTAAAAAAGATTGTTTGAAAAAGACCCAGCTATTTTATTCTAATGACAACAGACGTTTTGTTAGGTTTTCTGAAGATTAATCTTTAATTAGATGCCATTGATACATTTATTATTTGTGAATTAAATAAACACATATAAATTATATTTTGTCCTGCAATATATAACATATATCTAGCACAGGCCCATTTCACAAATAATAACTGCATTTTTTAACCAAGAAGCTGTAACAGGATTTTTACAAGAATTCTGAACTCAGGTTTCTAACACAAACTTGCACACAGTTCTCTGCAAATCAATCATCAGGTACTCTTAAATTCTGTTCTATTTTTGTGCCTACACATATATATTATACATAGAAATCTATAAAGCGGTTCCTGTATTGTGAGATAAAAGCTTTTTTCACCATTTCTTCAAAATACTTACGTTGACAAACACTGAGCCTTAGTAATTATTACCAACAAATATTGTGATTCTTCTACATATCCTACAGACACAGGTTAAAGTATCACCTTATTGCTGTTACTAGAATTCTACAGCTTTAGAAAAATACTGGGAAAAAAACATTTCGAAGCTAAATTATGGCTACATGTAAAGAGAGATGTGAGATTGGATATGAGGTCCATAAAGTCAAAATCCACAACTCTCCTGGGTTTAACTGCTGCATGGGGTAGAAAGTTATTGTAGGGAAGTCTTTGAGTAACTTGAGAAATACAGGCATATGATACCTGGGGAGTCTAGAAAGTAGTGGACTTTCCAGAAAAATGATCTAGGAAAGTAGATCACTTTTTGGGATATATTAATGTACCAGGACTGTGGTCAGTTTAGGTTAATTCTAAATTAATCCCAGAAAAACCAGGGCAAATGACACCTCATGTTACCTGGAGAAGCTGCACTTTACACAATAACCACCAGAAATTCCAACAATCCTGGCTGAGGGTGTTGCTTTTCCTGCCACTTTCCCATGCAAAGAGTTGGAAATTTCGAGCTCTAAATGTGGAAGTGTTTGGGGAAGGAGGGCGGGGAAACACGATGGGGGGAGGCTCTGTAGATCTGTGTAAACACATTACACCATGTTAAACTCCCTGCTATCACTTTGGGAAATTTAGCTAACAGTTGCAGAGTATAAAGACATTTATGCATAAGTTACAGAAATAATTTGCAGAATTATGTATACCTCTTCCCAGCGGTGAAATTCAAGCTCTAGAGACTAACACTTAGATTAGATTTCTCGACAGCAGGGCACTGATTCTCTCATTTAATGTAATATTATTTCTATAGCAACAGAGAAACATATTCAGTGTTTTATTGCAGAAAACAGATTGCTTGAAACGGAAAACAAGGTCTCTGCCCAAGAGCCCAGGAAATCATACTAAGTAAAGATTTTTTGGAACAATTGTATCTTGGCTTGACCTCTTCTTGGTAGAAGGTCAAAACAACTTCAAAAGAAGAGAAACCCAGGGAGAGAAAGGTGGGAAAAGGTGGAGTGATGTCTCAGCACCCCTTGGTGTAGTGGTGGAGAGGAAGGGCTGGACTGCCACTAACCCTGGGCTGCACTGTTGCACAGCAGACTATTTGTGCCACAAGAGCCCTCCTGAGGGTACCTCCCTTTGAATTTGTAATAGATAGAGAAGATAATCAAAGTGGTAAAGGAGGAAGCCATCAGAAAACTACAGTGGTCACTGCCACAGCACAAAAAGTATCCCTTTAATCTCTACCAGGCACAGAGCTGGCTGTAACAGTTAATTATTCCAATTATTATGAAGAACGTTTCTATTTGATGACATGCATTATTTTAGCTTAGATGGAGGTTTGTTGTAGGTGAATAGGGAAATAATACAGTGCTGAGAGGTAATGCAAAAAAACAGTTTGGGAAGCGACAGGGTAGATGCAACTGAAATAAATTTCTGTGCTGTTTATCCTGGCATCATGTGCAGTGACATTTTTAAATCCCAGGCTACAATTTTCTGTCTTTATGTCAGGTTGTGTAAATAAAGTCTTGCCCTGAGATAAATGAATTCGCAAATTAATAGCCCATAAAGGGCAGTTTGGCTTTTATAAAAACATGAAAGTGAGAACTGTTGCTAGTGCAGCTGTGCACAATTTTCCACAGCTTCCCAGTCTCTCATGTCTGAAAGCTGAGGGATGTGAACAGGAGCAGAAAGGTGCAATGTCAAAGTGTCTGTTGCAGAACATCTCTCTGTTGTGTATCACTGTCTGCCTAAACACTTCCAGGGTTCCTTCTGCATTGCTTAAAGGAGTCAAGACAACCAGCCTTGACATGCTGAAAGAGCAGATTTCAAGCAAGTACTTTGCTGAATTTGGCTTCAGTCAGCAGAAGGAGAATTCACCGATCATTCTGCCAAAGAAATAATCCTTTAGCTACTAATCCTCAGTTACAGTTTACTGCAGTATTCCACAGCATACTGCACCTCTGTAAGTGGGTTCGGTTTTTGTAAGGCTCTAGCTCTTAAAAACAACTTAAAAGCAGTGTTTACCCCAAAACTGTATCTCTGCATGGCATGCTGACTGCAAGTTTTGTGAGGCAACTCTTCCCTTACAGTGACCTCCACCAACATTGTAACTTTTCCTCCAGAAGTATTCCAGATGAAAAATTACCAATAAATTCACAGTAGCACCAGCTTTTCTACTGATATGGATCAGGTGAGGGAAAGGGAGAAGTTATAATGGTATGATGAGTTGGTACCCCAACTTCTGTGTTGATGTGAGGAGAAGTTTAAGTCCTCCCCCCAAGGCAGGAGAAGCCTTTAGGATGGAAGTACCCAAGACATCTTCAGCCATCTTAACAACATGTAAAAATATAGCAGAATCACTTCCTGGATTTCTAAATTACTCAGAATTTTAATGTATCTTAAAAGTGTCCCAAACTTGAAGGGAACACATAATTTTTAATGAAAAGTACAAATTTTCCATTTGAAAAAGAAAAAAAGAAAATTAACTTTTATATGAGCAACACTCCCCAAAACCTCTGATATGACAATGTTTAACCCAAGAGACTGATTATCAAAGAACAAGGAAGAAAGAGCTACATTGCAGATGAAAATACTATACAAAATATCAGATAGAAATAGTACCTAAATTTGATAAAAGCAAAATAGAAAGTGTCAAAACACCACCAAAGAAACCAGAATTTATAAAAACACTGGGCCTGTTCCTTCTGTAATTTATGATGTCAGAGTAATTCTCCTGATATCATCATCAAAGACAAGTAATTCTTGTTCAAAGCAATCACATGACTGTTATAAACAACCCACAGAAGGATTTGGGTATTTTCTGGGCCTTACTGGGCCTTTCTGGGCCTCTTTGCTTTAATCAAAAAGTCTAATTGTTCTGAGCACTTCCCTGTTCTTCAGGTATTTGTCCTTTTTTTGGTGTGTCTTTTTTTGGACTGTCTGCAGTTGCCCTACTCCTTTTGCATGCCATTTGGAAGACCTTCCCTAGCACTATTCCCTAAATTTCCAGGGAGGAGGGGAGTCCAAGGTTATATTCACAGCTCTTTCTGTAAGTACCTTCACTGGAGGGAATTTAACTGCTAACCCCATCTCTGTGGGAAAGTCTCCTCCTGTCAAAACAGCACTGCCTTTCACCTCTACTGCTGTTTTGGATACCTGGCTTTGACTCCAGATTAACAGGGCTACAATCAGGATCCTACATCACCCCCCTCAGCTGACCCTACCCAGAGATAGCCCCACTGCTGTGCCTGTCACTTAGAGGCAACACAGGTCCAAACCCCACGGTATCATCAACATTACACTGTATCTTCCAGGCTCCTTCTGCAACTGCATCTTTATTGCACCTGATTTTTATGCACTGACATAAATATAAATTTAACTAAGCTCTAATCTTGTCACATCTCAAATAATAATACCCAGTTTCCTCTGATCTTTGCAAATGCAGCCCAGCATCCCTTCAGAGCACTGATGCAGACAGAGCTTGCCCACCCCAAAGCTCAGCCATTGTTCCTCGCTGTGCTGCCTTCCCTCCAGCCCTTCCCCATCTCAACAGTGCTCCTCCTGACTTACCCTCTTCTCATTTGTTTACTTTTTATCATCCCATAAAAGCAGTGACTCCCTGACGGTCCATGAACAGTTAGAACAAAACACTGTGGTCTTCAATTCACTTCACGTTCATTTTTTCTAGGATGCTATAAAATTGTGATATAAGACAGGGCACGAGCACAGACAGAAAATTCCTCTCTGGCCACCCAGTCCAGTCTTACTCCTTAGTCTCTTCTCTTCACTGTTTCTTGCTTTAAACTTAAAAGCCTCCCCTCTGGTGTCTGCTTTAATGAACTCCTGCAATCCACTGCGTCATTCCAAATTATTACATGCAAGAATAAGCTGATCAATTTTAATAAACCCATTATGGTCATGTTCTGAAATAGGTTTTTTGGTTTAGTCTGTGCTGTAATAGCTAAAATGTCTCCTCTCTCTTCTTTAGACATATATTTCTAATCTTCAAATAGCCTGAAGACAATTTTAGGATGAACAAAAAATTATGCAGTTAAAAAATAATGTAAATATGGCTATATTCACTACTGAACAAACCAACTACTCAGTCTAACTTATAAAGGACCTCATCTCATTAGTTCCACTGAAAAGCAGAAGCTGGAATACTCATTTGTCTACAGCTGTAAGCAACTGATTTTTTCAGTACATTCAAAACAAGTAATAATCTGTTCTGAGACACAAAAAGTGATCACACTAAAAAATTTCCCTGCATGAAAACACAAATTACATTTATTATATAACTTTGGGCACTGAAACAAGAAGAAAATTTAACTCTAGTTTAAGCTAATAATTAACAATTATTACATTAAAGCAATGACAAAACCCCAAAGTGAACAAGGAAGCCTATTAGGGGATCAACTGCTCCTTGTTCCAGTGCAGGACATTAAATATAATGACTGCAAATGCTGATATTTTTCTCAGTCCCAGCCACACAGGTGCCCACTTAACAACCTAATTCATGGCATTTACTGCTCCATGTTCTGCTGTGAAAATAAGTATTATCCTTCCTTAAGCTCAACTCTGCTCTTATCCTCACTCATCTCCCAGCAATGCAGAGCTGTCACAGCAAGCACAGGCCATCACTGCCTTTGGGTCTGTGCTTCTGATGAAATCATCAAAAACAGGAAAAAATATCCCAGTGCTACAGGAGCACAACAATAAACTTAATAACAACGAACTTAATACAAAGATCTACTGCTTGTACTAGATTTTCAGTACTGATTTTATTAGCTGTATCATAAAATGTAGTGTTTGGGAAAACAGTGTAATGAATTACATCTGAAAGATTTTAATATCTACAGAGTTACTGTCAGCAGGATTTCTCATTTCAACTGCGGACTAGACTAGGCACTGTGGTCTAAAATACAAATAAATACATACTTGCTGAAGATTAGATATTTGTATGTGACAGCCCAATGGTATGAGATTGTTGAACATGCATGGAGGATCTCTCGTGCTTCCCTACTCTTGGGCTGATGAGAGCAAATTTAATTTCACAGTGAGCTGTTTGGAGGCTTTGAATGCTCCATTAGGTTTTACTAGAATCAGATAATTACTATAAAATGTTTATTTATGCAACCAGAGTGACATTCCTCGAAACAGTTATTATTAGATGTTTAACAAATATTGTGTTACTTATCCAAATTCTTAGACATTATTAATTAATATTGGCACAAGAGTCTGAAGAAGAAAATACCCGAGAATCATTTTGGTTTGGACTCTGTCCTACCAAGCATATCAAAGTCAGGTTACAATAGCAAAAGAAATGGATGCAGTGAGTTTATTTAGATTAAGCTACCTTATTGTCAGGAAATTAAGTCAGACCTAAACACTGCCCTATTGATCAGGCAGTGACATATTAATAAAAATTTTATCTTCCATTCAAAAAAATAAAATTTTTACCTACAGCCTGATTCAGTATAAACATTTCAAAGCCTCTGCTTCTACCTTGCACTTAAAAAGTCAATCTATGTCCTTTCTCCTTCATGCTCTATTACAAATCTCCACTGACAAAGATTCAGGAATTGGGATTTAGCTGACAATTTTGCTGAAACTGCAAGTGACAGTGGAATACAGCTGCCTCCTCCCCAGCTGTGCCACACTGATGGGAATTCAAAAAACTACACAAACTTGCTTTTGTTAGTAAAGCAAGCAGCCAGTTCAAATGGCAAAGAAAGCAAATATAGTAAAGGTGACATGCTTACAGTTATTTTTAAAGCTGGAACCATATTTGAGGCACCATTTTTTAACCCGCTCATGCCTGTTACACAGACAAATCAAACATCAGCATTCATGCTCTTGCCTTCTAGAAGAGAGAGGGATTTTTTTTTTAAAGAACTGTTGTACTTTTAGCTAAAATTAAAACTTTATAAAATACCTCCTTATGTACATGCCTCCCTTAAAGACTAGCAGAGCAGCTTGATTTTATCTGGCAAGCTTTTTTTTTTAACTTAATGTTCCTTTGTTTTAGCAAAATGGGTTATTTAATGGTAGTTTAAAAGAAATAATAAAAGCAGTTCACAGACAGATTTACTGTGGTAAAATCACCTTTTGAGAAAGACATTAAGCATTATCAGGCATTTTTTTCCTTTGTAGAATGTCTTACTAATTCACTGTATATAACATTAAGAACTTGAATTGGACCTGACATTTCTCTGTAATTTATTCAGTTCACAAATGTATAAATGGTAGCTTGAGCATTTGCATGCAGATTTCAGCATTACATTCAGATCTCATCTTGTGTGCAAAACCCACCAGCAGCAAATCTCCAAGCTCCCAACAACTCAGTCACTGAGATGTGACCAAGCGAGTTCGTCTCTGACGTATCAAACACGAGCAGAGCAGTCTGACTCCTGCAAAGGGCACCGGGCTGAATCAGCTGCACAGCAACTGCAAATGTGCAAGTTTGCACATTAAATCTCTGGGAAAGATTTCCTAAGAAGGAAGAACATACACATGCAAATGACTGTGGACTTTATCAAATAAATTAAAGTTGGGAAACTCGACAAGTACCTCAACGTTCCTTAAAGTGTGCCTTAGTAAATCCCAAACCAAAAGACAAGTGGGACTTCCTGTGAGGTACCAACTACCAACAGTATTCACTGACCTTTCCTGCCCAGCCCAAGAGAATTTAGAATATTCACAATAGATTTTAAATCATACTGCTTTGACCAGAAACATTTGCTACAGTGTGTGCTTTGCCCCTGATTTAGAAAATTGAGCAAGTTAAAGAATTTTTTTTTGAGTTATCCTTTAAGGCAGGTGTTTGCAGTGATACTAAATCTTAAATCATGCTGCAGTGTATCTATAAAAACTACACTTTGGAGGAAGTCATATTAATGCACTCAGTGTTTACCAGAAACAAGAGACAAAGATTTTGGACCATGACAGTTGCACATCAAATTTGGGCACGGAAAAGAGGCTCAGGAAAATCCAGTTAGCAATTATCCCAGGAGAGAGGATGCCTTCAAATGTTACAGTGATTATAAACAGAAATGAAGCCATACCGCTGTCTGGTCACCAGAACCATCAGCTCTGATGTTCCTCAGCTCTGCAGCTTGTCTGTTCTGAACATAAATAACTTCACTCTCTACTGTGAACGTGTCAGAGCCCATAAGGAGATACTGATGGTATAAAAGCCAGTGTGCCCATCTCATCTTGTATTCTGATCATCAAATTGTCAAGCAGGAGTCAAATGGAGACATGCTGATTTGAAAACCTGTCCCTTAATTGCTGTCTAAATATGAACTCAGAATCCTGGTATTTGGCACCTGCTTTTAAAAATCTCGCTGCACATCATTGCCTGTTTTATTGTACAAAGAAACACTGCATGGAAGAAAGAATAGCGTATATAATTTTGAGGAGACATGCAGCCAGCAGTTTTGCTTTTCACATAAAGCACATACTGTTGCCCAAAATTGTAATTAGCTGAATTGAGCTGATATGACTTACTGAGGCTTTATGGAGGAGTTAAGAGTGTTAGTGAAACGTGCGAATTTGTGGGGGAAAACAAGTCCCAGAGATGCACAGACACACACAGAGCATGGAATGCAGCCATGGGGAGCTGGCTGGCATGTGAGAAGGTCCCAGCAGAGCTGGGCACCCTGGAAGCCGCAGCAGGACAGTCACACACCCCAGCTGGAAGGCAGGGGCCCACCGTGCTTGAAGAAGAGAAAAAGCAGAGAAAAGGAGAGAGAAATAGGAAGGGACACTGAGGCAGGCAGTGCACTCACATCTCCTGCAATCTCACAGAGATTCTGTGACAATTCTCTCCCAAATTCATGAATGTAGGGTAAGTCTGTGCCTTTTCACCACCACACACAGCACACAGCTCAAGGGCACTGCTTTCCCCAGCTGCAGCAGGTGCCTTGCCCTACCTGGCTGCTTTTTTCCCCCTTGTTATACTTAAAATAGTCTATTTCCATCCTTGCCTTAATAGCCAGCAACAGACAATCAATGAGCTGCTTATAGTTTGGGGACCTCTGTTTTCAGCTTGTCTGTTGTCAGGGCCTGTCCTGTCACCTCATGTGTAAACTGTTCACAGCAACAACACACGCCAGGGCTCACAGCCTGAAACGTTCATCAGATGGCACAGTAAAAACGTGCAAATACGGAACAGACACAATCCTGGAAGATCTTATAATCCAAATATGGTCCAAGATAGAGAGAGCAAGAGACACAGACAGCAAGCACACCAAGAAACATTATTAAATATGACTGCAGCTCTGTAAAGCTGATTGAAACAATCAGATGTTTCAACTTGTTCAATTTACAAAAGATACATTAATAAAAGCATGAATGATTTATCATACTTTAAGGTACCAATATTCTGACCTACTCCATGTTGTTGCCCTACCACGGTGAACAATCCAGGCTTTGGCTGACATTGGTGAGTTAAACAAAAAATATCCCATTACTCAAAAAGTTGGACAAAATTTAGTTGAAAAGCTGCATCTACCCAGTCTCTGTAAACAAATAATTTTAAACACTGTTCCATTTGTTTTGTGGAAGAGCACAGCTAAGTGTACCAATTTGAGGGCCACTGCTGGGGTCTAAGATGGCACAGAGTAGTTCTAACTCCAGCAAACACAAAAACAGCTCCTTGCTCCTTCTCTCTCTTCCTCTCTCCCCACAGCCCTGGTCCTAGAGGAGGGAGTGCAGCACAACTAATTGGAGAGAGCTAAGAAAGGTAAGTTTTAAAAAACAGATTGAAAGTGTCTGAAATGAGTAGGACCACTTAAATATTTTATCAGCTATAGAAAGAATAAAAATCTATTAAAAAAAAAGTCCCACAACACCAGATCTTAGGAATGAATAAGAAAGCATGAAAGGCACAACTGCTTATACTGATGTGCACAAACTAAAAAGCAAGATGGAACATTGCTTCTGAAACTAATGAGAGAAATTAAAGTATAGGCAGATTAATTAAAAAGAAGTAGTATCAACATAATTAATTGACAAGGCATGGCAGAAGAGCAGACAACAGAATTCTTGTACTGGAATTCAGTGTATTTCAAATACAATGGCTCAGTCTCCTGCCATCACTTACACAGCTGTCTGGATTGACTTGCTCTTTGGAAATGGATATAAAAAAGAAGGAGAATCCTTCAGAAAAACGACCTTATAAACGGCAGATGTAAGTGATATGGGCATCCTCCTCCTGCCCTCCTCTCAGCAAAATAAAGGAATTCTAAAGTAGAGCACAATACTTATGGTTCTGACCTGTCAGGTGATGTTTCCACTCACCGCAGCAGATCTAAAGGTTCCTTCACCAAAATTAAATGTTTCAGAACTGTGCTATAAATAACCATTTGAAACCCGTTAATTAAACAATTCAGTAATATAAAACAAAGGCAGGGGAAAAAAAAAAAGAAAAATATCACTACTTGGACTTAACTGACAGAAAGGGTGGATGTCAGATTACAGAGCACTGCATGACCTGGGCAGGAAACGTGTATATTGGAGATTATGCCTTCATTTAACTAAAGGAATCAGTACAAGTACTCACAGTGTATTTCAAGTACTCAATTCTAGTGATTCTGATTTTTTGTAATTAACATATACACACAAATGAATCTAAAACTGCAGGCATAAACATTACTGGCTCACTGATCCATTATCACATTGCTAACAGATCAAGCTTAATCAAGTTCTATCAGGTTTTTTTTTGATTATACACATTATATTAGACAAGTCTCATTTCATTTAGCCTCTAAACAGTTACATTTTATTACAGTCAGAGCTAAGTCAGTTTGCAGCAGACTTGCTGTCTTTTACCCATGCAGGCAGAGAAACTAATGAAAAATAATTAAACACCTGGTCTAAATACATTGCATAAATAACTTTGCTGGCTAGAATTATCAAGTTACTGGCAGCACTAGCATCATTAATAAAATGTACTTAAACCATTTCCTCCAAAGGAATTCGGCCACATAACAACAGCTGCCAGATTCTCAGCTTCACAGTCAGAGTTTCTGGGTGGCTTCAGCAGGGTGACCTGGGCTGCAAATAGCTGAATTCTCTGCTGTTGTAACAAAAGGTGGTGAAATGCAGACACTGTTTCCTGGACAGCAAGCTACACCTGAAGTATGGGATGAAGAAGGAAGTACAGTGCTTCATGTTAAACTACAACAGGAAGGCTAGGCAAGAAAGAAGGCAGGGGAGTTTGCCCTCAGAGTTTGGAGGGCACTACTCTATGGAACAGACACCAGCCTTGTTAAACTTGAGTCAGTGGATCAGAGGAGATCTCAGCCACCAAGAGTGGGATTTTTGCTACAGACCTGGCTCTTCTAGGAGACTAATCCCCTTGATACCTGCTGACAGCAGTCCAGGAAGAAGTCTGGGAGAACCCCTTGACACAGAGGGGCCATCCAGGCCCCACTCTCCTGGTCCTACCACTCACAGTCACAGCAGTTCTGGGGGATGTGTTAATCTCTGGCAGCCTTGGCTGTAGGAGCCACCAAAGACAGAGCTGTCCTGGGGCCTCAGGACAGCAGACTGGCTTATTAGGGGAACTGGTACAGGATCCTGGAGGAGACTGCTCTGAAAGGCAAGAGTTTGAGAGCATTGACATGTCTTCAAAGACAAGCTCCTCTTAACACAAGAATGATCCTTCTGGATACTGAGGAAGGGGGGAAAAATGTAGGCTGTAAGGAGAATGATGTGGCTAAATGAGGAATTCATGCCTGAGTACCAATGAAAAAAGGATGTAAAAGGGAGTTGGAAACAAAGACAGACCTGAAAGGAAGAATATTGTAAAAGTACCTGGGCATGCAGGGCTGGTCAGGAAAAGCTCCCTGAGGGCTGAAACCTGTGAAGGGTGTGATCAGCAGCAAAAGCTTCTACTACTACTTTAGCAATAAAATAATAAAGCCAATACAACCCCCCTGCTGAGGGAGGCAGTGACAAGTGACTGGCACTCAGACCTTCCTCTGCCTGCCTTCACTGAAATGCTCCCAGAGTTAAAGGAGCAGAGGAAGTACCGGTGACAGAACAAGTATCTCCTGAAAAGTTTCAACCCAAGGAAGCCCATGGGACTTGCCAGGATGGATCCAAGAGTACTGGGAGGGCTGGTTGGTGTCACTGTGAGGCACCTCCCTGTAACCACCCTGGCTGTGGAGTCAGGATGTTGCAGTCCACAACAAGTGGAGAACAAGATGGGTGAGGGATTGGCTGGACTGCTGGGCTCAAAGGGTGTTGGTTAATGGAACAATATGGGAAGTTGCCATACAACAAAACAGAAAGTTCCGACTTGATATAAAACACTTTCAGAAATTAATTTCCAGGGGTTAAGAAAAATGCAGTGAAACAAACACATTATCCAATCAACAACATTTTGCGTTTTGCAGATTACCATTTTTGCCACAGTAAGTTATATTATATTTAATGCACACAAATGTCTTCAGAAGCAAGCCTTTCATTGTCATTGTGTATCTTGGTGTAAGCATCCAGGTTTGCAAAAATTATATTCAGTGACACAGTTGCACTGTAAGGTATTGCTTAAAATTCTTGATTATGTACCACAATATTAGTGTTACCAGGAATAGATATCCTATTCTTGATTATGTAATCAAGAAAAACTTCTGAAAATAATATTCAGACTACAAACTACTTTTAATCAGCAGTTAAATACCAAGATATGATTACTCCGTTGCTCTAATGACATCTGTAATGGATTCCAAGTGCTGTGCCTGATTGCTTCCCAGCTGATCAGGATTCTGTTCATCACTTCTAGCTGCTGGAATTCTGAGATTTCTTGGAGTTCCTGTGCAAAAGGCTTCCACATTGTTCCAGCTAAATGACTACAGTGCATGCTTTAAAACAGTCACCAAAAACTTTACACTTAGTACTCCACGATATACTGTTTTAAGAGAAGCAAGGAAGATCTGTTTTGTCCCTCCTGTTTTATTGACAGGCATTGATTATAAAGCAGTATAATCCAAAGAACTTGTCAGACATTGGCCAATAGATCATAAAACAGAGCTGAACTTCACTTTCTCAATAACCACCCTGCAATAGTAACTGATACACCTCCAGTAATGCTGATGTGTTCAGTTTTAATACAGGTGATACACACAAGTGATTTAAAAGGCCATTTGAGACATGAAGATGCATGTGCAAATTCACAACTGTTAAACTTCAATCAATGTCTTGTCTCATGTACTTTCTGATTTTTGTCTACTGAAAAAATGAATTTTTTATCCTGCATTTTATTGAACATAAGGGAATTGATAGAGCAATTATTCTTGGGAGAGACTCCTCAGTCAAGAAGTATGAAATAATTACAGAACCATTCTACTACAGATATGCACTACATAGGTCTAAACATCCTTAGCTAGAACAGTGAAAATATTTAAATTTCTCCCCGAAAAGAAGCAATTTCAACTGGTCTTCAGTTTTGCAAACATTTATGTGCTCAATTTACCTGAAAATCTCTATTTGCTCAAAAAATTCTTAGATTCTCTGTTTGCTGAAAAGGTAGGATGTAGAACACCCATTATTTGTACTGAATTTCCTTCCTCTTATAAGGGATACTGAAGACAAAATATTTGGAACACTTATACAAATTAAAAGTTCTAATCAAAATATTTCTTAAAACTCTGCTACAGGAAGGACGGATGATCTTTAAGAAGAGATTATTTTATGATTCTGGGTTAAACCTGAACTTCCAAAATTAATGGAAGCACATAAATCAACAAGACTCCATAATGGCACACTTTATGATCAAGCTACTGAGGTGTTACACAGTAGATTCAATCAAGCTTAAATCTGTTGGTTTTTACACTTTCCCACTCTTTCAGAAAAATTGTGTTCTGATCAAAAGTAAGTCTGTAGCCTCTAAATAATGTCAATCAATTTGACAGCTAAGTTTTAAAATGAACATTGCAGGACACTGAAGGAATTAGGGAAAGGTCTCCAACATGCTCAAAACGTTGCTGGTGCAGCAGCACTTCAGGTGCAAGTGGAGTGCAAGGCAGAGTGTTACATAAAGCACACAGGACTATTTGCAAGGTCCCTTGGTGGATTGCTGTGCTCCCAGACACACAGCCAAGGCTGTGGGCAGCTCTGCTTCTTATCAAGGCTAAGAAATGTAAGACACCGTGCTTAGATCTGCTTTTCAGACCAGCTGGCAGCAGGTAACATCACTTTTTATTTCACTTCCAAGAAAAGTACTTCTCTTCTTCACATAGATAATATCACCAATCTGTTTGAAAGCTGTAGCTGTCAAACTTTGTAACTCACCTTTCTAGATGGTCTGTTGCTCCTCCTGAGTGCATGCAGAAACACACGGAGCTCAAACTCCCACAGCAACAGCAGAGAATTGCTAAAACTTGAATTCCTTGACTTTCAGCATTTAAAAAATTTGAATATTGCAGCATTTGAATTTATTAAGCATTAGAAAGCCAGAGAATTCTCTGAGCTTTACTCACTTTAGGTATTCAAAAGGCCATATCCATTTTTTATTATTTTCCTGTCACTGTTTTTTCCCAATGGCTACTGCCCCTATTTGTCTTCTCACAGCAATTTCTTTAGGGAGAAGTAATTTGAATGTGTATTCGTAGGACTTTCATTTCAAAGAAAATTTCCTACTGAAAAGAAAGCAATTAACTAATGAAAATACAGCCCTAAAATGAATGACACGGGAAGTCAGATGAAGAAATTGAAATAATATCTCAAGAATCATCCACAAATCACACTTCTTTTCCAAAACACCAAAACAGTAGCATACCAACTCCTACAAAAGACTATTCTGAAGTCAAGGAAAGTAAATTAGCCTTATTGCCAATCTGAAATATAAAGGGAGTTACAACCCCCATTCTGCACTTAATTGCCTTACCTGGCATTCCATGGACAAGGTCTCCACACAACACAAAGAACTTGGGTTTAGGGTTTAGCTTGTTAATGGCCTGCACTGCTTGCTCTGCTAATTTGATTTCTTCTCCCCATTCATCATCTCCATTATCAGTGTCTCCACATGTCCAAGCTTTCATCAGTCCAAACTGAGGATCTGCTCCTTGGATGAAGTAGAAGGGCCCCTTCCATTGGCACTCATCATCTAAAATGAAAAAAAGGAGGGAAAAAAAGAAAATTTAAGCAGTAGAGACACTTAAAAGAGAGTGAAAGTTTCCATGTACCATTAAATGGATTGTTCTTCACCTAAGTAGGTTGACATTCCTTCAAGAGAAGTACAGAATTCTGTAGTCACTCATACAGGGCAAATATAAAGGCAGAAGTACAACATTTTCCTCTAATGGGTAGTTGTAATAAATGAAAGTATATTAATCTAATTATACCACACAGTAATTACAGACTGATTAGAGGAAAAGTATGTGGAGAATTCAGCAAATAGCAAATGGAAACTACAAGACTACAACATAACACAAGTGTGTAATGTTAGATTTCATTTGATTCTTTTAAGACTCCAATTATTGCTTCTTTAATTAACTAATTAAAACATAGAAAAGTTTCACATTTTATGGTTCCAGTAGACTTTTCCTTAAATTATTAAGGATTTAAATGCTTTTTGTTCTCATGGCTTTAGGGAAAAGCTGGAACTGAAGTACAAACACTAGCACACTGGTTTCTCCAGCTGTTTATATGCACTCATTTGCAACCTGAATGCTTCAGTTTTGAGAGCTGTATTTGGCTTAATACATTTACTGTTATTGGAGTTTTTTTAAACAGCATTTAAACTGTTAAAAAATCACTGACTACATTAATCTATAACTGAATCTAAAAAGAAAATGATACAGCAAATTATTTAAAATTAAAATATAATCCATAAATATACTTCCATATTACGTAAATCTGATCTGAAATTCAGTTTGAGGCAAAGCTGGTCTTCCAGTAACAGAAGCAAGCAGCATCTCCACCTTGAATGTGCTTTTGGTTTTCTTCCACAAGAACTGGAGCTTCTTACTTTGCAAGAAGGGGGGTATGGTTCTTTCAAGGAAGGTTGGAAAACAGAGGTCAGAATTCCTTCCTGGCACTGAGGATAGGGATAGGCTGGGTGAGGGATAAGGAATGTGGGCAACTCCCAGAAGCTGCTTGTAATTGCCATCTGTTGCTATGGCATCAGATCATTTTGCCAAATGAAAGCTTCCACACTTTAGTTAAAGTAACGTTTAATATCTAAACAAAATTATTTATATACCAGCATTGACTTATTTGAAATAGTAATCACGTATTTTATAGGTAGAAACTTTTAGTCACTCATTAGCTTTTAATTCTGAATTAAAATTACATAACTTATTAGAAGTGAAATGATCCATCTATCCATGAGTTTGCAACAGAAGCTTTATGGAACCAGTTGAGTGACACAAAGCAATTTAGGTTTTTATTTTATGACTTGCATGAAAAGATATGACTGCCATAAAAAGCAGCTTACATGCTGCATCAAAGGCACTGTTTGTGCAGAGAAATCAGCTTACAGTTTTTATAAGTGGAAAGCCATAGAATAAAAATCAGTTAAGGAAGCTTGCATCAAGAAATCCTTAATGACCTTTACAAAATGGAACTGAAAAAAGGGAATGTCTGAAACAGGAACTTGGTTTGGAGGAGTGGCACAATTCTCAAACTCATTAAATGGGGAAAAGTACCAAATCTTGGAACAACATGGCAGGAGTTTTAACACCTGTCCCTTTTCTGGACAGTATTGATAATCAACGCTGAGCAAAATCTACTTGTTTTGTATTGATTAATCTCAAGCCAGGAATTTTTACTGTAGTAGCCTAAGTAAAATATAGAAACATTTATTTATTTTTACAGAAACTACTCAGGAAAGAGAGCTAGTCTTTGTTTTAAGTATCAATTATGGCCAGGCTGTGTTTCCCTTTCTGAAAGAGAATAGTGTCTGTCCAAAGGCAGCTGGAGCACCTGCAGCAGTCCAGGATGGGAGGCACAGGCAGCAGGACTGGCCCAGGGCCCAGGTAACCAGGAGCTTCATATATAATGCTTGAACACACAGCAGTCTGGCAAGCAGACAATGCACATGCACAGCTGATGCAAAACAGGTTGAAAAGCCAGAGCAGGGGTTATTCTAATATAAGCTTCATGGATATTTTATTTTCCTGATATGTTCATGCCAATACAGGAACTGCCTAGGTTTTAAGTACCTGAATGTTTCCAAGCCTGTGCACAGATGCTCTGGTTTGAGTGGGTGAGCGATGGTCATGTGAGGCAGAGAGAGAGACTGATAAGATGAATTTGAAAAAAGAAGTTCAGTACACAGACAGAATCAAGAAGTGGCAGAAGAAAAGAGAAACAGAAGATGCAGGGGTGGAGGTGGTGAAGAGTGGGGAGAAAAGGAAGGAGATAGGAGGTGAAAAAAGAAAGGAACTGAAAATGATGCAAAGGTATATGCTATATTCTCCTGTAGGAAAGAAAAATATAAAATGAAAAAAGTGAAGTAGGGACAACAGAAGAGATCCAGGAATCAGGGTTACCATAAATAACATTTACTTAAAATGTTAGTTTAATTAACTGGTCTTAGTCAAATAATTCAGTCAATAGCTGTTTCTGTGGCATTCAATAACTTATCAAGTAGCTACAAAAATAAGAGTAAGGTTGAATATTTTCTACCTTTGATTCGTTATTTGATCACTCCAACTAGAAACACTATTTAAAAACAAATAACTCTAGTACTTTCACCAAATTCCATTAGCTTACCAGTTATCAAATGGTACTCAGTGATTTTATTCCCCACAAAACAAAAGTATATGGGAACAAAATAAGGACACTCTGTTTAAACTTACTACTTGTTTGTTCTTGTGTTTTTTTTTTTTTTAATCAGGAATGTGTTTTAATTACTATAAAGTACTATAAATAAAAGCAGAATATCATGAAGAGAGTTGTACTGGTATAACACTACCAGTGCAAACTTGCACCTGCTGCACCAACCCCCGAGCCTGTTCTTAATTCAGCTCACCCAGGAAATAACTCTTCACTGCCCTCACTGGTCTGTCTTCAGAGGAGTTTATGCAAGTTTTTCCTTATCTGTGCAAGGCATAACACCCATCCAACTGAAGTTTCAAGTGTTGCAATTTTAGTAATTTTGCTTAAAAGTCCAGGAATAGGCCTGCACAAGAGCTCTTTCAACAGGCAATATGTGAGAGGGCAGCAAAGTGAAACCGATGGTAAAAGCATCTTCCACAACCACAGACAGATCCAGATGTCTTCTGCCTGACAATTAAATGATTGATCAATGAACCCTCTCCCAATAATTCTTAGCAAAACTTCTGTACCCTACTTTTCTCCCTCACCAGCTGTTTGTTGGCCCCCCCCAAGCAGAACAGGTACTGCAGGTCATGCAAAGGAAACTCTGCCCAGTGTCAGGCACCACAAAAATCTGTCTGAGCCATTTTTTGGTCTTTGCACTGAATCTCAAGAGTGCTCACAAAAATCATTCTGCCTCTATGCCAGGGGAATGCCAAAGTCTGGCAGAGGGAACTAACAAACAGCATTGGATGCAAGTGGTGGGAGAGGGAACAGCTGCTTTTGCAGTAATCATCCAGTCACGATCCAGGTCCTAGATGCTACTCCTTAAGGTTTCAGTTAAACAGCATCTACAATCACTATCATCCCTTCAAACGTAGCAAGCAATGGCTTCTCTGGGAATAACAATAACATTAAAGGAACCTTCTCACTAGGAGTTTCAGTTTTCAAGCTTTTAGCTGGGCTAGGCAGTTGTATTACACAAGGTGCATGCCAGGTAAAGCAACAGAAGATTAGGATTTGATCAATAATTTCTTCTGCCTTCTCCCTTCCATCACAAAATTGAGTGGAGTTGAGAATCCCTGCAAATTGGCTCCTCATCCCCTTGAACACAGAAGCTGTTTGGAACTTCAGAATTTACCATAAAAACAAGAAAACACAAATGCAGCGAAGAGTCAGCAGACTTCTCCAATAACTGATGCACACCCCCTTTCCATTTCTGAAGGACAAACCATGTCTCTGGTGCTGCTCTTCCACACTCGGCCACTGAAACCTCCTGTTTCAAATCCGTTTTGTTCCCAGGCCTCCTTAATTGCTGTACAGCTGATTGCCACAGAATGTCCAACTTAGGACACATTCTGCCTCAGTTTCAATAGCTTCCTACTCCCTTTCTGCTCCCATGCATTCCAAAGTACAGACAGAGGATCGATGCAATGTATTTTTAGTAGCATTGCCTGAAAAACAGTGCCAGCTGCTAATTTTATCTGAGGATTAATTCTGTGAAGGACCGAAGTAGTCAGCAGCAATTCACAGGAGAAATCCTCAGCCATGGATTGTGATCACAGGCAAAAAGACACTTCAAGGACTTAGGTGGGATTTCAGTTGAGCCTCATGATTTCTAGAGGACAATAGCTAACATTGCTGGGCCTTTATTTCTTCCCCTTTTGCTTTTCCTAGTTCTCCTCTCTTTCCTTTCCCCATCTCCAAGGATCACAAACATCACAGGAACCACTGGCCTCTGACAGCCACACAGTACAGGTGGGATTTCCAGCATTTCCCTGGGGAGATTATTTTAAAAAGTGCATTCGTTGGTTTCAACAGTATATTAATTTTCTTCTTCCTCTACACTCTGCAGTATTCAGTGGAAACTAATTAGTTATGAAAAGTTACTCCTGTCCATAGTCTCTCTCTAGACACCATCGTGTCAGAGGAGAACAAACATGGACACATGCCCAGTGCCTGCTCAGTAAGCCATGGGTAGTAATAAATAGGAAAATGCCCTCATTGTCATGTTGGGTTGGTCAGGAGAAACAATTTCACTTTTCTGAAAGATCAAAGAACAGCAGAAATAGATACATGGTTCCTGCCTTCTGCTGTCTCTGCTGTCTCTGAGTGCAATTGTGAGACTTTTTCTAAGTAAAATTAAGCAAGAAGCACAACCTTGGTTTTCCAAAGAACCTAAATGCAGGAAGGGAAATGGAATCTTTTAAGTGAGGTCAGTATGGATACAACATAGACAATAAAGTAAGCAAAAATTTGTTTTTATTGCTTTCAGTCCTGAAATAGCTTGAAAACCAATAAAGGACTTGCACTAAATTATTAATAATTTCTTGTTATTTATTAAAATATTATGAATAGGTATGGCCTAAAACCCCTATCATTATTGTCTGTATGTCCAAATTCAAAAGATTTCCATCTAATGAAATGTGCATTTCTTTCAGCTGTATTTTCCATGTGCACCTGAGGGTCTACCAAAATATGACTACTGAAGGTTCTGAGGAATGACTAAGGCAACCTGTTGAGAAAGGTGCAATTTTTCACATCAGGGAAAAAAACCCCTTCAAAACAGGTATCAAAACACATTTTTAGAGAGAAAATAAAACCTTTTAAAGAGTAGTTATTTTAGAAATTATGTACTACAGAAATTCTGTTAGTAGAAACACTTAATGACACAACACAGTTTCTCACATAAATTAGCTAGTGCTACTGTTTCCAAAAGACGTACTTTCAAACTTCTTAGATAACTACCAAGGTAAGAAATGCCCTCTCAGGCACAGTTCATTTGTACTGAGGGCTACAGAATGCTAAATTCTAGTCATGTTTTATGCCCACCCCCAAATTTAACATGTAAACTCATTACAAAAACTTTACAGCCCAGAACTGTAGGTGTGAAGGGGGGTGGCTTGCATAATGACAAGGTGAAGTCACAGAAAGTTGCTCAAAACCCACGTAAAAATTTGCCTAATTCATATGAGAGTTGGAGACAGTATTGGGAATGGAATATGCAAGCTGGGAAGCAGTTCTGATCAGTGCTCAAAAATATTACTGCTGAAGAGCTCTAGAACAGTAATCGTAATGTGCCAAGATCCAACACTTATGTGAAAGCAAGAAAAAATAAGAAATCAACTGCAGTTGTATTTAATTTCAAAGGAGGGCGAATTATATGTAATTATGATGCTTTTAAAAAGTGCAAAAATCCTTGAAGGCGGCATGGAAACTATTCAAAGACACTATCCCAGAGGCTCAGACCATATGCACAGCTTTCACTAAGAACTTCAGAAAATCAAAAAGAATCCAGGCAGCCTAAACAAGTGAAATAACAGCCATAAGGAGGGTAGTTAGAGCAGGACAGCATCCTTTGAAAAGCTTAAGCATCCAAATAAAGAAAACAGAAAGATTTTATACACTGGGAGGTTAGATACAAAAGTCTGAGAAGTCAAGCTAAAAAAAAATGAAGAACATTTCGGCATAAATCTGAAAAACTAATAAAGCCTTTTGTAGAGGAATTAGGAGCAGGTAGCCTGCCAGACACTCACCAAGGTTAAGAGATGTTCCAGACACGCAAGATGCACCTGAAGACAAAGGCTGGGCAGAAAAACAAGGTACGTTTTTGTATGAACGTTTATTGGGAAGGAACCTGTGAAGATCTGACGTGAGAATTCTGCCTAACAGAAAGTGCATCAGACCTGTCTCAAACCAAAACACCAGTAGGTGATTCAACAGACATGAACACTAAGAAACCACTCAGATGAGGTGGCATTCATAGAACTCCTCAGAAGTGAAAACCAGCTCCTCTGCACCAAAGAACAGGAAGCTGGCCACTGTCACACCTGCATTTAAGGGAGTTTCCTGAGCAATCTGGTAATGACTGACTGCAAAACTGGCATCTGTACAGGCAAGTGAATGAAAACTCTAACAAAGACAGTAACTACTGTGCTCACTGATTCTTCAGAAAGAGTAATCAACAGCTTTTACATGGACAAGGGAGATCCACTTGATCCCATCTCCAACAGGCATCTAAGAGTTACTCACTGAAGACTCCTAAGGAGGTTGGGTCTTGAAATATGAGAGCAAGTCCTTGCATGCACAGAAAACTGGTGAGAAAAAAAGAAATGGACAAGATACACAGATCCCATCTGGATGTGTACTGGGACCTACACTGCTCAACAACTTCAAAACAATCTGTAACAGCAACTGAATAGCAAGGAAGTGAGATTTGGTAAAACAAAGCCATTTTGGTGGCCTGAGAATCATGCCTGGTTGTGAAGAACTGGGGAGAGATTTCTTATACAGTGACAGTTCAAAAGAGCTGACCAACTTCAATGCAAAAAACATACAGGATAGTGCACATGGGAAAAACATCACCAACTTCATATAAACTACCATAGTTCTAGCAAGTGCTACAAAGCAAAGTCAGCTCAACATTCAGCAATGGCAAAAAAGCAAGAATTGGAAAGGAATAGAGAACACAGTAAAATGAAAAAAATATGAGAAGCAACTGAATAAATTTGAAGAGTTTGCAAAAGGTTAGTGAGGGAGGCATGACAGAGGAACACAGAATCACACACATAACTGAGAACGTGAGTAGGCAACACAGGTTATTTGCCTGCTCCAGATAAAGGGTTTGGAAGCATCAAATAAAACCAGTAAAAGACAGGTTCAAACAGACACTTCTAAACCAGTTAAACTGACAGTACTATCACTTTGCTAGTTACTTGAAAAAAGTGTTTACCTACTTTCACAGGAATTCTCTGTACAGTATGCAAAAATACTACTTAACAAACCAAAACAAAATAACCCCATGACTTTTGGAGAGAAGTGGTGAAGACGGCATTTACCCAAACATATGGTCCTGTTTCTTCACTAAAATACTAATAGAAGTAGTTGACATCTGAAGCATAATTTCGCATGAGTGGAAAAGAGAGATAACTTATTTCAAAAGTAAAGTCAGAGCACAGAAAGGTCTCTTGCCAATAAAGTAGGGTATTTGTGCACTGTTTACTACTGTGCCTCATTGATTACATGGATAATTTAGGTCACTAACCTCTAGCTCCTGATTCACGTCCCATAACAAAGAACAGATTAGAGCAGGTTACAGTATAACATCCACATTACCTAAAAGCAGACTGAACAAATATCAGGGTGTGGAAAAGTGATTTTGCAGAAAGGGCAGTAAGAAAAAACCCCACAATTTAGCTCTCAGTGATGGGTCTCAAATTATAAAAGGAAAAGGTGTGCCAAGCCATAGCAGTGGCAGTAAATGCTCTGTGTAGCTACAAGTTTACACAGGAGTGAAACCTAAAGACTGAGGAAAGCAACAAAACACAGAGAACTGATTTGCATCTTAAACTGGAAGAAATTTTGCTTCAATGTTATCAGCCCTTGGTTCTGTGTTGTTTTCTTTTTTCCCAATCATTTAGTTGTGTTGAACTTTAGTCTGCTAAGAAAGGGCTAAGTAAATTATTTACAAAGAAGTATTGTATCCAAAGATGGTAGCTGGACTATGGTCACCTAACAAGTCCCGAACAAAATTAAAAACAACCAGTGGTAAGAAAAGCATTAATTAATATTTAAAGAATTCCAAACAAGGACTCTTCAGGAGAAAGAAGAAGCACACTTGGAAAACAGATTCCCAAATGACATATTTTCTTCCATGCTTATGGCAATTTTCAAGAAGTACTTAGATAAAGCTTTTATTCAGAAATTTTTACACTGCTGTTGAACATTCCTTTTGTTACAATTTCACCATACAGTTGATATAACTAGATGGCTTGTCTGCCATCTGTCCCCTCAGCAAATGCTAGGCATTCTGTTCCAAACCAACCAGACCATCTGCAATTAATAGGTTGCCAGAATGACTGTATACGTATACTTCACATGCTCCGAGTTGGTGATTTTTCTTTATTTGGCAACAAGCAAAGCCAAATATTTCCAGCGAAACCCAAGAAAATACCACAAGACTGTAGGGACTGAATAGCCTTGCCGACCTCACCAAACCAATACAACCTGAAATTCATAAATACAAGGAAATAAAAGACCTTCCACGCATGGCAATAGGAAAAGATTTCTTAAAACAGAGCTAGTTGTGCCCCTGGGAAACCTTGGCACACTGTAGAATCTCCATCCTTGGGAGAATATCACAAACAGGTGACACACACAGAGCTGTCCAACACGCTCCTCGGTCGGTCCAGCCACAGCCACAGGTGGCTGTGCCAGCGTTGGCTCGGCACGGCCTCCTCACTTATTCACCTGGGGAATTTGGAATCACGTCCCCAGCGGAGCTACAGCCGAGGGGATCCCAGTGCTGCCTCCGCACAGCCTGGAAGGGCCAGGGGAGGAACTGTGCTGCTGACCTGCACCCTGAGACAGGCTGCAGCCCCCTGAGGAAAGCAGGACCTTCCCTACTTGCGAACCATTGCACGACTGCCTTTCATTTAAATAACAAAACCAGTGACCTACCGGTAACCTGTTCGGTCACCCTTACAGGTACAAACGCACGCCAGCACAGCGCTGGTGCCAACACAGGCTATGCAGGTCAGCTTTAGGAGCACGGACAAGCATTTGAAAACGACTCTGGCGCTGGGCACCGCCGGCATCCTCAGAGAGCCGGAGCGCGGTGACAAACCCGGGCGGTCCCGGCCCCTCGGGGCGGCCACAGCCTCAAGTCCCCCCTTGCCGCGGCCGCCCCGCGCCACCCGCTCCCCAGCGCGGCCTTCCCGGCGCCGACACCGGCCCAGAGCCCCGGCCCGGCCCCCCTCGCCTCCCCTCCCCGGCGGCAGCTCCTCCCGCCGCCGCTGGGGAAGCCCCGGGCCTCCCTCCGCACCGCACGCCCCTCCCGCCCGGCGGCGCGGCGGGCAAGAGCCGCCGGTGCCCGCCCGCGGTGCCGCCCGGCGCCGGCCGTACCTGGGCGGAAGGCGGTCAGGGTCCTGCCGCGGGCTCGCAGGAACGCGTCCCCCGCCGCCATCGCCATCGCCCGGCCCC
>NW_020884914.1:1725261-1751522 GCF_003945725.1 Corapipo altera
GAGGGGGCGGCACCGCCTCCGCCGGGGGCGGCGCCTGGCGCGGGCGGGGAGGCCCCGCGGGACCCGGCGGCGGCGGCCGCGCTGAGGGCGGAGGGTGCGGCCCGCGTAGGGCGGGTGTGAGGGCACGGAGCGGTCGGGAGGCGGCTCTGGAGCGAGCCGTTCCCATACGACAGCCCGAGCGGCTCCCCTCGGACAGCCCCGGGGGCAGCGCGGCGGCTCCGGCACCGCCGTGTGCGGGGGGCGGCCGCGGTAGCTGCGGGTGGGACCTGCCCCAGAGATGCGCTGGGTTTTCAATGAGTAATAGTAAAGTAATAGATCTGCGTCCTTTTCGGCTTGTTCCTAACCTGCGAACTGTAGGAAACCGGAGTCATCTAAAAGCATTGGCGGCTTTCCTCTGGACCTTGATGGGTTGTTCTCCAGGTCCGGTTTCCTCAGTGTTTACTCGCTCTCACGAAGTTGGACATCAACAGCAACGTCTCCTTGAAAAGGAAAAAAGAAGTTGGCTGGAAAAAGCGCAGGCACAGTGTCTCTGTGCCCACCCCGTGTCACTGCCCCCAGCCCGGGCGGGCCCTGCCTTGCCCGTGGCAGTGCTGGGCAGTGACCAGGGCCCACAAGGCTTCTGTTTTTCTCAGTACCAAGGTACACTGTCAGGTGATGACTGAAATGCATGGGTGACCCCTAGTAAGGCAATGTTTTCTTAATCCTTTCTGAACTGCAGTCCCTTTTTGACCCAGCGATACAGGAATGATAACATGGTTATGATTTCCCAGCTGAACAGCCGGGACCTGATTACTCTGCAGAGCTCTGAGTGCCTCTATTCATCGTGTGAAATCTGTCACTGACGTGCTAGATAAAGTTAATGTTGTCAACTAAAATGTGTTCCTATGGCTAGATTATTTTCCTCTCTGTAAAATGTGGGTATTATTATCCACAAATAAAAACAGCTTCAGTCCTGCTTGTAAACTGCTTGATGATCATTAGATGGAAAGCGGTAGAGGAAGTCTTTTTTATTAAGTAGTGTTTGTCAATTCCTCTCTTTATGAGGCAGCATGTGGTATATTAAGCAAATAAAAACTAAAGTGCATTTTTGAGTCTCAGGTGCAGCCCATCTAAATATCCTAACACCATCATAGGCGATCACAATCTCATGGTGGAACTGCTCATGCTAATAGAAGAGCAATTGGCTCAATCATGCAAAGAAATTTTTTACCTTTTCTGTTTCTTTTCCATTTTCTTCTCATCTGCTTAATGGGGCTGAGTAGCCATAAACCAGAATATGTGACTGCTGCGTGAGTTCAGCTAAGCTCGGGAAGAATTTTGCAAGTGAAATACTGTCAAGATCAGGCCAAGGAGTGTAGCAGGAACACGAGTGTTTTGGCAGGACAGCACAGTGTGGTTCTGGAGCGCAGGGCCCTGAGGTTGTGATCAGCACACCTTGGTCTTATTTCACCTGGTTGTGTTGCTAAAGGCAACCATTTTTCCTGTCAAGTCATGCATGTCTGAAAGATTGAATCAGACCTGGCAGAGATGTGGATTCAAAGACCTTCTAGCTTTATCTAAATCTCTGTAATTACACAGCCCTCTTTTTCCTAGGCATGTGTAGGGGGCTCTCCTCCACGAAATTCTGTTGTCAGTACTGTACTCGATCTCTTTGCAGGATGGGTCATGGATGAGCCTTGGGGTGCTCAGCTCTTTGTAGGTGATGGTGAAGGTGGGTACACAGCCTGCCTATGTTGCCTCCTCTTCAGATGGAATCCTCTGATATAATTATATCAGTGTGGAGTATTGTCTGCTGTAATGAGGATACCACAAGGCATTTCCATTTTGTAATTTGAACACATTTTCTTCTGATTTTGCAGCCTGAGTGCAGAAGTGTTTTCATCTGCAGAAATAAAGGGACATTTGCATATAAACATGAGAACTGAGGATGGGGACTGCGTGTGCAGGAGGGGGATTTCAGCTCTCTCCTGCTTCCTTTACTCTGCCAAATTTGAAGTATGCATTTTTGAAGCCAAGGTCATGGACCAAATACTATACAGCTAAACTTACTTTACTATGATTAAATCGTTTAAAGTTACTACTGATCTATATTAGTTTAATATAGACTGTCATGGACTTATTCCAGATGAGGCCTAGATAAAGCAGCAGAATTTTGTCTTAGGACTTGACTTGTTATACAAAGTGTCATGAATATAATGGCACTGAATAAATAATTTACAGTAGCATGTGCCTGGTTTTATTTGTAGAGTATAAATTGAGAATAATTTATATTAACTAACATAAAGTTAGTTTGAGCATACAGAGGAGAATACATCATTCTGGAAGGCCATGCAGTACTTTGAAAATAAGAGATAAAAAGTGGGAAATGGAGGCATTGAAAAGGAAATGCTTATGTAAGATTTAGCTTTAATAAGGCTTGTGATTAGAATAGTGCAGATCTGTGGATTCCAGATCTTTTAAGACTTTCTCTAGTATGCATTAGGTCATGCTTGGAAGTTCTGAAAAATCCAGTAACAGACAGGCTACTTTATTTCTTACTGCAGTTTAAAGGAAGCTTGTATGCACTTTCAGAGACATAGATAAAGAACTAGTAGAACTAAGTATTAATAAACCAAGAAACTGATGCAAAAATTTACCATCTCTGTTGAGCAAATCATATAAACAGCTGTGGTGGTGCCTCCCCCTCTACCCCCAGTGGGGAGCAAAATAGTCAAAAGCAGTGGCTGAAAGAGGGAATCTTTTTTTCTATTGTCAACAAATGACAAGATGACAACAAATTACAAAATGGGAAGAGTACAAGAGGTGAAAAGGACATAACAAGGTTGGTCTAGACATTAGAATTAAAATTACAAAGCACAGCCAGATATGCAGATTTGAAAGCAAACCATTTTAATCTTATCCATACGACAGAATGACTATCTGCCATCTGGAATTCAGGGAATCTGATAAAGACCAGAGGTGTAAACAAGACACACAGTGTTAACATCTGTTTTCAGTGTGTGCTGATATATATGAGTCCTTGAGGGATAAGTTAGAGAAAATAATGGAAATTGATAAAACCTGGTGATATTAAAAGGATCACACATAACTGTATTTGTTTAGAAAGAGTATGGACTTACACACACTGAAAATAAATAATGCATACAATGTATTTTCTGTTTTCTATGAATCTCATTTTCCAGCTCCCATAAATCCTTGAACAGGACAGCATTCCCAGCAGATGTAACATTTTGGAAGGTTTGGCATATGATACAGCTCCTATTCTTCTCCCAGGAACAGCTAATGGATACAAATCAGTAAGTTCTGAAAACTTAGAGTAGTATCTCATCTATCTCCCACTCTAGCTCCTGTTCCATTGCTGAGAGTAAGACTCCAGGATGACTATGCCATTACAAATACATTTGGCAATCTGAGCCTAAAACATTACAGAATATGATAAAACTTAAGGTCTGCTTCTCTGATGTTCAATACAAACAAAAAATTACAACACTAAAGAGTGCTATATCCATGTTAAAAAAAGGTTCTTTTAATATTTGGCCTTGATACCATTTTCAAAGGACCCACAAAACAATACAAAAACCCATTAAAAGTGTTTTGTGCAAACCGGCTTAAAAAGATTGGTTGACCAGGACCAATATTTTGTTGCTAGGAAGGGAACAATGATGACATTGATTATTTCCACAGTTAAGAGTCTACAATGTAATTGATTTCTATCTGACTCATTTAGTGTGGGCAGGCTCCATTTGTTCAAGAAACCTGTAATATATTCCTTGAATCACTGTAACTATGAGAGATATAAAAGTTGATGTAATGAGTTAAACACACTATTTAACTCAATTTGTTTTGCACACTGAATTCCAGTTTCTGACACAGATACACGTTCTATCTAGAGCTACTGGTCCTCTTTCTAAGATGTTTTGTTCATTTTGTGTGCTGCCAAATATTCAAGAGTTCTACTTTATTCAGGGTGCTCTGATTTTAGATTTCCCTGTCCTGAGATTTCATTTTTGGGTACACTGAGTCCTTGCACCTTTCACTGAGTAATTGAGACCTGGGCTGCCAGCAAATTAGAAAGTCATGACCAGTAAAGACTCCAGTGAATGAGAGAGCTAGACTAGAAGGAATTATTTCATCTAGTGCATATTTTTGAAACATTAAGTGTCTACTCCTGAAGAGCCATGGATGTTCAGGTCATGAGTTTGTACTGAAAATTCTAGACAGAAAAAATGCATAGGAGTCCAGAAGGGCTAGAGCTAAGTGAAGAAACCCAAGGCTTTAATTGAAGTACCCATTTCCAAAGTTATGCAGAAAATTTGTCACTGACCGTCACCTCATCCTGAACTATCTCCGAACTTTGTGACTTAAATGTTCTCCAGAATTAATCCCATCAGAATTGGACAGCATTTGCCTTCTATCTAAAGTTTATGATTCATGCTGCTTATCAAGATCTGTCCAGTCACAAATGGGAGGGAATTAGGCATATAAATAGAAGCTATTTAGTATATATACACACATATGTATCTGCGTGTTTTTAGAGTAGTACAGGTTTCAGGTATATACTATTTGACTTGGTCTAAGAAGAAAATCCAGATTTAAGAGCTTTTATATCACATCTTGATCTCAAATTTGGACTTGTTGGACTTTTCTTATTTTAAACAAACAGATTTTCCACTAATGTACGAGCAAAAGCAGAAATCTGGCAGAAGAAGCAGTATTTAGTTTATGCATCTGTATGCATGATTCTCAGATTCCTTTCTCCTTCTTTGCTGATAAGTGACATTTTATTAGAAAAAAATAAAACCCCAGATGATCATTAAACACAGTTGCTATTTTTGAAAAAAAAAAAAAATCAAAGAAGCAGCAATCCTTCAAGTATTAAAATTCAATAAACAATCAGAGGACTTAGATTTTTTTTAACTAGGTGTACAAAAAGGACATTCTTGCTTTACTGTTACATTGCTTAACCCAAAATGCATTGCAAATGTACTGGATGAATCTCTTTGTTTCCTTGCTCAAATCAGACATTTATTTTTCAGACTGAAAAACTAATTTTTAGATTACAGGTGACATGCAAGAGGTTCAGGTGTTTTGAACAAACTGATACTTCCTCTTTCTTTCTTTCTCTCTTTCTTTCTTTCTTTTCCTTTTTCTTTCTTCCCTTCTTCTATAGAGATTTCATCCTCTGTCAGAAAAGGGGAATTTTATTCGGTTCACCTAAATTTTAACCAAATATATTTTTGAGAAGCACACGTACCTCACCATCTGACAAGATATAACAAACTGGATAGAAAGAAACAGGACATCAGATTACTCTGAGGAAAAAAATTAGTGATTACAAAAAAACTGTGAAAGAGAAACCACTGTCATACTCCTTTGCAAACAGAGTGAGGTTTGACACCACTGAAATGTCCTCTGTGTAAGTGGAAAAGGTACATCAATCAGGCAAATAAATCCTCTTCTTAATTGGCCTTTGTGGGTTCCAGACTGGCACTACTCTCTGCTCAAATCATTCTCTAAAACAGCAAAGATTCTCTCAACTGCTGATGCAATCTCTTGGTAAGGCTGTGTTTTATGTCCCCTAAACTCTTCATAGAACTCTCATGCACATTAGTATTCACTCATACTGTGTGCCAGGTTTTGCATGTGAAATAGATCTTTAAACTGACTTTACCATCTGTGATGTCACTAATATAGCAGTCACTGAACTTCCTGAGATAGGATGACTATGAAGGATGCATCTATTTTGCCACAGTTTTTCTATAAAACAAAATGTTTTTCAGTAATTAAAGCTGGAGATGAACAAAGGAGGTACTCCAGGAAAAGCACAGATTAATTTAAGCATAAATGACCCATTTAAGGGTTTGGGTTTTTCTTGTTCAAATAATGACTGAAGAAAATGAGTTCAGAGACTGATGAAGGATGCTGAATAGGTAATTATCACTATTACAAACCTCTTAGTTTAATTTGTAGAAAATGTGATTTGAAAATTAAATAGTACTTGATTTTTTTTAGGTTTCAGTGTGGACTGTCTTTCAGCTGTGTATAGTACTTTTGTTTTTTCAGAATTTCAAGGGCCTTTCCTTTCTCATTAATGATTGTATGAGATAACCAGAAGAATCCATTTTTCAACAGTATTATCTCAGCAATAAATTACATTTTCCACTTCTCTCAGGTTCCTGGTCTAAAGATCTGTAGGTGTTTTACAGGCCTTGGGTAAAAAGAGATAAAGAAAAATCTGAACACAGGTAGAGGCACACAGAGGCTGATTTATGAGTCAAGACATAACATGCACCACAAAGCTTCTACTTTTAAAATTAATAATAGATGAGGACAAGACTGCATGCCCTACAAGGCAAATGTAATCCACCTGTTTTGTACTAGCCCTTCACTTCTGTCCTCCTTCACCGTGTTTGCAATGATTTTTTTCAGATTCCTTCCAGTTGTACTTATTCATAACAAGTAAGGCAGTGACAGCAAACACTGTCTGTATTCCCAGAGTGGTGTTCTTTCACATTTTTAATGCTCCAGTATTTTTCAAACCTCTGTTACAAATGTAACAGAGTCCAATGTCCAACCATATAAAAGCAGGCTAATTGACAATAGAAAAGTGGCTTTCCTGCTCTTTGATTATTTTTTCTGGTTTAAAAACAATGGAGAAGTAAAATTTTATTCATGGAAATATTGCTTGGTCTTACTGATACATCCCTACATTTGCTGAAGGGTGATCACAATAAAGATACGTCCCCTGTACAGCAGGCAAAATATAAAAATTAACTAAAGTGCCTCTTCTCCAGATGACTTGGAACCATTAATGCTCATTTTGATGTTTGCCAGTTGGTTGCAGGCATAGGCAGCAGAGGATGTGTAGAAGCTGTGTGCTGTGTACAACAGGAGGCTAACAGGGCTATCAGTGCTTCACAGATTTACTCTGCAGCAAATTTACCCCGTGTCCTTGCAAAATAAACCACACCATCCATTTCTGCTTGAGACACTCAGGCTTTAAAATCAGACAAAACTTACACCTTACTTAGGAAGCCTGGTCAGGCTCATTTAACAACATGGTGCAGACGTTGTTCCAGAGCTGCTCTGAGAGTGGGAAAAATTACCCAGTGTAATCCAGAGAAGCAGAGAGACTGAAGGCCATTTGTCTGTAGGGATGCCCTCAACACACAGACATGTAACAAACTGTGTTAAACCATGACATCCTGGCAACACCCATTTGACAACAGACAGTCTGGCTACAAACCTATGGTCTTGAATTTATGCAGTGCCATGGTCTTACTTTATAGACCATGGCACTGGAATGAGTGATAAGACAGAAATAGCATAAAAGTAGTGAGGCAAGATTAACATTTTTGTTGAACATGGTGGGATGGATTCATCAACCATAACAACTTTTTTGAATAATTGACTGTGCTGAATTTTTCATTTAAAAAAAAAAAAAGCACAACATTCATATGGTGCAATTATTGCAGTGTGAAACATGTTTGAATTAGAACAAGACAACTTTGTCATTGGGTAGGTAAATTCGTAGTGTCAGGAAATGTTCTCCTCCCCAGGTTCTAGGAATTATGTGCCTAACATTCTCTTGCAGCACACAGTACAAGCTACTATTAATAATATATCTATAGCTGAACATAAGGTATGGAGGGAGTATTTAAAATGTTTAATTATTCAAATGAAGGAATTAATTGACTGTGCCATTTTGCAGTTCCACAATATTTCTAAACATTAGAAGAGCTCAGCGTGCTAAGAAGAATATAATAAGTGCCTGGGAGGAAATAAAAACTAAAATAACTAGAAACTGAAAACTTTCCTAATAACTGAAGCTGTGGCTTACACACTGTATATGCTGTCATTTGGAGTTTTATACATAAATCAAAACCATGATACATTCCTATGTATTTGGGCTTCTGAATGGAAAGAAATTAAATAAGAAAAATATGAGCTGATCATTCCTAGTAGAGTGTGGTGTTTGCATGTTAACAACCTAGCCAAGGCTCTCACAGGGATGGCAATGTTGCCAGTTGGTGTTGGTATTTACCAAGTAATAGCAAGAAAATATAAATTTACTTTTACTGTATTTTAGCGTGTAGCACACAGCACACGCAAATTCAGAGTAAGATGGGTGGTTATATATGCATCTCCTCCCTACAAATCCTTTTTATGTGGTATCTTGGCATGAATGAAAGTAATTTTTTCAGGGAAAAGGTACATTACATCAATAACTGCAATACAAGGCTTTGGTGTTTAGGCTTAGACTTTCAAGGGGTGTCTCCTTACTCCCATTTCACGATGAGTTCCATAACTCAAAACGCTTTCAGAGTGACCTTTTGAGTGGCAGATGCCATAAGAATTATATTGTATTCCAGTGAAAACCTTGAAGAAAGGCCTTGAATGTTAACAAGTAATCACTGACTGGAGAGCCAGTGGAGTACATCGAGTGTTGTAGTACTCATACTTCTCCCCCTTCAGTTTTGAAGAGCAAAGTGAAGTCCAAATGATTCACATTTAGGATTTCTGAGACAACTGTAAGCAAGATGATATTCTACTCACCAAAGAACCTCTCCTTTCTTTTTCTCTCCTTCCTTATATTAGTCTGGAGAAGCTTATTCCTCTCTTATTGTTTCTGTTAAGTAAATAAAACAAAAAATTCAAAAAACAAACCAGCAAAAAAACCCACCCCAAAACAAACCAAAACCCACCCAAAAGCAACAGTGAAAAGAAATCCGGGACAAGTTCTTCTTATGCTGAGAAGCTCTAATTTGGTTCTGGTTAAATTTGGTTAATCAGATTTCTGCAGCTCAAGCAAATAAAGAGTGAAATTCACCCTGGCTGAAAGGGGGCCTGGCCCTGTTTAGATCCATTAGAATTTCATCTACTAATAGTCTTCCAGTAATTACTATTTCATCCAGCTTTTGAAGTGCAGCTGTTTTGGAAGCATCCAGGTATATAAACAGATAGAGTATTTCAGTAGCTGAAACACATTCAAAATTAATTTCCCAGTGGAAACACTGAATAAGAGGTTTATAAGCTGTGGGGACTGGTGTCTGCTTTCCCCACAACAACAGTTCTTCCACTTCCTCTTGAGAATCCCTGGTTCTATTTGTGCAGGTGAAAGATCAGCACCTTGTCAATACCAAGGACACAAAGTAGTGTAAAATGCAATGACATTCTTGGGCAATGCAACTGGGGAGAATCTGTACATTCAAAATAGAAATGCTTACTATTTGAAACTTAGTAAATATCTCGAGAGAGATTTTGTGAATCAATGAGATTGCTATTAGTTTTCACACCTTTCCTGTGAGAAAAGAGAATTGCAATATTTCTGGGTTCTTACATAACCTAGTCTAGCAAGTATTTATCTCATCATATAGATAAAAAAACCCCAAACCCCTCATCCTTAAATAAATCTTATATAAATAGAAAAAGTGCAAGTTAGAAGTTAACTTCAAGGGCTTTCTGCTTGATCTTCTGAATAATAAATCTCACCTGAACAAATATAATAATACCATTCTGGCTAAAACTTGTCTATGATGACTGAGCAGACAGATATATAAAATATTTTTTTCCCAAGAAGGAGAACTCACCTTTATTTATCAGCTAGGGTTTAGGGGAGGGTTTTTTTCAAGAGAATAATAGGCTGTATGAATGTCATTTCTGAAAAAATTCGTGCACCTCTCATACAGTTTAGACTAAATAAAAGTAAAGTAAATCAAAGTAAAGAGAGCATTTTGTGGTTTCTGCAAGTAAATTTGTAAAGACCAACAAGACTCAACAGATTTTTAGGACAAAATCATAAACTTGTTGTGGTGAACACCATGATGTGTGGGGGAGGAGGGAGAAGTGCCAGCTGGATCCATCATCTATCTTGGCATTTATACTGTGTTCATCACCATGGTATCAAAACACCTTTACAAGCTCTAAGTGTAATCACAGTAAAGGATCTCTAGTTTCTCCTCATGTCCTAGGAGGGATGGCTTTGTTGTTGTTATCATCGTTGTTATTATTATTATTATTAAATAGGTGGGGGGAAAGAAAGGATTTTACATTCTATTTGTAAGGAAGTGAATTTGTAATTGTTTCAATATCCTCAGGGAATCAACTTCACAGCTGTATATGAGTTGCCAAGAAGATTATATCTGTCCATGGTATAGAGATGACTCTTCCCTTGTCCCAGAGCATTCCAGCTGTAGTGAAGGGTCATGAAGTCAGTGAGAAAGAGCCCTTATCCTCTTCACTGTCAGGGCACAGAGAAGTTGCTCAGGATGGATGTGGGCAGGAAGGTACAAACAAGAGTTGTTGGATCCCTATCCCATCCCTATCCCTGTGCCAGCAGAACATGCCTCCTTTGGGCTTCCAGAGACTGATGCACTGGATGACCAGAGAGCTTGGTAAATACATTTTCAGCAACATACAGCTGGTCTGCACAGGACTCTAAAGGTGCATAGTATGTGAAAACATTAATTCCTTAAATATTTCTACATTCTCTAATATAATAAACATCACAATGTGGCCTTTGTTGGTTTTGTCTTGACCTTTTCCTTTATGGTTTTTCTTTTCTTTTCTTTAATGTTAGATTTTGGGTTTGCTTTCATTATGAATAACACGAGCATTATAAAAATTATCCCACTGAAACAAATGGAATCTTATGTCCTATAAAGAACATCTCAATGAGAATAAACTTACAAAATCTTGTTCCTTAGAGTGGACTCTTCACTGGTAGATTTCAATGGTAATATTCCTGTTAACACTAATGAGTCAAGACTTTGTCCTTTGCATACAGCTGTCAACAAGCAACTAATGAGAGCCAACAGACCTAACACTAAAATAATCCTTTGCAATGAGATGAAGAGGTTGAAAACTGGACCCAGGTTGAGGCTTTACATGAAGGATCTATTTCTGATCTTGCTGTGCAAGTGTTTTAGTGTTTTGGGTTTTTTGACTTGAGCTAAACATTATGACTGAAACAAGTGAGATAACTGGTATTAGAGTTATCTGTTCTTTTTCACTTATGGCCATTGTATGTGTTGAAATACTTGCATTGTTTGTGTAGGAAAGTGATCCTATTGTTCAGCCATCTAAATTGTCTGTTTGGTCATCATATTGTCAGGGCTCACTTCAACTGTTCTAGTTTGCATAGAAATTATATGCCATTTCCTTTAAATTTTCTTATTTTTTCTTTTTAAAGAAGATCAATCACTATATTCACAGGGAGAAATTGTTAAACTGGAAAATCCTATTTAAGAGTTCAAGGTGTATAGAAATTACAAAATTGACTTTAAAGAGGCCAGCTTTCTGTCAGGTGTGTGGGAGTGAGTGACAGACTAATTCCCACACACCCAAGAAAATTTTGAATTGTCCTTTTACTAAGTATTCTGCTACAACCAGCCCTATATATATGTGTATATATATAAAAGTAAGTATATATAAAAATAGGTATGTGTATATAAATATATAAGTAGATATAAATATAGAAGAATACATGTATAATAAATATAATTTTTATATATATATATACACAATTTCCATATTACACAGAAGTATTCCTTTTGAAGCTTCTTTACATTTTACTCCAAAGTAACTTGGCTATTTAAATTACAGATTAAATAATCCATTATGAAAACTGTACTCTCTGATGCCAGTGTTTTGAATCAAAAAATGTGTTTTACCTTATTGTACTCTGTAATAATCTCCTATATCTGCGTTAGGGAGCAGATATCCTAAATATGTTATTAGCATTAGATTATATTTAGCATATTAGATATAATCTGCTGGTTTAAGTAAACACTGCAACGAAAAGATACCACTGGAATCTGCTGTCAGCATCTTTTTGCACCACTTCTTAAGACTCCCTAATGTGCATTTCACATTACAGTTAAAATCCCTTTATTTGTCCTATTATTTACCCAGCTGTGGGATCACTGCACTTTCACAATAATAAAAAACCTCTAGGCACATAAATGTTATAAAACCACAAAAAAAATATCAAAAATACGCTACTACACATTATTTACTCCAAGCATTAACTTTTCAGTTTAGTATTGACTTGATGCAAAGAGCAGGGAAACTAGATTGATGCCTTTTCATTCAGAGGGTATTACAGAATAGCTAGAGAGATGTTCTAGATAGATATTCCAATTCTGTAGGTATAAAAGAGTTGCACTGTGCTGAGAAATATCAGTGATGAATGCTGTTATCATAATCAGAATGCTCTCTAGAAAGAAAACATAAGGAATCATAAGGAATGGCAGTTACTCTTCCACCTTGGAACCTTCATGGGTTTTTAACCACCTGCCAGGATACCTGGTTGATAGATTGTTCCTTCCCACTGGCTCTCATGCTGAAGGACAGAGAAGCAAATCCCTCTGGAGGCAGCTTAGTACTGCTCTTTACATTTGGCTGTCAAGTGGAGTCAGGAAGGGGCAGTCGCTGCCATCTGCCTAAAAGCGTGGTCTGGAACCTGTGTTGGTATTTGTGCACATCAACAGTTTTCCAGCATATGTACCTAAATTTAGTTTCTGAATTCGTTACTGGGCTTTCAAATATGTGACCTGGTTTCCAGAAGTACTGACCACTCAGACATCTGGTGATTTCATGTAAGCTGTGATTATTCAGCATCTCTTGAGCAAAATCACTCAGTGCAGTTTCCTGTGTAAAGACAGTTGTTGAATTTAATACATAGTGAGTTGGTCTGTGGATGTTTAACCTTTGGCAACCACATTTGATGCTCTTGTCCAGGCATTGTAATAACACAAGTGAATCTGATAGCCACCTGAAAACTGGTGACAGCATCACCTGACAGTGATAGCAATGTCACAGAATTAAAGAGGAATCACAGAACTCAGACTGTTATCACTTTGTACCTCTTATTTAATCTGTCTTGTGACTTACCATTTTAAAATCCTGAGCATCTTCTAACAGTTAGCATCCTTTAAAAATGGAACTGTCAGAGAAATTTTCTTATTCATAAATCTGAAAGTTCCTACATCTATATATTAGTACTATATGTAAGGCTAAAAATAAATCAAGCTGTGGATGGGCATGTTGTGACAATGATGCAGAGAGACATCATTAAAGCTTATTATCAGGGAAGCACACTAAAAAGGTCTAATTTTCAGTAAGAACTTTTGATTTTGGTTGCTTGACAGTACATTTTGGAAGACATGCAAAATATATGGTGGCTAAAATATTTTGTTAGTTAAGTAGTACAGCAACTTTACATTTCTGTGAAGAGCAAATTCTTCCCTTCTGAGGTTTACAGCTCACTTCTATAGCCCTTGAGGGTTATTAGTGCTAAAACTGGCAGACTTTAACTGACTCATTAATTTGACTTCTTGTTCTCTCTTCCATCCAAGGATGTTCCAGGCCTGAGGAATGCACATTCTAGACTAAACTTGTTTACCTCTTTATCTCAGTTACTGAGCAGTTTTAGAAGAGGAATTGGTTAGATGAGCTCCTCAGTTGTTCTAACGTATGCCAGTCAGACAGCAGAGGATCAGAAAATTTTCTCTGCTATGTCCTCTTCTGTGTCTAAGCACAGCTTCTCTATGCTCAGATACAATATACAGCCTATTATACTCCCTTTAACCTTGACAATTTTTAATGCTATTTTAGGCCTGCTTAGAAAGACTTTCTTTCTGCTTTGAAAAGCTGAACTCATGGGAACAAAGGTGGTTTGGTTTTCAGTTGGAAGGATCCAAAAGCACTTCCAATTTTTTTGATCCTTTGTAGCCTTTTTTTCTTCTTTTTTTTTTTGTTAACAAGACAAAGATTTTGTTGGCACGACTTTGGAATGAGCTGCAGAGCCTTCTCTGTCAGCTGCAGTAATCCTCAGACACCTGGCCAATCACTCCAGATCTAAATTCCATGACAGTCTAATTTATAACAAGCAGAAACGTACCTTGTTCACAGGTACTTGCAATACTGTTACCATTCAAAAGTAACATCAGTTTTGCCAAAGAGAGAACCTGACTGGCAGCTCTCCTTGTTCCAAATCAAAGCAAGAGCTGTGCAACAGGTGAACCCGAGGGCACAACTCATTTTTCAGCTGTACTGCTGGAAGCTGCTTTGGACAGGTTGGCACTTTCTTCCAGTGCTGTATACTGAAGACATTTGCAGTATACATGTATTTCCTATTGCAAGTACTCCAGTTACCTTCTAAATTTATCTGAATTTTTCTGAAATTCCTTTGAATTAAAGTGAAGCTAAAAAGAACTCTCAGGATTTCATGAAGTCCACTCCAAATCTGGGTGCTGTCACTTCCTGCCTCAAACTCAAGCCATGTAATTACTACAGTTTTGGTTTCACAAGAAGACTGTAGGGAAAATATTAGGTTATAAAGGTGATTTCTACATTATAGAATTGCAATAAATTATATTCCTCCTCAGTGAGCCATAAAAAAGAAGTCTCTCATGGTTTTTTATTCATGCAGTACCTCCTGGCTCATTAAGATCTCTTGATGGTGATCCCTTTGTTACGTGCAATGTATATTTTTTCAGACCTGATGACAATAACTAAAAAATGCTCAACGTCTGTGAGATGTTCCTGTTAAAGTTTCTGTGCATTAATAAATATATAAAATCAAGCTCCTTCTGTCCTAGCCTGAATGTGCATCTTTTTTAATGAAAAGGGAAGTGTTAGTTTAAAAGACGTGTGCTCAGCAATTATAAGAGGAGAAGTATATTTAGTGTCAACACAGTGCAGGTTGGGATTTCACACGTTGCTGCACTGATATGATATTAATGATTGCAGTTACTGGTTAAAGGAACAAATCCTTTTGAAGTGTTCTCTGTGTAACTAAAAGCAAGGTCTAAAACAAAATGCATTTTGACCATTCAGCAAGACTAATACCAGTGGGAGAGAATACCCCTCACTGAGCAATGTCAGAACTTGGGAGAAGCAAATGGGGCTGTCTGGTGTATGCTAATTCAAGAACGTAGAGTTGTCCAAAGCAAACTTCTGTATTGTGTAATTCAGGACTGTTTACAATATTTGTAAATCATGGGACTGTATTTATAAACATAAAGATGTTTGTAGCCTCCTTGTTTAAACACATTTTGCTTCCTTAACTCATGTTTGCTAAGATACCTTTTATTCTTGAACAGCGGACACCTTCTAACATTTACCTGTGCTTTTACAGACTAGTGATTGCAGCCCTGCTGCCAGTTGGTCTGCTGAGGTAGAATCATCACCTCTTTTGTATTCCACTGGCAATACATTTTGTATCTATACATCCAGACATGCCACTTCAGTAGGAAAATACTACCAAAGAAGCAGACATTGACTGCTTCATTCCAGTTTCCACATGACATTTCTTATCACAAAATACCTTTCACATCAATACTGTCTGAGATCAGGCCTGTCTGGCTGCTTTTTTTGACAGATTCTCACAGCTCTGGAATGTCTGTTAATAATAATGATTGAGCTATATGGCATTTCTTGGGAATTAATGATTGGCTACAAAGCTCCATTGAGTCAGTGCTCAGCAAAGGACTACTTTCTCTAGCAGGTAGTCAGTCCCAGAGAAATACTCAAAGGTTATCAACATTGCTACTATTTAAAAAAAAAAAAAGGAATTAAAATTAAATATAGAATTTGGAACATAATAATTGCAATTGCTTTGCTCTGTATATTCTAATTGTTCTATACTCTTCAGATTTGTCATCACCTCAATGTTCAAGTTAACTCATTAACTTTCTCTCCTAATTTCACTCCTTTTCAAACTCTCTTACTTACGTAAAAACACCCCTGCAAGAATCAGTTCTAAGACTATGTACAATTCCACACAGAATTCAATATATAGAGTATGAGTCTATATGCATTTATATAACTGCCATGTGAGATGAGTACACGTTGCTACAGAATTTGCCAGAAAAAAGTGCTTGTTTTCTATCTTAAATCTGAACAACAAGCATTGCCATTGATTCATATTGTTTTGGTGAAAACAAGTCAAAGAAATTAGAGAAAAAAAGATAATAAGAATTTTGTATAATGTTGGTGCCTAAAAGAATTTCACTTAATTAAATGGATGTGCACTTGAGTAAAGACAACTCTGCAAGTTCTACTTGAAACATTCACTCTCTCAGTTGTTTCAGAGGCAAAATACATTCCTTATGGGATAAATCTGTAGAAAAGTAGGTAATTATTACTTACCTTAAAGCAATGTTAAAGGGAGAGGTCTTGAAATTCTTCAAGTCTTGAAAGTGATGATTATGGTGCTAAACTGGGAAATCTTTCATGTTTCTCAACTTCTTAGACACAACGAAAATAAATGAGACATTTATTGACTGACTTAATGGAGAAAAACTTCATAACATCATGCAATAACCCAAGATATGTCTCAGTACTGTGTGTAATACACATTTCTCTCAACTAGTTTTCTTGTTTCCATTATTATAATTAATGGGTTTATGTTTTGATCAAGCAGGTGTTCTTAAAACTACATGTTATGAAGCCATTAAAACACAAAACTGCAGGTCTGGTAAAAAGGGTTTGTGCCCTGGTCTAGAACAACTCCAGTTCATTATTAGAATTTTAAGATATGGTACAGCTAACAATAACTTCACTGCTAATACAACTAGCAGGCTCAGAGAGCTCAACCACTAAAGTAACATATTATTAGGGATAGCATGATTTTTGGGTTCCGCAGGTCTGATCCAAAGTCTCTTGGTGCCATAGGAAATATTTTTTTCCAAGGAGCTTTAATCACCCTCATGTTTTTCCCAAGCACGTCACTTAGGGTCGAATTCTGATCTCATGGACCTGAATCCCACAGATGTTAGGCTCTAGCCTAAATCCTTTGGGCTTCTTTTTTATATGAGGATTCTTAAGGAAAGCCCCAGGAACTTAGGGAAACAAGAAACTTGTACCATATTTAGTCAGGATTAATCACCCATAAAATAAATCGGTTTTTGATGTTATTATTTCCACACATGTATAGTACTAATCATGCAAAATATTTAAGCAGCTTTTTAGCCATCAAATCAACAGGGGAACTTGCATAATCTTAAGCGCCTGACAGGACTGGACCTGAAATGTCTCTAGATGCAATAATAAGTAAGGAAAAGATTCATTTTTTTCCAGTATTTTCAGCACTAACTGCATCACAAAGTGTTAAATAATAAATAATAGCAGAGAGAAGTATACACGAGGGAGGAATGATATGATTTCAGAGGAGACTTGAAAGGGGATGTTGATGAGGTGGAGGTTTTAAGAATTAAATATTAAAAGCCAAAAAGGCTGGTTTTGGCTGGGGCTGATTGTTTTTCTCTGCTGAGAAATAAAGGGGCTTTCTAACCTACCTCCTGGACAAAGATGCAAGGCTTACTGTCAAACTGTTCAGTGGAATCATCACTGTACTTAGAGTCTATTTTTAAGAGAAGGCAAAGGATCGCAATTAGCTAACTACAGCCCTCTCCGATTCCAAACGTCTGCTTTGTCCTCTGCCTCACCTTTCTGTTTATTTACCGCCTAACAACTCCACACGGACTTGGCCGAAGTTCCTGAAGAGCGCCAGCGATACAGTGGGAGAGGGAAGGTGGGCTGGCATTGCAGAGCCCCAGCACAGCAGCCCCTTCCCCAGGGACCACAGCAGCCCGCAAGGCCGCAGCAAGGCAGCCACAGACATGCCCCGGGGAGAAGGGAAGCTGCTTCCAGCACCAGCCCACACTGTTAAATCACGCCATAAAGGGCTTATTTCCTACATTTGGTGGCAGCATAGTATTCAGGATAATATTATTGCTACTTGCACAGGTTACTGCCAAACCAAAAGGCAGAGATGACAGAGTTAAATAACAGGGATGGAGAGTGAATCACTAAAAAGTCTTTCTCAGAGTCAGTTCTCTGTTTGGGGGAAGTTATTCCAGTTCCGTGTCTCGCAAACAATCCGCAGCTTCGCCGTGTCCTCCGGAACCAGCCGACTGACATTATAGAGAGATTTTTAAATAAATGATGTGCAGGGGCAGCTCATGTTTAACAGACAAAGCCCCGCGCGGCTGCAGGCAGTGCGAGCACCGCCGTACCTGTGCTGGGCGCGCCGGGGCGAGGGCAGCGCCCGCTCCCGCCCGGGGGTAGCGGAGGTGCGGCCCCATGGACCCCGCTCCGCCCGCAGCACCTGCCTTTGCCTCGCAGGTGAGTGGATCTCCGGGGACCGCTCGGAGAGGAGTTACCGGGGAAGGAGCGCTCTACTCATCGGGAGAGGGACGCGCCGCTCTCCTCCCGCGGAGCTGCCCCGGGCTCGCCCGAGGAGCCCACCCCTCCCTGCCCGGGCTGCCCTGACCCCCCGAGCGCGGGGCGGGCGGAGGGACGGGACGAGGAGGCGCTCCCGCGCTGTGGGAGACGCACCTGTGGGGAGCGGGAAGTGTCTTATGTAAGGGATGGCGGGGAGCGGGGCCGAGCCGGGGGTCGGCTCTGCGGCGGGGGGAAAGCCCCACAGCGGGGCTGGGAGAGAGGGAGGGAAGGAAGGAAGGAGGGAGAGGAGCCCGGCAGGAGGACGGGCGGGCGCGCAGCGGGCTGGGCTCGCCGGGCTGCACCGCGCTCTCCCTCACGGCGCATCTCCCCTTCCTTCCCGCCGGCTGGATGCCGCGGCGAGCCCGTCCAGCCCCCCGCGCCCTGCCCTGGCAGCCCGGCCCCGGGCGGGGCTCGGCGGCTCTCTGAGGGAGTTGTGCGAGGGACCGCGCCGGGCTGCGCGGGGGAGCGGGCGGTGGGTGCTCCGGGCAGCGCGGGGAGGCTCCTCGCTCGCCCTCTCGCCATCTCCCCGCCCCTGCAGCGCCCTCGCCTCAGCCCTCCCGCTGGCGGCCCCTCCACGCCCCTCTCGCCAGCCCGGCGCGGTGCCCCGCACGCCGCCGCCACCTCCACCCCTCGGTCCTCCTCCTCCTCCTCCTCCTCCTTCTCCTCCCCCTCCCGCGCTCCCTCTCACGCGCGCTCCGCTCCACAAGTGCCGCGCGGTCGCTCCCCGGGAGCGCAGCGGGGACGGGCTGCGGACCCTGCGCGGGGGCGGCGGACCCTGCCCGGCCCGTCCGGGGCTGTCCGTGGTGCTGGAGGCGAGCGCGGGCTGAGCGGCCGCCCGGCCCCTGACGGAGCCCCTTTATGTTCAGCTCCTGGCGCAGCGCAGCATCCAGCAGCTCGAGCGGCGGCGGCGGCGGCAGCAGCATCGCTGAGCCGGGGCTGGGAGGCAGAATGGAAGGCTTTATTCGGCTGCTCTTCGGCTACTTGGTGGCGGACCTTCTCACGCTGGTGTGTCGGGCTCAGGAGAAAGCTGGCCAGCAGCTGGGGAGCTTTGTGGTGCTCTCGGGAGGAAACCACTCCAGCCTCGGGGAACAGCTGGACCCCTCCGAGCCACCTCCCACCCCAGACTTCTGCAGGGGCTACTTTGACGTGATGGGGCAATGGGACCCCCCCTTTAACTGCAGCTCGGGGGAGTTCATCTTCTGCTGTGGCACTTGTGGCTTCAGGTTTTGCTGCAAGTTCAAGAAGACAAGGCTGGATCAAAGCACCTGCACGAACTATGAGACACCATTGTGGATGAACACTGGGAAGCCTCCTTCCCGCATAGACGACCCTCTGCATGACCCTACCAGGGATAAAACCAACCTCATTGTCTACATCATCTGTGGGGTTGTAGCAGTCATGGTGCTGGTGGGGATCTTCACCAAACTAGGGCTGGAGAAGGCACACAGACCCCAGCGGGAGCACATGTCCAGGTAAGGCTGAGTCCCAGGCAGCAGGGTCCCCTTCCCCCCTACCTCCTGCCCAACCCCTAGAGAGGAGAGAGGAGCCCGTGTGTTCCTGGGAGACAAACAGCTCCTGCCAGGCAGCTGCATTCCCCTGCAAGGCGACCGACAGAGACCAACTTTGCTAAGCAGAGCTCCTGTGGTTCCCCCAGCCCAGGTTATCAAAGTATGTGCATTTGAGGAAGACTAGGAATAATTGTGGAGTCTGCACAGACAGTAGTGCATTTTTATCTGCAGTGCCTGACCCTCTCCCCAACAAGATCCAGCAAGTGTTCCCGGATATACTGTGCGTGAATAGAAAACCAAAAAAAAATTCTGAAACCAGCAACACTGAATTATAGAAAGGCTGATGGGTTCCCTCTTCCAACTGTTTCAAAGCTTGGAAAATGTTTTTACTTCTCAACAGAAGGATGTAAACAAATGCCATCTCACCCTCCCTCTCCAGCTGCAAAATGTTTTTTGGCAGGACCTTCCCTACTCCCCCAGCCCTTGCAAGTGTGTGAGCTATTTGTAAAATTTCTAAGCTGTGAAAATGAGTCAGGGTGGAAGGGAAGAGGAAGACACAAAAAGGAAAAGCTATTGTAGAATTTCTTACCATTTTTTCAGTTACTGTTGAGAGGTAAAAAATGGAATATGAAAGTCTTGTCTCATCCATGTGTGCGTGTGTTATAACTCTGCATCCACGGTGTAATGGCTGGATTATATCAAAGAGAACCTCCCCCACCTAGAGTTAGACATGCTGTGTACCATCTACTCCAGATCCTGGCTGCCTAGTGGTGGATAAGCAGGTGGGCAACTCGGGACAGAGCCCAATGGCTTTAACAACATATTCCAAACCCAGATTGTCACAGCAGTTCAAAATCAAGGCATAACACATTTGTCAAGTTTGCAGCCTGTCTGATTCTTTATGCTAATCCCAGGCACATGAAAGTAAAGCAGATGGGAGAAAGGCATTAAAAAAGGCAAACAGCTCCATTAAAGAGTCTAAATAGATCCCAGCATATTGGGCAACTTTAGTGATGAAATGCAATGAAAGGATACCTTCTACTGGACATGCAGTGTGATAGAAAGCTTCCTCTTGCCCTGACTACTCTTGGTGTAGCTCACAACCTTTAAAGCTTAGATGAAGAGTCATCTTTGAAAGACAGTCCAAGAGATCAACTCAACACCTGGAGCCTTATTTTTTACTGAAGTTTCTGCGTGACTTTTTGATTAACTACTTGTCTTGAAATGAACAGAGAAAGTCACAGAAATACTCCTGCAAATGCACCACCAGTTCACGAGCTATTAATTGCTATTTATAAACTGGCTGATATGGATACGCTTTTACTACCGAGGAAAAAAGCACACTGCAGAAATTTTAGTCAACACCGTGTGTCAGTGACACTTCTGCAAAGATGTTTTTTGTTGAGCAAGGTATGATAAACCCTTAGACATTTAGAATATTCTCAACAACTAAATTGAGAAAAAGCATACAAAGGTCCCAATTTATTTTTTAAATACTACTCTTAAACTACAGAGATTTTTTGGCAAAAGCTCTCCCTCGCTTCAGCCTCTCTCTGTAGTGTCTTCGTGCAGACAAAAAAGCAGGGCTTGTAAGAGTCACAAAAACCAGGACAGAGTGAAGTTGTAGCCATCCCTGCTTCTTATGGCTTAAATAGGTCCTGTTTCTATGAGTAGAAATATTTGCTACCTAAAGTACAGGTGTGAAATATTCTGAAAGGATATTCTGTCTTAGTTTCTGGAAATAGAATTACGGGGGACTGGAAAATCATTCAAGTCATTCTGATGTCCTTCAGTCATGTACACTGAAGATTAGGTTTCTTGGAGTAGTTCTTAGAAAAGGTCCTCTGTTACCCTGATTACTTAACAGTATCTGCGATCTCGTACTTTTCTTGCCATGAAAATGTTCAAGTCAGGATTATATAGAAACTTGGAAAGTCATGATCACATGGAAAAACAGTCACCCACTCAGCACACATAATAGCTAGTCATGTTCTGAAAAAGCAGCGCTACAGGATTTTTTTTTTTAAAAGTTCTCACACTCCTATTACAGCTGTGGGGTGGGTTTACCATTAATTTGAAAAGGAATTAAGTTCTTAAATCCCTTTGGCAATCTACAAATGTATTCATTGAGTGAAGAGTTGAAGTAACCTCTTAGTCCTCAAATGTGCGTTTAACTAAAACATTTAATCCTAGCTCATTTTACACTATTAATGTCCTGAAAAACAAGCTACAATGCTTAAGAAATAATTTACCTGTTCAAATATTTAACAGCACCAACAATTAATATAATATGCACCCTATATTCATATTCACCTTCTTTTATAACATTCATCACTGCAATATTGAAAAAAAACCCCCCAAAATAACACATATGAGGTTTTTTTCTGTGCTGAACCTTATTAATAAGCAGAAGTATAATGTGTCAAGAGTGTCAGGTAGGCCAAAGTAAAAGTACTAAGTGTTACTCCATTTTGGCTGGCAGCAAGAAACACACAGATGCTGATTTGTCATCTGTTTCCTTAGCTAAGATTGTCTCCTTTCCCTTCCCTAGCCAATGGCAACATGAAACACTTGAATTCTCTTCATTTCTGTGAACAAGTTCACCTCTCAAAGGGATGGTTCTGCTTATAAAAAAAGACAATGCATCATGGAAACGGATTTTTTTTGGGGGGTTGATTTTTTTAAGAAAAGTGAACAGAAGAATAAAACTGGTGTAAGTTATATATTTCCATTTTTGATTTACTAAAAGTATTTAAAAATATGAAGAGAGACCTCACACATGGGAATAAGAACACTGACTTATAAATAGGGAGCAAAACTGTGCCACACTTATTAATTCCTTGCATTATTTCATTCTCCAGTCAGCAGATCTGCTGTTGAAGTAAGACACTGGTGTGTGTACGAGTGGTACAATGTTAGTAAAGGAAACTTCACAGTCTTGCTGAACATAGTTTCTATACACCTGCCTTTCACTAATTTTTTTTTTTTACTACTGTACCAAAACAAACCAAGAACAGTCCATTAACGTCACTGAGTTTTCCTGAAATATTTGACAATGGAAAAAGCATTGGAGGAATGCATCTATTTAGTGAAAACAATCCATAGGAAAAAAATTTCTATTGGACAAGTTTGTTTAGGAAAAAAAGAGTCAAGATTTGTCCTTTTTTAAAGACAGCTTTGTTACTTCCTTCTGTTTTGAGAAAAAAGGCCAGGTGTGGCACTGTTGACATTTCCTTCTCCTCAGATCAGTGCCTTTCAGTCAAACACCCCGACTGTTGGCATGGAACTGTAAATCTGGAAGAGGAAAATGGAGAGGGGAGTTTTGCAGCATTAACTCTGCAATGAGTATTTCCTTTCAGACATCGTACCATAATGTTTTGTTTATATCATTCTCCTCATTTTTAAATTTGTTACTTGACATTAGAAGGAGCTAAATACTCCCTTCAGCTACAGTGTCCAACAACTAAGCAGTAACAGTGGTATCCAAACAGAGGAACTGTTCCTTTTCCCTCCTGTTTTCTAGGAGAGTAAGGCAATCAGATGGTGTGTGCAGGCAGATATGGCCAAGGGAGTGAGTGTGGCAGTGTTGTGCATGAAAGGCCCCAGAATTGATCTGCCAGCTGAAGCAGATCTAGAAGCCCTGTTAGGCATATGAGGGCAGCACATTCTTGCTGCTTAAGACAACATCAGTGGGCCTTCCAGGCTCCACCAGTTAAAGTGGAAGAATCCTCTCTCAAAAATGAATAGAAGACAAAAAACCTTTACTTCTGTTTCACAGAGGAGATTTTTCTGTAAATAAAACTGCGACTTTGTCTTCTTCCCTAATCCTTGTGGAGAATGTGCAAACAAGCCAAGAACTGAAAGGACAATATTTACAATCATGCTCTACGCTACAGCTCCTGTTTTCTGAAGCAGTGCCTCTGACAGTGTGTGAGCAGCCTTCCAAATATTGGGAACCATCTCAGCTCTTTCTTCCTTCACAATGTGCTGAGCTCACGAGTGGTCTTTTGTTCAAAAGGTGTGTACCTGGGGCCAAAAATAGCCTGACTTGTCAAAATTCTGAATCCTATGTGTGAAATTATTTCCCTTATGGATTTTGACCCAGTTTTGGAGGCACAATATGACAAGTGACCTTTCATGAAATCACCTGTTTCAGCTTCTTCAAGCCTGTACTCATAAGGGAAATGCCTGGCTCCACATGCTTTATAACACCCCAAACCGTGATTATCTGTCCAAAAAGGAAAATCTTACGGCAAGGGAATTGCTGAAGTTTTGTGATACTTGGATAGTTCATGAACTCCTGTGTAGGCAACATTTCTCCACTTCAGTAATATTGCAATCAGTATCAACACACAGGATCTAATGATTTTGCTCCCTGATTTAGAAGGTTATCTTGCATTTTGCACTTCCTTAAAAAAACCCAAACATTCGGTATAGCAGAGATGTGGATAAAGACCCTCTATGTATATATAACTTTTCAATGGGATCCACTAACAATTTCTTCAGATAATGATCAAAATCTAAATGACTCTATTTAGGTGAGACAAATGCATGAAGGTATTATAACAGTCTGTTGGCCTACGATGAATTTTTCAAGGCAAACATCTATTCAAATATCTTGTCATGTACTGGAGCACAAGCCTCCCTTTATCCATTTCATTATATGGGCAAATCCCTAAAAGAACAGAATGCAGGTACAGCATTTCCTTTGTACTTCAGTGATACAAGCTGCTACACATTTTTAACTCTCCCTGAGATCAGTGGAGAACAAGGACAAGCTCTTAATTTTATGAGCTATTCTGCCCTGAGAAGATTGTACAACTTTGGCTAACACAGTATAAACATGGGTGCTGTGTTTTTAAAAATAGAACTTGGTGGTGAGTAGTTCCTCTTTTCTTAATAGAAGAAGGAGTTGGACAGCTAATTCCTTAGAACTCATTTGAAAAAAGCCACCCTAAAATGGTAGAAAATGTAGCATTTTTGTGGACAGGCAGTAGTTAATCTGCCATCACAAAGGGTGTTATTTAAAGTCTACAGAGAACAACATTTACCATCGGATCAAGGGGCAATGAGGAAAGCATTTCTGAAAACCCACTCCCACAAAATTTTAAAAACTATATTGGAGTTTGGAACTTCTATTTACTTTTCTTCCCTTCCCAGAAATGTGTCCAGCTGCCTCTGCAGTTAGAAGTAATGTTGATGTCAATAATTTTCTCTGTATAGAGACATATTTGCATAAATTGATGAGATATTTAATGTTTTTGGTCCCTACTTATTTTAAACTGTATTGCAATATAATGCTTTCTTTTTTCATCCTTTTACACATGTCTTTGTGAGATTTCTTCTGTTGAATTTTTATTATTCTGCTATGTAGGCCAGCTCTGCTATTTCTGCTGGATAAGCACTGCTTCAAATGGGAGCATTACTCTGATACCATTAATCATTTGGTTACTGTCTTCTGACCTTTTACAGTATCAACAGAGTATTCTGTAACATGTTGATCACAACTGTAACTAATATTTTAATAACATAATGCTAGACATAAACACAATGAAACATCAGTATTGCTCAGCTGTGTACCAAAGCTATTCCTGCAATCAGAAAGCAAGATCCAGCTCAGGATTCCTTTCTATAAATTAAATGAAGCTACTTTTTAATATTTAAAAGTACAGTGCTACTTGATCAAGAAATCATCATGTCACAGAAGTACAGTGGAGGAGCTAGATGGCATTTACCACGGCTTTCAACAGTGAATGTGCTTATTTTTATTTATTTCTTAGTTTATAAGCTAGTATTTCTTGATGCAGTATCTGGGACACTGTATATAATTTTGCAGAAAATTAAACTAAACTGGGCATAGTGCCCAGAAAATGTGTCCATGCCCTTAAAAAAATAGCTCAAGAGGTCTAAAAATTAAAGCTAGTGAAACACAAAGGAGGTAAATAATGGTCCATGATGCATTGACCTGAATAGAAAAGGCTTGCATTGAACCCTGAAGACACTGGTAACACACACTGTAGCTTTCCTTTGCCTTAGGCAGCAGGTTCTGCAGGTGGGCCAATGGTTTCCTGGGCACACAGCTCAGTGAGTGGCTCTGGGGCACACAGCTCAGTGAGTGGCTCTGGGGCACACAGTTCAGTGGGTGGCTCTGGGGCACACAGCTCAGGGCTAATGCTGCTCCTGCACAGGCCAGTGGCAAACCAGCACACAACCACAGACCGAGTTAGATGTTGCCGTGCTGAGAGTTACAGAGCTTAGAACTTAGTGACTCTGGATCTGCAGGGCTCATCCAGGGCTCACCCAGGGCTTATCTGTGTGCCTAAGAATGGACTAACACCTGACAGGACACTCGGCAGTGAAACAGGTCCTTAGAAAATACACCAGAGCAGGATGAGTCTGTCAGACACTGCCTGGAGCTCTGCAGACCGAGTCCACAACCAGCATCAGGGCCTGCCTTAACTTAGGAATCCTTTTGCTTGCTCTCTCTTTGCCAGTATAAAGCTTTCATCCTGTTTCTGAACT
>NW_020884914.1:1751532-1842170 GCF_003945725.1 Corapipo altera
AGTTAGAAAACACATTTTTAATCTCCCCTTCTGGATGAGGAAAGCTTAAATCTCTGCCTACTGGATTTCTATAGGAAAATCACATGACTTCTCAACTTCAGTGACAATTTTGGATGAAAACTGTGAAGACCACTGCGTTGTATGGTGCTCTGTGCAAATGCATGTGTGAGAATTTACTTTGACAGGCCCTGTTAGTAGTCTAGTATGAAGATAACTAGTTTGTGAAAGGTACAGACATGGGCTGGGTGCTGAGGTGCTCAGCTCAACCAAGATAGCAATGTTACTGAGCACATGCAATGGCAGAACTCTTCAAATCTCAACAAGCTTAAATTATGTTCCTCCAAAGCAAAGACAGCTTAAGAACTTACTGTGTTTCACTTCTAGCACACTGTCTAAGACAACCTAAAAAGAGCCTTAGGTGTGAAGTCTCACAATGAATCTGCTTCCCTGAATTTGTTGTGAGGGGAGCTGTTTTCTCTAGCAGACATTATGATCAACTTCCTCTCGAACTAAAAAAGACCTTGGAACATATTGGTGATGTCTTACAGATTTTGCAGGTTCATTCTGGTTTTGTTTGGTTTTCAGGGCTCTTGCTGATGTTATGCGACCTCAAGGTCCTTGTACAACAGATCATATGGAAAGAGATCTAAACATTGTAGTACATGTGCAACACTATGAAAACATGGAGACAAGACCTCCTCCAAATAACTTACGTAAGTTCAATTATAACTTTGTCAATATCTGGAATGCTGGCACTAAAATGAGCATTATGAAACAAATATTGGTGGATGTCAAACGAGGATCAAGAGTACATTGGTTCTTGCAAACCAGAAATATTCTTTAACTCAGAATTAGAAATATTTAGAATTTCCTAGTGCAAAGAGTACAACAGTGAGAGGAAGAAATTTTGAAGAGGAAAATTAGTTATTCTATTTAATTTTATCTAGTTTTCTTGTTTGACTAATATTGATTTTGTACCTTTGTCTCCTTCTACCTGGTGTTTTTGCTCAGTTTACCAATCTTTGCCTTATTCTGTGTTTTGTTGTACTAAAATACAAACTGTTAAGGTTACAGCCAAATTTAACATGTTTCATAGGGCTGTAATATCCAATAAGGAAGTGAGCTTATTAGACTGTTACATTATAACCACTAGGAAAATAATTAAATACTTTCCTGGACAGCATCAGGTTGCATGTGGTTTTCACTTTCTTAAGGGAAAGATGAAAAGAAGATTATTTTAAGTTTTAAATAATATTTTAATTCTGTGTCTGCTATTATGTGTTTATGTTATTGAAGGCACCTTGAAGAAAAAGGTGCACCTTGGAGCTTCAGAGGAAATACGGTGACATTTCAAGTGGTTCTGAAGTTGTAGGCAACTTATTTCTCAGTCTGTATCAGGCAACAGCAGAGATCTTTCTCATGCTCAGATACACACGAGTCTTGTGATGAACAATGCCACTGCAATTTTAATTTGGATAAGTATTTATGTATCTTATATTCAACCATATCTTAAATATATATACATATATGTATATACATGCTTACAAATTATAGATATGTTTGCAAATTCAAGTTCAATATATTTATAAAACAAAAAGGCATCGTTCAGGAAGGTTTAGATTGTTAGGCAGTGGATGGCTTTGTTCTGTGCTGTAGATCAGTGTAGATGTGCATTTTGCTGCAAATATACTTTTACTGCCTTGGTGTTTGGGTTTTGAAACATTTAAAAAGCATTTGCACTTGTATACAGAAAGCAGAAAATTTGCTTATATTTGAAGTTTTATTTGGACTGCATTGTGCAGATAATGTGAGATTTTAGTGCTTTTTTTTTTTTTTTGTGGAAGGGTGTAAAAACAATGGGAGAAAGTTCAGATGCATATGCTGGATGCACTCCTGGTACCTGTTTGGTGGAAGAGGCTGAGGGAGATTCCTTATGTAACCTGTTACAGAGTAATAGGAGAGAATTTAAGCTGTGACTCCACTAAAGGTACCCCCTGCAGCGGGGTGTGCCACCTCCTCTGCCTGCCCTGCTCCCCAGCAGAGTGCTCCCAGCTGGGTGGGTGCAGAGCTGCACTGCAGAGGGGGCAGGGTGTGCACACACTGCAGCCTTACACCCCTAACCCTATAAAGCATAAACTCCTGCTGCTCTGTCAGATGTGCTCAACTCCCTGCAGTGAGGTGGTTGACTTTGGAACCTTCAAGGAGGATGGGAATAAACACTATATCTCTCTTTGCTCTGTGTATAAGCTCTTTGCTGATGCCTGAGCCTTCCTATGGCCATTTTTTCAAGAATGGTACCAAATGGTAGCGAAGTTTGGGTCCAGTCTTTGTTTTTTCTCATGTGTGAAATGTTTATTCAGAATCCCAGTTAAAGAAGGAGCCAGAAAGTATAAGAGGTCCTTACTGCATTGATTGTATCTAGATTTTTGTACTGATCACACTGAGATATTTTGCTTAAAACTCTTTGTATACTACAATATACAACATAACACAGCAGGCCTTTAAACTCATTGTTTCTTGGATTTGAATTCAGATTTAAGCCTTGCTTCTTTGAACTCTTGCATAAAAATGCAATTCAGAGCCACATCAAGGAAGAAAAAAAGATACATTTAAGAGGATGTTGGTTTATGATGATCCCAGCCACCCATACAGCTCTGTCTCAGAATATGGCCCTCTGGCACACAGGGAAGAATTCTGTGTGAAACAGCTCTTGCACCACTGCAGTTTCCACCACAGAGGCCCTGCTGCTGCTTTGGAGCTCTCTTAATCCACTGGGCAATGGAGAGGGCAGTCCCAGGACTGCTTCACAGGCAACTCAGGCATTGCTGCTGCAGAGGGAACCCTCAGCAGGCAGCAGCTATGATGGTAACTGCTTCGCTCTTTAATCAGCTTTATGCATGAAGTCAATAATTTTAGATTGTTCAGTGCAAACCTTCAAGTGGTGAAATTACTCAAGGCATTTTATAACCAATATTGCATACATTTACTTCAGAGCAAGTAGATCATTGTTCTATATTTGTTGCCATTTTATTCTTATAAACTCATGTAAAACATGCCTAAATGACCTACTAGAATTAGCCAGAACATCACAGATGATTGAGGTCTGTTGAAAGCATGTGCATTTATGGTGCAGGAAAAATCTTTATAAAGACAAATGATTAGGACAGATTTTCTAAGCCAGTATTTTAGAAAATTGGTATTTTATAGTGGAGTTCTGAAACACTGCAAGAGTGGATATTGCTGGCAGAAACTTTGGCAGTGAAGCATTACTTACTACCAGTGCTGGAAAAGTAACAGACTTTTCTGGGGTATTTTTACAAGCAAATAAACCAGAGTGAATTACAGCTTTCATAGAAATTCTATTCCAGATCTTTTCTTATACAGAGAAAATGAAATTGTATCAAATGATTGTATCATAAACTTTAATATGTATTTTCAAAGTTGTCCAAGTTATCACTTTCTATCTACTTTCCATCTCAATATTTGAGGCTGGAGTACTTTTCACATTGGTCCATAGACATGAAAAGGGCAGGAGGAATTTCTTAGGCATTATGTACTCTTTCCATTTGTGCCTTTGAGAATACTAAAGACAAACCACTGAAGGCCAAACATTATTAAAAACGTTCTAGTTTGAATGTTCATTTGCTCTTTCTGTCCTCTTGAAAATATTTTGCTGATGTTGCCAACCCATTCTGAAAGTGTTTTATGAAGGGAAGCTCTTTTGTCAAAATGACAAACTAAACATGATCTCTGACACTGCAAATGAGTGTGTTTCTGTTTCTGGACTGTTTGATACCAGAGGACAAAGATTTTCTGTGCTGCCTGCAGTTAGCACAGCTATTTGCCAAAACCCTCAGGCCAGTGGAATCCAAAAGATCTCTTTTCAGCATCTTGCAGTTTACTAAGTTCCTTGTCCTTTTTCTTCTGATCCCAGAAAAGAACAGACATATTGGAGGTTGTGGGAAAACACAGGTTTTTTTTCTTTGCCCATGTTAATCCAGGCAACCCAGATGATTTTTAGTAAAAACTATTTTTTTCTTAGTGGCTGTTTGTTGTCATAATTTTCTTCCAGTATTGTGCTTTCCTTAGAATTACTTTTCTGTTATTTCCCTTCATTCATACACGTTAGAATGGAGTGGTGCTTTGTAAACAAGCATTTAAGTCTTCTAACAGAAGATGTTAAAAAAAATAAAATGGAAAAAAAGGGGGACATTTAAAAGTTATGTTAAAAACATAAAACCAAACCCAAATCTGTTTGCTAAATTTGAGTTGTTGTGTTCATCTCTGACTTCCATGAATCTTAAGAAAGCAGCAGCATTCAAAGTGTTCTCGTCTTCTTTTTTTTTTTTTTTTTTTTTTTTTTTCTCCTTTTCTACTTATTGTGTTAGAAGTAAGGGATTTATTTAACTTGTTGGGATTACAAGACTGCTGTAGTGGGAGTTAGAAGGCTTTGTAGCTTCAGCCTCATTTCTGAAACGTGATTACTGCTATTATTTCTGATTCATGATCTATGATAGCACAGAGAAAAAATACTGAAGTTAGTGCAATCCACAGGCACTTTTCCTAATGATCAGTAAAAGCTCTGTTACTCTTTCCCAATAAGTAGCCTTGCACTAGTGAATTTAAACAATTTATGCAGGCTCCCAAGATAAAGGTGACTTTAAAGGGAAGCCAATTATAGGTTAAGGAGGTTTTAAGACGAAAAATGCTAGCTTTACTTAGTTTGACATGTATGAATTATTCCTTTATTTTGAATTTAACTTAAAAAAAAGAAGTGAATTTTAACTCACCATTTGAAGAAGGAAGTGTTGCACTGTGTCAAATGGTGAGTTTTAATATTGGCCAAAGATATGCAGCCCATGTGATTAAATTGACTTTTCTTTTTTTTAAATAAATGCAGCAATGTGTTTGCTGCTGCATTTGATTGTCAGTTGTCCTGGATACGGACTCACAACAAATGCTAATGCTGAAAACAAAGCCAAGACAATTCTGTAACTGGTGCCTTATGATAATTTAACTTTGTTTTTTTCTTTATTCCTGTGTTGAGACAGTAGGCATTTAAATAGGAGGGTATTTTTTGAAGTTCTTGTATATTAGAATAAGCATTCTGTATTGCACATTCTGGTACTTTTCCCCATTTCTGTAAGTAGAAGCTCAGCCTGTGTTTTCCAGTGAGAGGAACTGTCACTAATTTCACACTGTGAAAACAGTTAGAATTTGCAAGAATATTTTGTGGTCTCTTTCACTCCCTAGTGAATATGCTTGTTTTTATGGTTGTCTTTGGCAAACTAATTACTTTTATGATTAACATACCTAAACATGCTTACACGGGATGATTCATTGTATTGCGTTGCCTAAATGTCCTTCCTACTGTTGCTCATTAAAAATAAGGGTAGAGGCTCATTGAGAAACTCCAGGAAAGAGAAGTGCCATTGTTCCAAATGCAAAGCTCTTGAAGTGTATCAAACATGATAACTAACCTGCTTACACAGTAACTGTTGGGTAATTAGTTGCATGATACTGAGGTGGTTGAGGATGTGCAGGCACAAAGTGCTTCTGGTGACGGGGGCCTTGAAACTTCACCCCAACCCTTCGGACACAGGGCTGCAAAATCCAAAGGGCTGAGCAAATAGATGTGTTTGGCCTGGTTGGAATCTAGGTTGTTTGGTTACAGTAAAAATGCTTTTTTTTTGGGCTATATGCACGGGTCTAGCCCAGAGGAATTGCACTGTTTTCTTCATAAACTTTAATTGGCTGTTTAGAAGGACAAAACAGAGACGGAGGAGTTGAGCTGTACAGACAGGGCTCCAGCCGTGTTTTATCAGTGGAAAGATGGACAACACTAATAAGTTTTCAGCCAAGAAAAAGATAGTTTTAGCAGAATGACAGAAGGAGTGAAGAAGTGCTGCTGATGGAGTGCTCCAAGACAGTGAAGGATGAGGGAGAATAAAATGCCCAACTTAACTGAGGACATCCTTAGTTCCCAAGAAGTGACTGTGCTATGACAGAGGGCAGGGACTGTAGTCAGAAACTATTGGGAACTTGCTTACATTTAAAGCCTTAGTCTCAGTGTGCAAACCTCACTTTACTGGGGTTTCTGTGATCTATACAGGAGGCACCTTAACACTATTTAAAAAAAATCTGATTAATTTAGACTAAATACCTGAACTAAACACAGGCTTAGCTTTCAGTTAACCCTTGGAGAGAGCTACTTATGGCATTCTGATTGGCATATACCACAAGGAGGAATGAGTTCACATTTAAATTATACATTTTACAAACTAATCATCCAAGAAAAAGCTCAGACTACTGTCATCAGCAATGTCAGAATAAATACTGGTTTTTTTAAATACAATTTCTGATTGAGATTAGAAGCTGCAAGCTGCTTTGTCACAGCTGTCTTGAGACCACTTTTAAAACCCCTTTAAATTCATTTCTAACTGAAATCATGCTACAAGTAGAATTTCAAAGCATTATCAAATTGGTGATAGAATTTTTGTTAATATAACTACAGCAAAAGCCACACGTTCCAGATATCCAGAGCTTCCTTGCTGGAATCCAAATTTCCCATATAAACGAATTCCTCTTGCAACTTAGTCACTGTGAGACAGCAATGTTTAATCAGTTCTGCATGTGTGTTTAGCCTCATAATCATTAATGGAAAGTTTTTAATTTTATTCTAAAATATTTCTTGTTAGATCTGATTTTATTGGAAACTCTCTGAGATAGTTATGGATCCCATCTGCAATTTTAGTTTTGAACCATATTGGGTAGGTCTTCATAAGCTCTGCTTATGTAACCATTTCCATTAGAACTGAACAATGAAGTTTTTGCTCTATCTTTCTTCATTTATTTTACAATAAGAACAATTAGATTAGATTACTGCCTTGCATCCTATCATTTACTTCTATTCAGCTTTTAATTCAGAAAAATTTGACATATCTTAATAAACATTCATCAATGTAAAAGGTCTTTGGGAGAAATACAGTTAATCACTGACATTATCCTTTAGTGGCAAGAATTAACGTTATTGTAATAAAAATATTAAGAATATATTTTTACATTTTATACTGGAGTTTAAAAGGCTGAATGATTATTTAATAAAATAAAAATATTGACATGACAGACAAGAGCATTGCTGTACTAAACTATTGTATAGGCAGCTTTGAGTCACCCAACAGCAGACTTGAAAAGCACATATAAAGGATGAGACTCATTTTGCTGTCATTGAGGTGCAGATTAGTACTTTGAAATGTTGCCCAATAGTACAGGGATGTATTTACCATCTAGAAGATTAAAAGTTCAGTATCTTTAGAAAACAGTGATGTGTTTCTCTTGTGATTCCACTTCCACTTTGCAATCTAAGTTTTACTCATTAAGTGAGGTGCTGTTCCTATCACCTACTACTCAATTTAATATCTAAAATTCTGTTCTGTCTTTGGACAGGCATGCTGAATAATAGTGTCCTCAGTGTGGAATCACTTCCAGTCCCAAATATTCCCACTATTAACCCCAACTCTCAGCAACATCAGCCATCAGTGCTTCGTGCCTCTCGCATCTTTCATGTCACTGGGATTCTTGATGTCAAAAACTGGTGTAGAGAACAATGCCAAACTAATGGGGATCACATTTTGGAAAAATACCAACAATCCAACACCACAACTTTTGTATGACTGTATTCTGCCAGATTTGTGCTCCTTAAAATGAAGAATAGAGGCTGATACATCTTATTTTTTGACATGACCAGAGTCACTGAAAGGCAAACAAAAAGTACCTTTTGCTTTCACTGTTGGTTTACCAGCACCCTCACACAAATTGCCTTTGCCTTTTCTGTGCCAAAACAATACTGTTTTTAACTGCTGATTTACAGCTTAATCATCTCTCTAAATCCTTCAACTCCCACCCTCATATTTTGTCTCAAAAGTCATAGATTTGTAACAAAAATGATAAAACCATGAATTCACTAATATGTCCATTTCTATCCATGCATTCAGGTGCAAGTGTTAACTGTTTTACACTGGTATATCCGCAGCTAAAAATATAATTTTTTATCACTCTGGCTGTGCAAAGCTTTGATAATACTGTATTTTAGATGTTAAAATGCTCTTATCAGAAATTTAACATTCTTAATTTTTTAATCAGTCATACCAACTTTGCCAAGCAGAATCAGTACAGTGGTTGCAAAGTAAAGTAGAAGAGGTTGACTGCATACATTAAAAAGCTTATGAATACACATCCTAACATTAGCAGGCAATTGTGAGATGCTTCTCCGAGAGAAATTTGCATGAACTTCAATCTATAGTTTCAATCATAAATGATTTGCAGTAGTTTGTTCTATGTTCTCTGCTTTACATCATAACTTTCCTTGAAATGTACACATTGTCTCTGATTCCAACTTTATTATCATAAGATAAAGTTAAGAAGGGAACTAAGTGTGTTTAATATTTATGAAATAACTTTTAAAAAAAGTTTTAGGATAGAAAAAAATAGTTGGAAAAAAATCTCTGGAACTATGATACTAAACTACATTAATAATCATTCCCAGATGATTAAAATGTGGATTTTAATGTAATCTTTCATTTTTAGTTATCACATCTAAATAGCTTTTAAGATCCTTCCAGTAACATCTAAGTAACACATCTGTGCACCCAAGCTTAAGGCTCTAACTATACTTCTGAATCCATAATGAATTTATAACATAATCCAAAATAATCCAATTGCCTTTTACCATCCACTCTTACCAATTAAAGGAAAGGCAGATTTGATAAATAGTTATAGACACACACATAAGCATAAACTAAAGAGAATGTGCCTGACAGAGTCTGGACACCATTAGAGTTACCATTTGTTTAGCTGGAAGTGTCCACAATAAACTGTCTCAAACACAGGTCAGCTTTTTACCCTGAAAGGTTTGTTCTCACTGTGTTAGTTCACCTTTTACACTACAGCCAGGAAAAGAAAAGCCAGCCTTTCCCATGTAGACAGTTGCTCTTCCAGGGCTAATCTGATCACTTCTGAACTGCTTTATTGTTTTCTCTTAACACATTCTCCACTCACACTAAACCTTGTGCTTCCTATTGCTGTCTCCTCTGCTGCCCATAATAAGCTGGTCCTCTGTGACTGCAAATACTGTTTGATGATGGTGGATTTGATTGTTTTAGAAAGCCTGCAGCCAGCCAGCCTGGATAACATAGGAAAGAAGTCCACAACACAGAAAAGTATAGCAAATGTCTGCCAGCATTTCATTTACCCCCGGGGCGCTGTAGACGAAGGACTTTCAGCCCTGGGTTCCAGGGTGTGACTCTGAGGTGGGGTTGGCACAGTCTGTGAGCCTTGCAGCAAAAGTAGGATTTTGACAGTGCTTGGAGTAATGGGCAGATAAAGCCAATTAGATGAAATTCTGATTGGTCAGAAGTTATAGTAAAGCATTTGTCATCTCTAATGACTCAAGGATTTCACCTGGGGCACTACAATTCACGTAGGACCTCACATATACCTTGTTGAGGGGAATTGTGTTTTTGCTATTCATCTGGAGTAAGGAGAGAGATAAAGGGATATGCAGGAAGTTTATCTTATGGCTTTTCAAAAAACCCCCATGATACAGCTTAAGGAATTCAGTGTTGGAAAAGGAAAAATGTTCACTGCCAAAAGCAATACAAACCAGTCAGGGGAAGTGCAGTGAAAACTACCAAATAATTTACCAAATCAAACCCTCCTGAGAAGGGTTGTGAGAAGCCAGAAGGCTGGAAGATATATTTTCCATATTTCAGCTAGATGTATTTTCCATTTTTGTTCTGATTTTAGGGAAGTGTGGGAGTCTGCACACAAGGAAAATGTCCCTGCCCTTGGCACACAGGAGGAAGGGAACCTCTTGTGCTCTCCTTCCACGCTCGTCCCCTTTGGCAGCACAGCTGCTGTGGCTGAACAACTGTTGTCACCCCCAGGAGGCAGAACAGGCCTCTTGGTTTGTGTGGACACCAAATTTCCAACCCCTGAACCCTGGCACGAAGCACAGTCACAGGTGGCAGCTTTCACCTGAGTAAATGGTCTGAAATTTTTCTGGAATGTTACATGAGTAGAGCACTGAGCACAGTGGGTTTATTTTGTGGAGGTCCTTCCAAGTATGGAGGGATCCAAGTCAGCACGTTTGCAGTGGGGGAGTTGGCCAGGCCCAGACTAACTGGTCTGCTGCTCTGGCCAGGAGGGTTTGGCCTCTTAGAACAATATGTTTATGTCATTCAGAGACAAATTACTGGATGAATTCTTGTGTTAAAAAGAATGAGGCCCATTTATAGTATTTTATAAACAGCTTCCAAAAAGGAAATGTGTTTTTTTTTTTTTTGCTAATAGCTTGGCTCTACCTCATCAAATGACCAACTCTAATTTAAAGAATATATTTTGCATATATGGTAATGGTTTAAAGTATTTGCTGTTTTCTCAAAGCTGTAAGGTTGGAGAACTGCACTCCTCCTATAGTAATCCAGATTCCTGTTAAAGTTTCAAGTTAATTTCTGAACAACCATTGGTACTGTGAGGAAACATTCCTTATCCTTTGTCAAAACCAAACCTGACCAGCACTTTGGTTAGAACAGTTTGAAGTTTCTAGTCATAGATCTGTAATTAAATTGCCAGTAAACACTTAGTTAAATGAACTTCTATAAGGATTTTTTAAGCAAAATAATTTACATTAGATGGTGATAACTTCTTTCTCATAATTTTAGCACTTATTTTTCTTGGTTCTTGTTTTTCCTCCTTGCTTAAAGATTTTCTCTTAAGAAAAGAGGTCTTGCAGAAATAATTAGCCCCAAATTTCTCACAGAAGCAATTAGTTTCTCACAGAAATAATTAGCCCCCTAAAAGATCTTCAAGAATCCACAGAAAATCAGAAGGGATAAGATATTTGCAAAGGGGTTTTGCCTGATTTTTAACTAGAATAAAGATATATTTAAGAGCTATAATAGCAAAATTCACTTACAACAGCCATCTCCTTATTCTCTAGTATGTGTCTGAGATTAATCTCGTGTCTAGAAGTTTGTGTATCAAAGTCAGTAAACTAAAATTTTACCTTGGGAGCCCAGTATTCTGTTCCTTAACCATACAAAGGTATGACTGGGGTGATAGAGAAGTCAGGCACTAAGTCTGGATAAAAATGTTTGTACAAACTCAGTAACAAATACCAGAAATTTCTGAACCTTTACAAATATTAAAAGTAAAATTATTTATGCTTCTTTGAAAATGTCCACATTTTAGCAGATATATTCTAGAAGATAAGTATACAAAATACAATTTATATTATTAAGCTAGCCTTTTCTACCATTTGTTTATTATATTAATAATTTAATGCTCTCATCTAAGAATTACCTGACTAATTTTTTTTTCCAACTGTGATCCTATGACTCTTATAGAGAGGTCTAAATAACTTTATGCAAATAGAGTAGGCTTTTTTCCTCTCAGAGTAAGCAAATTACAGCAGAGAAAAGAACAGCAGTGCTGCAGGGTTCTTTTCAGGCACATACAAATGACACACTTTATATTATGATGATCCTGTATTGTCATAGTCTAGCACTTCAGAGCCATTAACATTTATTTGCGAAAATCTGGTTTGAAATATTTATTTGCAAGCTGCACTTTATTTCCTAGGTGACACCTTTTCCATCATTTCTGCAAATATAGAGAGATAGATGAAGATGTTTCTGGAACCAGAGACACAGAACTAGAGTAATGCTGCAAAGTGTGAATCACCTATCTGCCCTGTGCATAGGAAAAGATTTTCAGACTTTATAACCGTCAAAATCACCCAAACATTTTTAGAGAGAAGACAAGTGGTCCATGAAAATCTGGTCTTTGTAACTTAGTGCTTTACTCTGCTGAAATTGCCCACTGGAATAACACTGAAGTTTCCCTTTCCTCTTTACCACCTCTCATGTCTATCAGGAAGAGGAAGGACTGGTCCTCTCCCTCCAGCCCCTCTGCATCTCAATAACTCGTATCCAGCACCTCAGGTTCCTCTTGTGTTTCTTGATTTTGTCTGGACAAAGAATAATACTCTTTTCTGGAGTTACCCATCCTGGTATACATGTACTGACTGACCAGCAAGCAGAACAAACCAAGCAAACAACTATAAAGTTTGTACTTCAGCCTTTTGTCTCCATTCAGCCATTTGTTTTCCTAACAGCTGTAGAAACATCTCATCCTTGAGATCTCAATAACACCAAAAAGGGCAAAGGAGTTAAAAGCTACTAGAGGGAGTAACAGATAGCTAGACAAAATAAAAATTACATTACCCATGTTCTCTTTTAAGAACAATAAACCTTGAGTTATTTACTGAGTGCAATAAAATCCTACAGGGCATTGTTAGCATGAAGTTTGGATCCATAAATCAAATAAGTATTGAAATTCTGTTCTGAGAGTCAAATAGTGAGATCTAGTCATCAGAAGCTGGAAATGCCAGGAAAACAAGAAAAGAAGGATAGAGTAATCTATGGCACATGCTCTTCCCCATGGATCAAAGAACTTATTTCTCAGGATGATGCCTGCCTGGTTGTAGTGTCTAAATTAACTGTACAGGAAAGTCTGAAAGAAGTCAGAATATCAGAAGGTCAGAGGAAAAAACAAGCTCAAAATTTTACAGATGATTTATTAATTGCTAATTATTCTTATTTCTATTTTACATGATATTAAGTGCGTGCTAGAAGCTTCCAAATGGAAAATCCACACAATAGTTAATGGAGTTCAAAAGCAGCATTAATCCTCTTTTATGGCTTGCAACACTCTTGAGAAAGAAGATGCTGCACAGCTTCAGTGATGCAAAAGTCACTGGTGGTAAGCAATCTGAAGCTAACTAGCAAAATACAAAGGGAGAAATCCTAAATGCATATTTCCTTTTGAGAAATCTCTGTGTGTAGAAATGGATTAACTTTCCCCCTATACCTGTAACCTATATGGAGTTTGAGGTCAGTGCACCCTGAAGGTTGGTGACCATGAGCTATAACTTTAATACTCTTCACATACAGGCACTGACAACTCTTGTCAGCTTTGAAGGAACTAACAGAAGAGGAATTTTTTTGGCTTAATTATCACCCCAGAAAATTAAAACTAGAACCATATGCATGTCATAGTCTGACATCACATGCATGGCTGAATCCTGGCAGTCAGTATGTCACAATCAATACTCCATCAGCTGAAGATTCTTCCTGAAATATTCTCACAGGAACTTGCAGCCATGGATTTCACTGGGTTTGACCTGTGTGAGATAATTGCAAGTGCTATGCAGGCTGCTTGCTCTGTCTTGTGGGTTTGATATCAGTGACAGCTCCTAACTCTGTCACTCTCACCAACTTTCCTCCGATTAAGACATGGAGCTTTTTTTCATTCTTCACAAGACTAAAACAAGTACAACTGTTTCTTTTGTTGAAACAGTTCCTGACACCCCTCCACATCAGAAATGGTGAGGCCTTGCAGCTGGAGCTGGGTCCACACAGAGCAAACCTGAGCTTTTTCCGGTCTGACTGCACGCAAGCTGAATGCCTCTGAGCATCAGATTATCTGTGTGCTTCACATTGCAGAAAGGTGTTGCAGAAGCCAGTGCAGCGCTGGCTGTGGTCCAGCAATGCAACATTATCATATTTGTGTTTTTATGTTTAGATCCCTGCAGCTGGCCAGCATAGATTGCTGCTGCCACAGCTGGCTGAGGTGATGTGCTGCTATCGCTGCCAGTCAGAGCAAACGAGGTTTGGCAAACTACAGCACAAAATATCAGCCAGCCTGGCAGATCCAATTCAGAGTGAGGATCAGCATAGCCTTAACATAAAGAAATGCCAGATGAAAGGGTAACTTGCTCAGAGTGGATGTATTGAACACACAGGATGAGAGGAGCTGTCAAAGGGAGATGACAATGAAGAGCCTGATTTCACAAAGAAGATGTCAGAAAGCACACAGAGAGAGTGGGTTTGACTTAAAATGTTCTGGAGATTCTTTTTTTTTTTTTTTTTCCAAAAGGATTCAAAATTTCAGAACTAGGTAGTGTGGAACACCTGGAGCAGCCTATGTAGCCCAGCAAACTTTCACAGCAGAGCTGGATCTGCAGAACTGATTTTTTTACCCCATGGGTAAAAGTACCTGCACTGAATTTTGACACTCTATCAGCTTAACTCGTTTGGTATTGCTTTGGATGATAACCATATTACATTTTTCTTTTTAAGCCACAGTTAAATAATATCAGAAAATGGATAAGCAAAAATGAGTCTGAAAACCAATTTCATCATATATGCAATAGTAATAACTTAATGACTTACCCAGCTGTGACTCAAAAGCAGTCCAGGCAAAGTCTCACTCTCCACACCCTGAGGAGTATCCAGTGGATGATGCCATTTTTTCAGCACTCCTTCTCTCTCAATCTCTTTCTTGCCCATCAAAGCTTTTCTTGCCTTCATGTTTGTGATTCTGCCTTTCTGTGCCTGACAGTTGTAATGAAGATATGCCACAGTTAGTGACAAGGCAACTATTCTGGAAAAATACTGCCAAAAGAGATGAAATGAAATACTAATACCTGACATGAGTTTCTGGAAGTGATCACCAATATGCAAATTTATGTAATGCTCTGTAACTTACACAAAAACATCGTATTTGTTTAGATGTCACCATTAATTAAAAAAATCAATGAAAACACTTTAAATGAATGGAAGAAAACAACTTACAATTGAAATGTCATTGCAGCATAAGGATCTATAAAGGTGATATGGGAAAAGACAGCATATGTTTGTGTCAGCTTCAACACCAACTCTAGCAACACCAAGTGTTATGAATTTTTAAAAGCTTGAAGTTGTGCTACTTGGCTTAGAATAACAAATGTGGGGGTTTTAAACAAATAATTGCATTTTCTTACATACTTTATTTTATCACTTTGGGACAGTGCTAGTCTTTATGTGTTCTACAATGGAACATGACATTCCACTTCATATTTCTGAATTTAGGCCACTTACACACAAAGTGTATGTAAACTGTCACAGTATACACAGCAAATGTATTAATATATATACCTCCACATGTATTATGTAATATGTAGCATGTAGCACATTATGTTCTCAGTGCAGCATTAACACTGGATCAAAAGGGTAAATGCAGAGTAACACAAGGGGTTTTTTTATCCCAGCTCTGTAAGCAATCCTCATTTTGCTATCACCTTGCCTTTAAGTATTAGCAAGGAAAGAACCTTTATGTGAATATAGAAACAAAAAGATCCTTCTGAGAGATACATTTTCTATTATTATCTGTAGCCACAGTTACAAGATTCCCTGTACTAACCCATTGCACATTCTGTAGCAAATAAATGTATTTCAGCAGTGGCAGCAAGCTCTTTTCATGAGCTTTGCACCCATTATTTACTATTCTTTGTAATTATAGTACCTATTAACTCTACAGGCACAAAAAATTCAAGAAATTTGTGTCTTCTGATCTTAGGATTTAGTGCCACACAATGTGAAGGTTACAATAGCATTCTGATCCTGATATAAACCCAGGGAAAGTCAGATATTGTCTTTCACTGTCTTTGACAGTCTTTGAATTCCATCCTCTGTGTTTTAAATAAGTATGCTTGAGATGCAACAGTATAATTTGTACCAGCATAATACTATAATAATAATTTCAGAAATATAATACAATAAACCCCATCATTGTTTTCATAATCAAGATATTCCCATCTCATAATCCAAAGAAGCTTGTAACAATCTGTTGTATCACATTAACATTATTACCTACTCTGGAGATGCTGAGATGTAATTTAAAACAGAAACAACAGAGTATTGGGGATAAGGAAATGCTGATGAAAACCTTAAGGATTTCTAGAGGTCACAAACATCCTGGCAGTTTGCCATGATTACAGTTGCTGACTAGAGAACACTTTCTAGTTTTCTTGCAGCTCCAGGTTAACACAGTTATTAAAATAAACACTCTGAAAGAATTAATAATTGGTACTAATCAGGAGTTCATTTTAAGGGAAGAACTCAAAGTTTTCTAATACCTCTAAAGCCTCAAATAAGAGTATTAAAATATTTAAAAAAGTAAAATGATTACTCAGGGTAATTTATTAATTTTTATGCAATTCACTAAAGAAATTAGCTCAGTTAGCACTGGTGACTCAAAAATCAAATATAAAATCTGAGTGTATGAAAAACTCCTTCTATTGAAGGGGACATTGGCATTGACAAAAACTTATTGCTGCAGGAAAAACCCCCGCAACCTTAAGGGACTGGATGTGAAGAAATAGAATGTGATGTTTGTCACATGTGGTTCCCCGTTTAAATACAGTCACAGTGAGTGTAACTGTGGCCAGTTTGTAAGTTTGCAGCCTAAACTATCTGTCACTAGATTTCCAAGCCTTTGAGCACTAAATAATCTGAAAAGAAACAAGTTTCCCAGTGTCTTAATAGTGTCAGACTTGCTACAAACAGGGACGAGAGTTATTGGCAAATGTGTATTTTATGAGTACGCTCGGTCTTATGGAAGAAAACCAGAGGTCTTTTAAATAGAGACTTTATTGACTGACTGAATTGTTACTTGGGGGAACTGCTTCTGTGACAGACTGACAGAGTACCTGGCTATCTGGAAGGTGGAGTGCCTCTGCTCTCCCTTTTCTCTCCCTGTTGCAACATACCTTGTGTTAAAGCATTCTCAGTGGTATCCAAGCTCCCTCGCTGGGGGAGGAGAAAAGGGAAAAGTGGCCAGGCAGAAAAGTGATCACAGCAATATGCTCACACTGGCCAAGCTCCATCTCTGACCTCCTCTTAGCACATGGCTGGGTGGGTTCATAGCTTTTAAAAAAGAGATTAGTTCTATTAGATCTGTGATCTCTACAGACAGCCCCTGTAATATCCAAGTCCTGTAGTTTCACCCAGCAGTTCCTATAATCAGCATGGGGGCTGTGAAGCCAAACTTCTGCTGTTCTTCTGTATCGAAGGTTGTACTTTAGTGACAGTTGTGTTTGTTTTTAAATAAATACTTCTTTAATATTTTCTTTTACTTGCTTTGGGATCATATATTAATGCAAACCAGAAAGTGTAAAATATGCTCATAATCCTGAGAGTTCTGCTAAACCCTAACTGACACTGGGAAAAAGGAGAAGAATAGTAATGGAAAGAGCATATACTGAAGATTTTGCTTCCATGTGAATGCAATTAGAGCTTTTCCCTTAAGCTAATAGGATAAGTAACTATATGAGGAAATCCACAGACACTGCAAATGTGCAGGAGGGAGAGAGTAGTGTTTGCTTGGTGTTCAATGGTCCATGTGTAATAAGCTGGCAGTTCCATCTAGTTCCTACTGGACAAATGTCTACATCAGAAATTCCTGTTTCTCCCTTCCCCCAGCTGCACGTTTGGAAGTTTCAGCAGCGAAGCCAAGAGCTAAATTAAGAGAGACATGGCTACATTTTCAAAGCTATTTTATTGTCTGTATTTTATTGTTTCTGTAGATAAAGATATGAACACAAATCCATTCCTTTTGCATATATGGCTGTGCTATTCAGGATATCAGTTAATTTCCTGAATATCTGCATCAACTCACATGCCTTTTGGCAAATTATTCCAGGAAATCTATTCTGATATTTCTAAACTTGATCTTCTCCTAATAGCATTTGCCAGCCTGATATAAACAGATTAATACTTTGTCTCTTGAGAGTAAAATAATTTTTTAGAATTTTCAGTAGTTACTCTGATTTCTGAATAATAGAGAATAAATGATGTACAGGATGGATCATAGCTCTAATTAATTTTTTTAAAAGATGTTGAAATGATCCATTAATACTGGTAGTTCTACAGAAAATGTAGCATATCCATAGTATAACACAAACAGTGAATCTGTGGTAGTTTGGAATGGCACAATTATCATTGGCATTAATTTGGAGTGTCTTATATCTGGATTTTGCCTACACAAATGCACTTCAAACACCATGTTGACATAACCACTGCAGCAAACCACATTTACACGTGTCTCCCACAGCTCTGCACACAACCAGCAGGAAACTGTCACTTTTACTTTGCTCCATAATATTTTAGTTTGGTCTTGGCCAGGACACAGACCATTCTTTGTAACAGACAAGATACAAAACATAGAAAAGATTGCCAGGCCCATTCCTGCCCAGCTGCAGGGCTTGGGGTGGGAAGGGCAAGGAACTTGGGTGCAATTAGCCAGAAGTTCCCTAAAATGGCTGTGCCACCCTTTTTAGGAACTGTAGTGAGCACCAGGGAAGAACAGGGGATCACTGAAGTTGTCCTTGTAACAGCAACTGCAAGTAGTGCTTTGGTAGTGCTTTAACTCTCCAGGAGCCAGGATGGCTGACTGAGCTTTGAGGCTGCTGTAAAACACATTGTGACAAAAAAAAGCAACCCAGAACTAGGATGTATGTTGTGAAGACATGAAAGACTTTTCTGGTTTTCCTTTAGCTATGGACTAAGGTTAGTGGCAAGGAGCTGTAAATCCTACAAACACAGTGATATGGATTTACACCTCAGCAAAAAAAAAAAAAAAAAGACAGGAGCATTTTTTAATTTCATTATTTTTAAAATCTTGACATATTGGCAAACCCATACAATTTAGAGAAAAAAAATCTTAATGGAAAGGTTCTTTTCATATAAAAATGTTTCAAGCACTGTATATGTTCTTCTTTCTCATGAGACAATGGCTGCTGACTCTCCAAAGCATTCTGTTGCAGCTAAAGATTCACAATTCTCTATTCAGTCTGTAAATAGCTTTGTGCTTGTTATATCCTTTTTTTTTGGCCTCCAATATTCTTTTTAGTGCCTACATGAGATCCCTGTGCATCTGATATTACTGATCTAACCTAGAATTTATACTTTTTCCCCTCAGTACATGCAGGTTTGAAACAACATTTATCATAGTTGGAATGGGGGACATTAGTATCATCCACCCTCTTATTGCTATAAATGGACCCTAATGTTTGAAATGTGTTTTAATTTGTGGGCAATATCTTGCTAACCTGACTCCCACTTTCTTATAGAATTTCATAAACCTGAATGCCACTCTGTGCAATCTCTGCCATTGTTTAGATGCATAGTGACTTGTCATGGCATCCCATAGCAACTTCAATTAAACCATGCCACTTGGCTTCATCATGCTTCCCCCAAAATATCTTTGCCATCAACACTTCTCAGAGTGCCAATTCTCCTGAGCTTTCCAGAATTTACAGGTCACAGGTAAAACAGCATGTTCCCTGCAAATGTTAATGAGTTTACAAACTGCTGAGTATTATAATGATAAATTTGATCATATTTCTCTCCTGACTTTACACAGTCTTGGCACTGCAATATTTTTAGCTTATATCTGCTCTCAAAGGGCCCAATCCAAAACTCATTGAAGTCAAGGAAAAGAGGTGTATTAAGATTAGCAGCTTTTGATCAAGCCTGAGACAGTCAGTGCCATGAAAACATTATCTGTGCACATCCCTTATATGCAAGTGACATCTCCTTTCACCACGGCAAGTTCCTGAATCTCATTTTCTTTGCAGTTTTCTGCCTGATCAGGGAATCTATTAAGTCCAAGTAGTCAAGGCAGCTGTCTTGAGTCAGATAATTTTCAGCTTCCTACATAAAGGGAACTAATATAATATCTACTTTATGCCCACCTCACTGTCATAACTCACGTGGCATTGTGGAGGGCTTTCAAGAGGAAGGGCAGAATTCCAGCAGCAGTGACTTCTAAAGCCCTGTCCCTGCTTGTCCTCTGCTTCTGCAAGAGACTCCCTGTCCTGCTTTGACAGGTATTTTCACCAACCTTCTTGGGCACAGTTCACTGTACAAAGTAATTGCCAGAGCTCTTAAATGTATCCTTCCATACCTGAAAGGATATACTGCAGACTGAACAGGAGAGAAGGTTGCATTTCTGTTTAGTGTCTCTGCTGATACAGATATGAACAGGGAACTGCAGTCTGATGTCTTCCCTGGGCATTTTAGTATGTTTACAGATAGAAAGCTGACCTTTTTATTTCAGGAGGGTGTAGTTTTCTTGTTATGGTGTATGACAGCATTAATATATAACATCTGAAGTGCTAGTAGCCAGACCTAGCACTACTTTTAGAGGGAAACAAAACTGTTTACACCTGCTTTGGTGGACAATCTTCCACAACAAATTCACTTAAAAATACAGATGAGATGACCAAACAAACATTTTTCAGATGAGAAACTTCATGCAATACAACCCAAATACTGAAAATGCCTAGTGGTAACATATCAACTATCCTTGTCACTGAAAAATGTGTCTTAAACACCAAGGCCCCTTAGGTTAGTCTTCCATCAGAAGGACACTCAAAATCCCTAAACTTGTAAAGAATTGTTCACCGCTGCTTGAAGCTATTAGCACACATATGTGAAAAAGTATTATTCAATAGTTCAGTCAGATGCTCTCAATTATGTCAAACTCAAATTCATGTGACCTTTTATGGCATAGGAAGTGATTTAAAATCTGCCTTGCCTCTGACACTTAAATATGAGGAAAGTATACCATTCATTTATTTACCAAGAGAAATAGAGATTAATGGAAGATCAGCAAAGTAAAGCATACTTTTACAGGAACAAATCAAATTGTTGGAAAGGAATGAATAAATAGGATTGCTTCTGGCTTATTTTTTTCTTTTCTTTTTTTGCAAGTCATTAAGTTTACTTCTACACAGCTTTCAGACCAATAACTAATTACAGGTTACTGTAAGCACCTGTCACCCCTGCCAAATAAACTATTCTCTGTTAGTGAAATACAATTTTTTAAGGGTTTTGGTATCCTTCCCTCTTCCATTCCACTTAGCTACGACGAAAAAATACAAAATTAACCAAGTCCCCAGTACGAGATAAAACTAGAAATACCTTTTCTGATCTCTTGTATTTTTCTTTCCTCCAAAGCATATGCTCTAGTCAGTGTAATATATCACGTAAAAATTCGATGTACACTCCATGTACTTTTAAAATATCTAGTGACATGGCTTTCTGACTTTTTCAGAGTGTGGGATGAATGTGGAGTGAATTCACAGGAAAAGCTGTATGTAAGATCTCTCAGATTATATTCACAGGTTTACCTTATTTTTTATTTACAGTTTCCCTGGCCCTTGGTTTTCTTTTCTCTCCTGCTGTCTGAATTCAATATCAAATAAATTTGCAATCCCACAATGTTGCTTGAAGCTTTAAAAAAATGGACTACAGCCAGTGCCAATTTTGGGCAACTATCCAAAATTATGTACCAGCCACATAGTGCAAAGTAGATTTTGTTACCTTTGTATCATGTAACCACAAATTTCCTTTTATTCTCTCCATTCCCTGGAGGAATGACCTCCTTGTCTGGGCTATCCCCAGCTAGGAGATGAGCTAATTTTTACTTAGTTTCCTGACATGAATTGTGTTTAATCCCAAGCCTGTTGAGGGCCTGCACAGTAGTTTCATTGTACATCATGTCATGTTTGGAAATGTAAAGCATAAGGGCTGTGTAGCATATGGTGCATGGTCCTTTTAGCTCTTTGTTTTGATGGGGAACTTTAGGAGAGTGGTATTCATTATTTTCTATTTGAATTAGAAATTTCTGTCCTAATTTTGGAGACGTACTAGAGCCTGTTTGCCACAGTTCTAACATCTTTAAAAACAACTTAATTGGGGAACTAAACAAGTCAGCAATGGCAATGCTGCCTGTTTCAGACACAGTTAAAAAGTGTGTTTTGAGTCTCAAAATCTTATCATTTGCACTATACCAATCTGTAAACACAAAGGAATACAACAAATATAACCCATTGTTCCAACATACACTTAAAATGTAATGTATTGTGCAATGAATTGTTTGAGTTAAAAACAGTGAATAATTGCATTTCATGAATGATCAGTGGATTTAAAAATATTTTCAAAACAACGTTTTTATATCGACTTTATGCAGCAGGATAATCACATAAATAGGAACATCAAATAAGCAGTTTAAGGCCATATAACACGTACTTCTCAACAACTTCATGGCTATAGTTTATTACGCCTGTGACATTATCAATTAAATGTTTTTGCCTACAGAGGTCATGATAGTGTTTTCAATATGTAATATCAAAAGAATTACAAAAGTGAAGAGGCACAAATGTTTCTCAAAGGATTAAGAGACTTTTCAGAAAGTCTATAGCAAGTCCATATCTAATAAAATCAATAGTCAAATGAACTTCAGACACAGACCTCTAAGATTAGCTGGCAGATCCTCTACTTCACAGGAACTGATCACGGCTTTTTTAAAAAAAATAAATCCATGAATCTCTAACATTTCAGCAGAATATTGTTGTGAGTTAACTTTATGTAACCCAAAAGTATTTCAGCATGTCCAATTCCATATTATATGGAAACGGTGAACATAATCCATATGCTGAATGTCTCCACCCAAAGCACTTACATTTCTGCCCAGTGCTTTTCAAGAAATAAGCTCTTTGGCCAGAAGTCCCTGCAGAACTGCTGCTGGCTCACAGGGAGTGTGCAGGGACCCCTTTCAGCAGGTGCCAGTGATCCCCATATCAAAAAGCTGTTCAATATGAGGTAGGTCAAATTAGGAGAGAAGTTGAGCTGGAAGTAGGAAAATAGACTTTAGGAGTAACAAACCCAGTGTTTAAGCTGGGTTTAAGAATGTCATCCTGCTGATATTGTGAGTGCTTCTCCAGCTTCTCCTGCAAAGCTAGGCAGAACTTTGCTTTTGGTGTAGATTTTGTTGAGGACTGTGAGGAGGTAGAGTATGCCTTCCATTTACAGTCCACCCACAGGTTTAGTTATTGCTCTTTTATTAAAGGCATGACAGAATCATTAACTGGGCAAATTGTTTTCTTACGTCAGAAGAGAGCATCATGTTGTGATGATTCAGGGGTGAGTAGCAGCCCTGCTACTGCCCTGCTTCTGCTGCTGGGTCATTGCCTCTTTATTCTGGATCACAAGGTTTTGCAGTCACCTGTTTCCATCATCCTGCCATGAGACTGCAGCAGTGTGTGGTGCTCTGGGTCTCCCACAAGTCCCTCAAAACTGCCCTCTCATACATCCTGCAGTCCTGTTGTTTTTTGAACAGGCAAAACTCAAGGTTTCCCACCCTGCTCCAGCTGTCTCATGACTGCTGTACCTGCCAGACACCACACCCTCCTCTACAGCCCTGTGATTACAACAATCCACAGTAGCTCCTTTGAAATGTGCACCATCCCTTAACACAAAAAAAGAGAGAAACCTGGCAAAAATATTAAAACTATGCATGGTATGTGTGCCTGGCCCATTTATTTTAAGACTTCGATGACCCACATGCTTCAGGGATATCCCAGGAAGCTTGTGGTTCAGGCAAGTTGTATCCTTCTATTCTTTGTGGCTGTGGTGTCACCAGAGGATATTTTCAGCAGAAACACTGCTCAGAGTGTGCTCATTTCAACCTCTGGCCATTGCCTTTTCCTGCCTCTTTACTGAAGAGCGTCCCCCTCCTCCTTCCCCCGGCTGCAACCACATCACTGCTTCACTTCTGACTCAGAGACTGTAATGACTTTAAAATAACTTTGCAAAATATCTCTGTATCTGTAGTTAAAGCCAGATCAGTTCCCCCCATCTGCCCTCAGTGTGGCTTCACAAAAGGGGGTTGGAAGACCCCAGGGGCAGCCAGGTACAGCCTGGGGCCATGAACAAGCTCTTCTGTTGGCATCCCTCCACTTTTAGCTGCAGGCATCATATTTCTTCTGCAGACACAGGCTTTGTTTTTAACAATTTAGTGTTCTTCTGGGTTTGAAATACGAGAGAAATAAGCCTACTAATTAGATTGTAGGCAGGAAGTGGGCACCCCTAAATTAATGGCTATTTCCTTAAGGACTCTTAGGTTCTTTAAGGACCTCTAATTTCCTTTCTTACTGATTTCCCAATAGCCCAGAATTAAACAAAGCAAATCCATTCCCATATTTCAATATACCAAGAGAAGTTGCGAAGGGATAAAGAAATTGTGTGTTAATCCCACGTTCTCCCTGTATCTATACAGACAGAACAGACTAAACAAGTAATTCCTCCTAGAAGAGCTAATAAAAGGTGTTTAATTTAATCAGTTTGTTTTACAGTCATCTTTTCTGTTTTGCCAGCCTAACACACCTAATAAAACTTTAATCTCTTCATTGTTTTAGTAATGTGAACCAGTATTTTACAAGTACTTGACTGATGGACATAGCCAAATGAACAATGTTTCTTGCCCTCACAGGGATTTTAAATAATTGTTTTCATTCTATGCCTTGAATAAAATAGTTTCTTTCCTCTACAACATGAGGAACAAACAAGAGCAATGTGATGCTGGTGGGTTTTTTCTCCCTTAATTTTCTGATATTGGCTTAGAAACCTTTCAATATAAATAATTCCCAGTATATGCATAAATTGCCTACCATGCAGTGGTTTTCTTCATTCTCCCAGGGGCTCTGCGAGGCAGGTACAGGAAAAATAGTGCTATAAAATCCCCCAAATACCCTGGTTTTTCTGACTGAAAACCATTAACAATCATCCAAATAGTGGTCAATAGAAATGAGGTTTCAATCCAAAAGGCAAAAAAGAATGACTGGGAAACAAAGTGATGTTTCTTTCACGGTCAGTGACCTTTTAGTTACAGCCAAGAGAGTACAGTGATGGAGAAAGGACCACGAGGGTTGTACACTCTGGTGTGACAACAGTTTGTTCATCAGAAACTTTCACAGAACACACTGAAAAGAAGTAAATAGTGCCCTTGCTGTGGAGCCCATGCATAAAGAAACTGTTCTCCTTGCTTTCATTTACCTGGGAAGATGCAAACGTGGTCTTTTTGGTTATTTTTGTCTTTTCTTTTGAGCCTTGCAGGCTCAAAAAGTTCTTGCATATTATACTGCTTTTTAATATATATAAAGCTACTTGATACTCTTTTTATTAGCTGTGTAAAAGATATTAAATCACCAAAAGTACTTCAATGGTGTGCATACACGCACAAAGATTTATATATAAATTTATATGAAAATAATCCTCCTTAGACTTCAAAAGATGAACTTCATTAGATTGCAGAGAAGTTACCAATCCATGGTCATAACATGCATTTTAGAAAAGATTTTTTCACAGTGTAAAGCAAAGAAAGTGCACATTAAAAATAAGACACTTCTTGCTGCTAATAGGCTCTTTGCTCCCTTTTAGTGGTACTGTAACACTGTGTGCCTTTCTTGTGAATTCAAAACTCTATCTTTTGCAGTGTTCTTAAGCTTAATGTTACTAAAACTAATCAATTTTAAGACAGCTTTTCAATTCTCCCTTTTCTGTGGACTGTCCTTTTTACAGAAAATGCTCACAATACCAGCAAAATATATAATTCAGGCATGTCAGGTAGCTGAGGAGACTGGGACCACTGGTTATTATTTAACAACTTTGCATAGCTGCTACATAAAATAAATAAATTATTTAACAGCTTATAGGAAAAAGTTAGAAGGCTCGACTTCAGTTCCTAAAATTTTTATAAGTGGCTTTATGCTTTCTAGTATGCTGAGCTTGTAATCCTATTAGTCAGCTCTCTTTTTCAAAGTACACTAATTTGAAGGCTTTTATTATTTTTCCTTGAATCTGTGGATTCTGTGGGCACAGTTTCAGGTCTATTCCCATGGGTTTGTGTCACTCCTGCAGCTGGAGATGGCATTTCTGGGAAAGCAGGTGTGTGGCCAGAACATCCCCCTGACTCAGTAATCCCTGGCTGCCAGAGCTATGTCATAGGGCTTGGGGCTGCCAGTTGTCATTATATTTAAATCCACTATTCTTTTGTGAGGAAAAGACCCCAACTTTCCCAGGCTGGACTGAAGACAGAACTACAGGGGCAGGTTTATATAGCCCATGGATTTGTTGGTTGTGTTAAAAAGGGTGCTCAGTACCAATTTAGAATACTCACAAGTGAGTTTCAAAACCCACTGCAAATGGGAATTCAATACTACCAGAGAGGAAAGAAAAGTAGTGAACAATTTGCTACAAGTCACTTGTTTCCAGAAGACCTTTATTTCTACCCTTGGATACCTAATAACACCTGGAGGGTTATTTTACCAACCCTTGCCATGAAGTCAATTATTTCAGGATTTCATTACTGTTATTTTAAAGTAGGATCTCTAAATTCCTATAGCTTATATTCTTTAAAATAATCCCATTTAAAGGACTGTGGCTTTTAGAGCCCTTTTACATAATTCTCATGGAATTAAGGTTATGCTGCCTTTTTATTGCATAGAAGTTGCACAAATGCATTGAGCAGTGTTTTAGTGAGAAATCAGAGAAGTTATAAAATATGTTTGTGTCCTTACCCTGGGGATAAAGTCAGTTAAATGATCCTTTTTAAGAGTGGGAAGCATTTTCTAGCTCACAGAAAAAAAAAAAATAAAATGACATTGCAGTAGCCATAGTATAGATCTGTGCATAATAATTACCTAAATGAATATACATTTTTAAATGCTGCATTCTTCAAAGTCTTCATGCATACAAGGTGCACTATGCAATAAGCAATATAGACCTAGAATCAAAATTTAGATTGGAAGGGACCTTCAGAGGATAGGTGGTTTGACTGCCTGCTCAAAACAGGTCTAAACAGGTCAGGTTGCTCAGAGCCGTGTCCAACACTGTCTTGAACACTGCAGGGGACAGAGAGTCTGTAACCTTGGGGGGAAACCTGTTGCAATATTGAACCACTTTTCTGCAGAGTGGCATCTTTGCAGCTCACCCTGCTGCATGAGATTCCTTCAACCCATCTCTCCAGGTCTCTCTGAAGAGCAGCCCTTTCCTCCAGCCTATTTGGTGCCATGCACATACTTGCTGAGAGTGCACTTCATCCCATTCTCCAGCTCACTATTGGAGACATTAAATAACACTAATCCCACTGCTAATCCCTGAGGGAGCCCACCAGGTACTGGCTGCCAGCTGGACTCAGCACCATTGGTCACAACGCTTTGACTGTGGCATTGCAGCCAGTTTGTCACCTATCCTGATCTCAGCCGTATCTCATGAGTTTGGTTTTGAGGACACCATGGCAAACTGGGTCAAAAGCCCTGCTGAAAAATAAGTTATGCAACATCCACTGTCCTCCCCTTCTCTACATGGTTGGTAACCTCATCCAAGAGAGAGCTAATCCCCCTAAAAAGCCATAACTTTACCAAGGAGCAAGATGAGGCCAATCATGGATTTTATTGCAATAAATTGAGTTGTTACTGTTTTACGTGCATTCAGTAAAAATGAAAAAAAATCTAACACAGAGTAAATTACTCATTAATTTAATGCACTTTAGTACTACAGGTCAGTGGCTTTGAGTATGTGAAAAAGCTACAAATAGGTTTGTAGCAAGAAACATCTCCCTGACTGAAGAGAGATGGAAACAGCACATTACCGAATATACAGGAAAACCATGAGTCAGTTAATTGCACAGGCTGTAATAATGGAGGTATTTTGCTACTACTGTGCAAAAATCATTGAAGTACTTTATTAAAAAGCAGATAAATAACAACTCATTTCTTTTCTGAGGATGTGTAAATAAGAAACTCAGTATAAAAACCAACCTAAATCAGTGTTAAGTCTTTGCGACTCATTCTGAAAAGTGCTGAGCAAACACTTACTGAATAAAATGTGCCTTACTGAATAAAATTCTAATTAGAGTAATTGAGCTTTGATAACTGCTATGTCATTAAACATAGATTGGCTTTAAACTAATTGTATTTGCATTGTATTATGATTTCTATTAATTAATGCATTAATGTTTATATACTGCAAACTCTTTTGAAGTAAAACATGAAAGTCTACACCACTTAATCTGAAGATGCCCTTTGAATACAAACCTGGCACCACACAGTGGAAAAGGTCCCTTAAAGGAATATGGTTCAGATTTTCCCTGTTTATGACTAAAAGCAGCTGAGGAAAGGTGACTGTTGACTTTTGGGCTCCCTCCGTTCTGGGCAAGGAGAGCTGTGGCTGCTCTCTGCAGTGGCAGTCAGGGTGTGCTGTGGGCTTTCTCTAACTCATGCCATCTGTACCAGTCCTGCAGTGCCCGTGATGCAGCTTTACTAAACTGCCTCCTCTGACTATACCAGAACCACCTGCCAACCCAAACTAGTCCAAACCAAAGAGACAGGAGCCATACAGTTGTACTGAACACATCATAACTGAGCTACGTAATGCACCCCTTTTTGTGGCACTGAGAATGAGCACCAGGAACTCACTGCCAACACAGACCTCTCCATTTGGGCAGGTCAGGAAAACTAGTCCTTAGCAATGCCAGGTTCCATTGCCAAGCCTTTTTTCTAGCCCTTGGCTAGAAAAAAAAGCAAAAAACCAAACAACAAGTAAACAGCACACTGAAGCCCCAAATCAGCTTTAAGCAGTTTTAACCTGCAGCAGAACCTGAGGCCGTGTGTGTTGGTGTGTTCAGGATGGCTACCAACAACCAAGCATTTGCTCTGGGAATTCCACTTTACACAGAAAGCCTCCTTTCGTAGAGCTGGTCAGGCCTCATTTCATTTCAGTTCTATTAACAGACAATAGTCAACAAATGACCATAAGAATTATTTGTCTGGTTGGACTCAGGAGCAAGAAGCCTGCATTTCTGTTCTTGTACTTCTGGCATATAACTTACCATTGCTCTTTGACCAAATATTTACAATTTCTACTACAAATTTACAGTACAACATAAATAATAATAATAATAAAAAAGACAAACACTAATACTCTTTTCACGGTAATATAAGTATTTGGGAAAAATTCTGAGTTTAAAATCCACTTTTCTATTAAAAATGATTGCCTAAAGCCTATTTTCAGGAGTTTGCCTTTCCAAATTCAAGTAGACTAAAAAAAAAAATAAATTGATCAATTGTATGTCAGCTGACCATTAATTTTATTCCATAAATCAAATCATCCAGTCTTCTGATTCATGTATGTTGAATATTCAGCAGCTTCCCATAGTTCTAGAATGGAAGGTAAGGCTATGAAGATCACTTTTTTCTTAAATAACTCCAAACAGCTGGAAATCTGAAACTCCCTTTGTCAGACAGTAGCACACAGCCAAGAACTTGCAGTTCCTTACGTGCTACAGGACAGCTCTCGCTGGTTCTGTCCCGAACACTTGCTGGTGTTCAGTATTTCTGTTAAGCCTTTCAAGATAACCCCAGCTTAATTCACTGATACCACACTAGTACTGATATTTGGAGTCTGTCTTTTTGCTTAGGCATCTACTGGAAATATTTTACACAATGTGACTAGTTCTCTGTAAACTCAGATCAAAAATAACCCTCTGTGGAGGTGAGCTTTATCTCCAGGGTTTGGGTCAAAGCTCAGTGCGAACTTCTCTGCAACCTGGGGCTTGCAGAGAGGTTTTGATTTATACTCAGCTGGTATTCTCAGCCATGTGAGATGAAATGAGAATGGTTATTACTGTCACAAGTGATAAAGCCAAAGGTAAACAACAGAATATCTTGACAAAGCAGTGCCTTATTTACACTGTTTTTGACTTCTGAGTTTTTGAACTTTCATAGGGAAGTCTAACTTATTCAAGCCACTGCATAAAGTGCTGAAGAAATGAGGGGCACCCCTGGCTCCCTGTAAGGAATGATGCACTTAGGCATGCAGGCATGTCTGGCAAATCCCAGGAGAAAAGTATGGAGGGACACAGTGCTTAGCAAGTCTGATGCCTTTAAGGTATGTTGAACTCACAGTGCTATTTCCTGCTCTGTGTTCCTTCTAGCATGAGTTAGACTGACTGTGGACTTGACTTCCTAAGATCTGCAAATCTAAGATGATATGATAAATCACTCTTTTTCTTAGATAGTATTTGTCTGCATCTCCAGGCAACTCACTGGTAAAGAAATCATGAATTGCCAGATGGGTATGAGTACATATTAGATGGAGTTGAAGTGGTGGAATCTTCAAGTCTTACAGTATTTTAAAAATAATGTATCCAGTGGTATAAGCACACCTTTCATACCTACTGAAAAACCAGGTTACCTTCATAACAAGACTTCCTTTTCTAGAGTTATCCTCTACATTCCACTAGAAAGCTTTGCATAATTGTATATTACCGGTTCTTTTAAACAAAAAATAATGTTCTTTTAAACATTATAAAGTAGTTTAAGTGTAATGACTTATTTTTACTTTTTATACTTTCAACACATGGCAATTTTTTGAAGTACTGTTTGTCTAAGACAGTGCCAAGAAGTTCTTTTTCAAATGAATCTCTCTTCTATGTCAGAAACACAATGTGTGTTTTACTTAGTTTAATTATCAGTGCAGTATGGGTGTCTATCTAAATGATCCTTCATGTGTTCTTCAAATATACAAATAGCATAATCTTGTTTTTAAAGACATATTTACACATACTATGTCAGGATAAAAATGTGTTTTACTGCAGACTCATGGCAAACATCAAGTCTGTCTCCTACTATGTTCAGAACAACAACTCGGTTGACACAACAAATTTGAAGTTGTGACTAAAGAAGTGCATGAAAAACCTGTGACAAACGTAGCTTATACACCATAGATGTAATAAGTTATCACTTTTTCATCAGGAGCGAGGTTAAACACTACAGATACTCTTCTACATCCCTTACGCAAACACACAGGGAAATCTGCTTTCTGGAGTGTGTGAGGGTCTGTCAGTCAGATGGATACAATTCTTCATAACAAATAAAAACCTCCTATTTCGGATGATCATTGTAACAGCAACATGGGAAATGTAAACGGTCTGTACAATATTATACAAAGATTAAAGGTGACAGAAATATATTCAAGTTCAACAGATTTTCTTATGGTGAAAAAAACTCCGTGTAACAGCTTAAGTCCTGAATACAATGTTTTGTGACAGAAATTTCCTACAAAGGAAAAATTGGAGGAGGCATGTTTCCAGTGTGGAGTGCATACATTTGACATACTGTAAAATTCACAAGTATTTAACTGTATTAGTGAAATATGTGCAGTGAGCTCTCGGTGGCTCTCAGCCAGTGTCCTGTCTGATCAGGCTGTTTTGAGGGAAATGTTTCAATGTCACAGGCAGCCTTTGCTAAATGACTGTAATCATCCACACCCATCTGATTCTCAGTGACTTCACTGGCTAAAGCACTATGTGGGATATCACCCTTTGGGCTTTGCTCACGCTGGAGTTCCCCTCACATGACTCTGCTCATTTGCAAAGGCAGGTGAGGATCCACAACCTGTGGGAGCCTCAGCTCTTGTCTAACAGTTGAAATTTAACATTGACTAGAGAGAGAAAACTATAGCTTGTCAAACAAAGCTCAGTTGAGGATAATTGAGTTTGCTTCTCAAGCTGGATCTTCTGATAAAAGCCTAATTTCATCAAACCTTTGGGCATTGCACTTAACTTGGTGCATGTCTGGGAGGAAACAAGAACATAACAGCTTATAAGGAAAATAATGTTCCTGCCCATAGATTTTCTGTCTTTTATTAAATGTGTTATGACTGGTGGATTCAGATATATTGCTTTGGAAATGAAATTATTTTTTCATATCAGTATTATGAAAGAAAAGTAAGCAGGATTCATGAGACACTTTAGAAGATTATTTGAGGCAGACTGATTAGTGTATCAGTCTTAATTAAAATATATATGAAGTAAATAATATGAAATATTAATCTGTTTTTTCCAGACCAAAAAATCAATACACAGACTGGAAGTTAATATTTTCTGTGCACTTATGTCAAGAAATGAAGACAGCTTTATGTAGTTTTAAGGATAGTTCTGGAATTTGTCAATTAAATTAAAACAACCCAAATCCTATTCCTCCAAAATGAAAGCATGAATCTTCAGAACTAAGCACTTAACTGCTTTTTTTTTAATTGAATTTTTAAATATAATCTATTTTTCACTTGCTACTTGCAATGCTAAATAAAAAGCGTAAATAATTTAATTTAAAAATTAAATTAAGGAAAATCAATTTGTGACAGATTTATGAACGCATGTAATGGCTCTTAACAAAATATCGAGGAGCCACACTTCTTATTTAAAAAACAGATTTTTTACATGATCAAACTGAATGATTCCAGAAATATTACTTGTTTTGTTTTATTTCTCTGGTTCTTGGTTCCCTCTTCTTACTGACCCACTAAAACCATATCCATAAAGCTCAGCCCTGTGTCATACTCTGCAGAAGATTCTGATTCAAACACGGAACTTCCTGATGCACAGGGAAGGTATTCTCCATGCTTTAACTCTTAAAATTGCAGCCTATTTTTTACTCTTAAATTCAGGAATGAAACTACTTTCACTTGTGTTTCTCCTGGGCACACAGCAGAATACAAGTTTCTGTCCTTGCTCTCTGGGATTATGGAAGCTATGCCCCAAATATGTTGGGGTGCTCTTTGTGCTCTCCTCTCCTGGCACACCAGTGGGACAGCAAACACCACCCTACCCGTGATACAGAATGAGTGGTCTCAACATGCAGCAGAATTTTGCACAAAGAGAGCTAAAACATTCGAGTTTCTAAAAGACAGTGTATGAACCATTAACTGATAAACATGATTTCACTCTAGCTTGAAGTGGCAGAGAAAGTGAGGCAGGAAAATGCAGGCAAGCTCCCAAATAGGAAAGTAGAATTTTTCAGCACAGACAAAACCCTTAAGCCTGAACTCTACGAGTAAAGAGAATGAACTGAGAATAATTTTCTGGCTTGAGGTCAATGGTATGGCTGATCCCATGTCCACACAGCCAACTGTTCTCACTCCTCAGACAGAGTGGCACCATCCAAACTGCTCGTTGGGAGCAGTTTGTGACCTGTGCTGTCCCCCAAGCCATGCCCAGACACGTGGTTGGTGCTGCTGCCCACGGCAGATGTGCAGGGACCGTGCAAGCTGTGAGCACTGTGACAGTGGGGTGCTGATGCCACGGCCCAGACTGAGCCCTGCTCCATTTACTGGCACGGTTTGATCATCTGAAGGAGTCACACTCAAGCAGAAAGGAAGTCCAAGCAGTTTTCCACCACCAAAGTATAATTACAGTAGCCTAAAATGATCCCAAGTTAATTTTAGTCTCTTAAAAATTTAGTGTGCAGATGTTGTGGCTTTCTGGTGAAGTGTCTCAAGGCGTGAGAGCACGTTGGGCCAAATTAGTCAGGGACAGCACATCTCCCATCTGGGAGCAGCTGGTGCTGGGAGATTACTCCAGCAACACTGGAGTGTTGTGGGGCTTCCACTGCCCTCCAGGGCTGGCAGTCCCCCCAGAGGAGTGACCACAGGGCTGAGTGTGCCTCCTACAACTGGCTCCAGCCCCTTCCCTCCTCACATCCAGTTACTGCAGCGTGGCTTCTCTCAAGGTCAGCCATCCAGCCTCTAAAGCACTAAGGTTTTGTGACTAGGATTTGGCATTTAAATGGCTTTTATTTTATTTTCAGGGCAAGAGTTTTGCTTTTTCTCCTTGAGTATTATTTATTTGAAAATGTCAAAGACAATTTAAAAAAAACACCCAACTTTTTTCCTCTCTCCCTGTCTCTGCATACACAGTCAGAGAACTATTTTTCACTTTATTCTCTTCTTATACTGAGGATAAGTGTACAGGTTGGGGTTATTGGTTCATTTGTTCAGCCAATTTTGCAGAAATGTCCTTGGCATTAGGGAATACATGATTCTTTCCAATCAGCAAAAAGGAGACAAAAAAGATAATCCAATACAGCATGAGATTTGCAAGCAGTTCAAGGTCTTATCAGGATTAGAGATTTTTTCTTCTTTTTTCTACAGAGAGATGTAGTGGTTTCTCAAAGAAATTTGAAATAATAAGTTATAATAGCGAAGAGAGCAGAGCAGAGGCAGTATATGATTTCCTTTCAGATTCTGATGACCTTGACACTGTAATTATGAGCAAAGAGTCCATTATTGTTATGTCTTTAAAAAGACAATAATTGCCTCTACATTTCTTGATTGCCAAGCAAAGGCAGTTTGATACTCATTTATCAATTACTTGGAAACTCCTGATACCAAGGTTAGTTCTAAATTCTGAGTTCAATTTGCTGAAAGAAAAGATGCCAGTAAATTTTCAAGCTACCAACCTTGGGCCAAGATAGGTCTTATAATAACCCTTAAAAAAATCCCTGAAACAAGCTAAGAAAACCCTCCCTGTGGTTGCCATTACCTACCTACTAACAGATGAAATTTGCTTAGGAATTACTTAGGAAAAGATACAGGAAATAGGCCTGAAATTGCCAACCATCCTTCCTTTCCACTGGTTTTTGTTGCTCAGCATTTCACAAGGTTTGACCAGGACCCAATTAATCATTTGCATTATGTCACTCCAATTAATAGATGTCATGCTTTAGCATGAAGGAAAGCCTGAAAGCAATTGCATTATGTAGAGTGAGAGTTAAAAAAAGTAGCCTAAAACCCAACCAGATCTTGAAATTAAATACTTTCTCTCCATCTCTCTCTACCTGCTAGTATCTGCAAAATTTTCTTTGAACTTCTAAACATAGAAGAGATCAATTAAAAGGCAACATAAACAGAGGTGGCAGATCTTAATCTACTAGGGAAGCTGTACCTCACTTGGACAAAACTCCTATTAATCTTGAATATTGTGTGAAAAAGAAAAATGGCATTGAATGGCCTTCACTGCTCTCTTGTGCTGATGGCCAGCACAAGGTCTGTGCATCAGTAATTCTTAAAGGCAGGTTTACTTGGAGCTGGACCCCTTCCCTCCTGGCACCACAAAGTGTCCAGGAACAAATCAACTCCTGCCAAGACACCGTGTACTCCACGAGCCATTGTCTATTCCAGCAAGCTCCCCATGCCACACACACACTGCTCTATTTCAATATTTGACAAATAAAATGTTGAGCCCTTTAAATATTTTTTTAAGGCAACAACCTTAAAACGAAACAAATTAAAATAAAGCACAAGGTGGGAAGTTTTACCTCCCCTTGAATGACTTCCCGTAGTTTCCACAGCCTTTATGGATGAAACTTGCTCTTTTTCATATATTTATTGACAACAATAAACCTGCCTAATAAAAGTCTTAACCAAGCAGCTGGAGTTGTACCTATAGAGCTAGATGCATCTGCTTTCATGGAAAAGAGGGAAATCAGCTAAATGGGTTCATGAAGGTTCACTTATTTTTGAGGATTTTAAACAGAGAGAGGAACAGTGATGAGATATAAGAAGTCTTCCAGCTTTTTCAGGGCTGCATGTTTGAAACACTGAAATATATGTGTATGAAATTTTCTGATTATTTGAATCATACAGTTGAATCCTTTTACCAAAACCATGGAAATATTACAATAAAATAATTCTTTAGACACACATTTTTTGAGTTGGATACACATTTGCAACATTTTAAGTTCTTCACAATTCCTTTGATTCCAACAGCCTGACTCAAACACTTGATGTTACCCATGCTTTGGAAGTACTGTGTTAAATGAAGACCTAAACTGGAATTCTTTGTCTCAGAAAGACTCATCCAAGCTTCCATTTATGAATTAAAATAGATCTTACCTCAGCCCTTTCTCTTCTGAGTGACAGAAAATCCCTTTTTCTGCTTGTAAAGAGACTGGTGGCAGAGAAGTTTCTGAGGAAATGAAATGGCAAGCTGCAAAAAAATACAGGCCCTGTGAGGTGAAGTTCTTAGTCAAGAGAACAATGCAGTTTCCAGGTCTTCTGTATTAAGCTTTTTAGATGAAAACAAATGTTCTAATACCAGAAATAAGATTCAGCTACTGACCCTGAAAAGAAATTAAAAAATAAGGGTGGTTTCAAAGGTCTGTATTCCATTCTATAAAGTTGCTGGACTTTGCAAGCACTTGCAAATGTGAATAAGGTTTGAAAATCCACATCCTTTCCACGAACAATTACTTTTAAAAAGTTTTCTCCAAGTTAGACATAATAAGGATTTAGCTTTATTTGGAAGTCTTGACACACAAAGGAGTTCTTTCAGCTATGGTTTCAAAAGGAAGGCCTTTGAACTTGATGGAGATACATCTTTCCTTCAGACTTGGGATCAGGTTTGACTGCCACTTTAATAGCAGTGGAAGTGGTTTTACTGAGGGACTTTAATGCTACCTTACTGCAAACAGCTACAGTTCTAAAAATAAAGAATTACAACTCTTTGCAATGTGCAGAAAGCCCTAAAAATAGTGCCTTAAAATTGTGAATCTGAGCAGATTTGTGTTGGTATGCATTCCTCTCATTTGGAGATACTTGCATCCTTCAGGATTTGGGTGCCATATAAAATCCAGTTTTGATCCCAAGAAATCCAGAGATTTATCAGAGCATGCAACACTAAACTGTATCTTTTATTAGGCAAATCTAGAGTTAAAAACCAAAGCTTTTGCACCCATCTGATGGTCTTCAACATTTCTTTGGACATCCTATGCCCATCTAGGATCATGCCTAGGCTTTTAGTGACCTCCTTGTTCCTGGAGTTGTTTTTACCTTCAATGAGATTGTTTGTTTTCACCAAAACCTAAGTTTGGCTGCTACATTATACCACAAAATTCCATTCAGCTCTTCATGAAAAGGATTAAGTAATACAGGCTGTGCTGAAGACCTAATTCCTGTTCCTGGCTTTTCTGTCAGCTGGTTGTAACTGCAGGCAACTCGTATGCCTCAAGGGCTTCCAAAACTCTTGCTTCCCCTGTGCGAGGAGATAGGGTTTGTCTTAGTGGTTTCAGGTGGTTCCTAGAGATTAGGATTGTTTAGCTGTGCTGCACTGCTGATCATTCCCAGAGCAGGCAAGCAGTAATTAATTGATTCCATCTGTATCTACATTGGGGTAGAAAGTGATTTATAATGACCATTCCTACAAGGCAGCAGAGGGCACATGATGAACAGTTCAGCCCTGATGAGCCAAGGTTGTGTTGAGAGACTGACACAACTGACCAGGCTTTCCATAAGAACATTAATATATACGTGTTAACCCACTGCACTGCACTTGCTACAGATGGAAGTTTGGATACAGAACATACATGTAACCTTGCTATGCTGTTCAGCTGTAAGAATTACTTCATGACAACATTTGTTCAAATGCAGAGTCACCCAAAATAGTATCTGAAACTACTATTGAGTAATTTTTGGTGAGAAGGTCACATCATCTCAGAGAAGTGAAGCACTTTCTATTAAGGTTTGCCATTTAATATAGAACCAGAGATTCTCTGCCAGCGACCTATTTTAGGAAACCCAGAGTGCAAGGTATTACAGTGCATATACTGAAGTTGTCTTTCATTACTATTTTTGGAGTACCTATTATTCTGATAGGTTATTACAATTACATATTCCTGAAAGAACAATGTAACTTCTTCTGACTGCTGCAAAAGTTTCAGTATTTACTGTAAGTAAGGATCTTCTAGAGATCAAAATTCAGACTGTTCAAATCTTGGTCTCATAACTGTCACTATACATGGTCAGAGTCATGAACCATATCATGCAACATTCTTATTCTGAATCATTCAGGTGATGTAATGGCTTCGTGGGATTTGCATAAGTGTTCTCTGAGTTAGTAGTTTTGAAAATTGTCTTCTTGACATTGAAGGCCAGCAAAGAGTCAATCAATTCACCTGCTAAATTCATAAACAAGATCTGTGGACAGTTCCTCATCCATAAGGCAATTTCTACAGTATTGAATTTTGATGCATTTCATTATTTGTTTCCATAGGATAAATGCAGAATTTTTCTCATCAGTGATAACAATTTTTCCTCAAAGAAAAATTTGCTGGGATTAGTACCTAAGTACAGTCAGTGGCCCTAGACTGATGGGTGAATTTTGCCTTGTGAAGGTAGAAATTTGGTTTGATATTTTAAATGTGTCTTTCTGAATATTCTGTACATTCTACATAGAAGTCTAACCAATTCTGTGTGGATTCACTGGATCAGAAACCTGCTAAAAAGAGCCAGGTGAAAATTTGATACTTGAAAGCATGTTCCCTACGTGAAAGCCCGTGCTCTGTCTTTCACACAGGCAAACAGAGCTCATTCTATTATTTAGCACTATCTTTCAGTCCCGGTACAGAATAGGTGACTGTAGTATTTCAGTGTAGACCTATCTATAATTAAAATAAACTTGCAAGTAATCTACTCTGACTATGCTGTAGTAACAGCTGTCAGATTGAGCAGCACTTTGTAAATCACCTTCTGTTTAATGTGCAAGTGTTAGAGTTATTTATAACTATGCCATATAAACGTCACAAAGGATGTTTGGTGATTCACAGATAACAAAGAACATAGTGTGGGACAGCCATAGGAGAGAAAGCAGCATTTTTTTTTTCAGACAAAACCATTTGGAGTTCTTCACACTATTCCTGAGCAGTCCCCAAGGGTATCAGCATCACCACTGGATTGGATTTCTACTCACTTTGCCTGAAAACCCAGCTCTGCTGAAGTTAGCAAGAATTTTGTCCTTGTTTTTTGAAGAGTCAAACTTGCACTAATGGCTTTATGTGACAATTAATACATATTATTACACAGAACAACTGAATGGAAATTTTAAGAGTGGCAGGTTTGCATCAAGTGCAATAAGTGCCCAGGTTTTATCTGCCTCTGAACCATCAGGCACTGCTCGCATATATGACTAAGTGACACATGTACTATTCTGCTAAATAAGTTCTAGCAAAAAACTGGCCCAGGGGTTCCACCAGCCTGAGGGGAAAAAGGCAAACTCACCTAAAACTGTGCATAGCAAACATATTTCTAATTTGACAACTCAGATCCCTTTAATGTCAGGATGTGTACAAAGTTAGTAGAATTTAAAAAAAAAAAGTCTGTCAGAATATCCTAGGAAAGGAAGTCCCATACTATTTTAAGCTTGATGAAGCCCAGCTTTCCTTCTTTCAGCTTTTTGACCAGAAAAAAGATTTGCTCTGTGACCTTGACACCACTACCTAGAGAGCTGACCTTTAAATGTATAAGATAATTCAGGACAGGTGTTTCCTCAGACTTTCAAAATATTTATGCCACTGACTCCATAATTATATATGTTGCTGACTGTTGGGGAAGGGAATTTAACAATATATTTAATATTTAATCTGAAGGCTGCAGTTATGGTATTGACCAATGTTCCTGTGCCTTGTGACCTTAAACTTCTCTCCTGGCTGTGATCTGTGCTTTGTGATTTCTGGTTGATGATCATCATGTGCAGCTAAAATGTAGCAATTTAAAAAACATTGATAAACAAAACCTTATTTTAGCTCTATTGAATTGATTGCTGGAGATTGAACATGGAACACCTTTCTTCCTGTTTCTGGGGGCTCTCTCCCCTTCTGCTGTTTGCTGTATTCGATCAGGAATGACTGAATCTGCCAGAACTGGTAGAAATTAGATTTGTTCAGAAGCTCGTTCTAGAACTTTGGGAATGAGCTGGATTAACTAAATCCATGGACCAAAACTTTGTGATGCAGCTTCTAGGGAGGAAAGCACTTGGACTGGTCTTCCCATACTGTAATAGTAAATATATGTCTGTGTGAGACCCCCAGCCACCAGCTCAGAGCAAGTGAGTAACTCAGGACCCTGAATCCCTGAGTTAGCAACCCTTCTACCAAAGCTGCAATCAAAAGGAATAGCTACAACCAGATATGGATGTGCTGCTTTTCCAGAGATGGAAGCTCTTCTAGTGACGACTAAACTTTCAGTGCCCACTCAGCTCACGTAGAACAAAGAATAGTTATTACAAAGATGAGAATTTTTGCTTATTGGTCAGCTCTATACAATTGATCACAGAGAGAAATGTTGCAGTCCCCAGGCTCCTCATCATACTTCAGTCTTGCATAGCTTACATACTTGAAAATGTAAAGTAGGCCTGCAGAGAGGGACTCATGTATTATAGTGAATGAAAAAGCAACGGAAATGAGATTTTTTAAAAAAATCAGTTAAAAATGTTTCTAATCAATAGCACATTCATATTTACAAAACTTTAAAATCAGTAGGGCTATAACATTCTGTCACTTACAAGCATTAGAAACAATTGCAATTCCTAGCCTTGAATGAACTTAATTCTCTGTGGCTGACAGTGGTAATTTTGACTGTAATTACTGGAGATCGCACTGTGGATGATTCAAATGGCAAAAAAATTCTTAAGCCAAAAATTGCAGGTGGAAAACAAACTTAGTATTAGACCTACAATTAATTGAGGGACATTAAAAAATTCTGTATGATTTTTATGTAACAGAAAAGCTACAGCTGCATCCAGGCCTTTTTTCTTTATTTCTTTTCAACTTCAGGTTGAGGGTTTTTTTTGTTTACCCTTCTGTTTTACTCCTGTTATATAGCAGCTCTCACAGAAATCATATTACAATAAATTTGACTTTTCAAAGCACCTCTAAAATGTCATATTACTACCTGGTAGGTAATACAAAGTAAATCAGCTCATCTGGTGTAAATTTTAACTGCCTGTTGAAATAATGGCTTGTAGTCGGTCTTGATCAACATAACCACTGCCTAAAAGTTGCAGCCTCAAAAACCACCTATAAACCAAGCAAACAAAACCTCCACAGGGTTTGTAAAGGCAGAAACAGTCAATTGGATCCTCATAAAACAGACCAACCAAGTGTTATGTTTATCTAAATTCTTCACACTCCTTCTTTGAAATGAAGAGACAGTGTCCACATATCCTTCACAGTTCATTAATCTTACCAGGATACAGTGGCATATTAATCAAAACTAGTGAAAGGAATGCTGTCCACAGCTGACTGTAATGTACACGAGATGTCTCATTGCATTTCTTTGGAGAAGCATGTATATCTGGCAGAGTATTCATAAGGATTTAATTGCAAACATAGGCAGCCCCAACACTTGCCTAAATAAAAATGCAAAGTATCTTTTATCAAGAATGCCTTTGTTTACTGAAAGTAACTTGATCCTTGAGGAAGAAAAACAAAACAAAATTAAAATTCCCTGTAACACTTCAAATTTCGCCCAGGAGTTAATTTATACCTTCAGCGAGATGGTGAAAAAGAGATTAGTTGTCTCACAATTAAAGAAAAGGAAAATGAGCATTAGAAAATAAAGCTATTTGTACAGCTTGACAATTGTATATATATTAAAATATGCAACTTTGGAGTGTACCCTGGAGTTGACAGACTAACTATGATATAGAGGTTCAGGAAGAAAAATGACAACAGATTCTTTGGCTTTGCTTTTCTCAGTTTGACTGCTGGCTAGAAATCAATACCACAGCTGCCATTGACTGAGTCTTCATCGCTTTTTCCATCTTCAGGAATGAGATTTTTGAAGTTAGATCTTATCAATCATTACTTTAATCACTGGTTTGTGTTTTATCAAGCAGCAGATATTGATGTTGGAGGCTTTCAGTTTTTAATGCCGTTTTAATTCCTAATAGTTCTCTGCACTCATTGTAATAATAATGCCTTAGAAGTAGGCTTTAAAAAAACCATATGCACACTTTTAATCCTTGCAATAGCATACTCCAGACTGCACCTACTTGGTTGTATCTGGTTTAAGAAGTCTCCCTTTTTGTCTCTTCTCCTGCTTTGAAATATTTATTTGTTAAATTCTCACAGAAGCGACTCTGTCAGACAAACACTGTGAGGTACAAGGAAAGAAGACCCTATTTTCCAACTCATCAATTGTCTAATGAGTCTTAGCATTTAACTATTGGGAAATAATCAACTGATCCCCCCCATCGACAAAAAAAAGTAGAAAAATATCAAATATTACCTAAAAATCAAATCAAATTTAGTTATGTTGAAGGAAGAAATCTATGTTTATGTGCTACTGTATTTTATTTTCCTGTGTTGTTATATTTCTCTACTGTATGTTTTTCTGTTTACATGACAGTGCCCTTGTAAAAAGTGCAGGGATTTTTGCCAACTGCACATATAGATTCACATTAATTCATGATAAATATTTTTAAGAAAATCTGTATTTCAGCAAGGTGAATTTTTAGTATGTCTGGCACTGGATTTTCTCATATAATATTTCATTCATTACCTCTACAGTTTTCTGCCTTTCAGCCCTGTGGCTTATTTGTACTAATTTCATCTGCTATAAAGCTTACCTGTAGGTCCTTTGCACAACAAATGTCTTGGGGTAGCAATAAAAAATAATCTGATTCCCTTGTCTGAAATGTAAAATGTTGGTGTTGCTCCACTGTTGCCTACAAAAGAAGGAAAAAAATGAAGGTCAGTCATTTAATGGAAACAAATATTGAAAAGAGATAAGTGCTATGTTATGCCAAGGATTTGATTCTTGACAAGCTCCATTTGCTAACTTTTAAAAGTAGTGACTGAGGATGTGTTCCCAACATGTAAGCAGTGAAGTTTTATTGTTTCTCTTCCACAATCTAAGGAAACAGTTTTGCTGGTTTTGAGTTAAACTCTTTGCTTTCAAGTATCAGACAAATCGAGTGCAGCCCCATAGAACCTCACGCTCATTCTGAATCCAACACCATTACAGAGGCCATAACAAATGAGTGTTTTGGAATTAGGACACCAGAAACTATTTACCAGAGGTAAAATGGTTTGTAAGAGACAAGAGAGATTTAAACACGAGTTTAAATTACTCACAGAGAAATCCCCAGACTCTGTGACCCTCCTTGTGTTGTGCAAAGATGAACACGGAGCTCAAATGAGAGTTGGTGTCAGCACATTCTTGTGCTACCAGAGTTTTTTATTGTATCCTTATTGGCATTCTGGCTTTTCTTCCCCTCCATTTATCTAAGGAAAAAAAGTTTAGAAACATTAAATAAGAAATGTCTCAATTTCTAAATTGAAATTATAAACATATTCTTTCCGCCCACAAAGAATCCACTGGAACTTCTCCTTGGCATATTTTGGCCAAGGTTTCTTTTTAGCTTGTACAAAGAGTACCAAAGGAGGAAGGATCTGCTCTTCCTCACCAGCAGGATGACACGTTTCACAAAGTGAAAGCTGCTTAGAAAGAACACACAAGTCAAACATTTTAGATCTCAGTCAGTATTGAGCTTTATGTGCTCCTTCATTTGAGGTGAAAAATGTTTTAGAAAATAAAATAAAAAAATTATTAAATATCTATTTAATCCTGGATATCTATTCAGGAAACTTCTTGTCAGTGCTTGCTTTTAGGTGGGTCTCACATGGACCAGCCCAAGGCAGCACACTGGGACAGGGACACAGCCATGTCCCTCCTGTTTACTGTCCTCCACCAGAGCTCTGAACACCAGCCCAGCTCTGCCCCTAAAGATGGGCTACAGATCTTAGAGACTGATGCAGGGAGTCCCCACAGCCCACCATCCAGAATGCCTTTGCCTTCCCATGGGAGAGGATTAAGACTGTTAGAAGGAGGCAACGAGTGGGAGTTTGAAAGGAAATTTCATGCTGTGAAAACTGGAGCTGCCCCAGAGAGAGGCCACTTGGGAGCATCCCCTGGGAGCAGTGGGAGCAGTGGGTACCTTGGATAACTCACCCTGCCAGTGAAAGACTATGGGCTCGCTCTGGCAGTGTAGTCCAGACATGTGGAAGGAGACATGGGGGTTCTTGGGGCCACGTGTGTCTCTTTGGTGACACAGGACTTTGGGATCTGACTGAGAGCAGAGGCCAAAGGAGGGGACATTTACAGTAGCCCAGTGCAGTTCCTGCAGCAGTGGTTGGGATGGGAACCTGTTAAGGGCATTTTTTCACAGCTGGTGCTATAAAATCAGCCTTCCAGCACATCCTTTCTGCTCCCTGTCTGGTACTAGACACCATGGAGCAGGAGCAGACGTGTAACCTCCTGATGTTTGTTCCAGCACTGATTTCATAGAGCGGGGAAGGGAGAATGTGTCAGAGGAAGGCTCCTCCTGTTATCCACACTCCAATGTGTGGGTTGGTACATCATCCGTCAGCGCCTTGGGAAAGGAAGAGGAGCTTGCTGGAGATGTGCAACATTTGCTTTTGTATTTTAATTTCCTGTTCCATGTCATGCCTCTGTGTGTCTCATGGGATCACCAAGTGATCAGCCACCAACTCTGGTTGATGATCCCTTTAAAAGCAGTTTGCTGTGCTCCTGCAGAAAACCAGACAGTCTTTCAGGCAAAAGCAGCACATACAAAATATGATATATTTGCAAAAAAATGTGCCTTCCCCTCTTTGAAGCTGCCTGTAATTACATATCTAGGGAATAGTTTGATGTTTACATTTTCAAGTATGCGACTGCTTGTATTTAGCATAATATTTTTCATCTTTTCCCTTTCTTGTTGCACTTTTTGTGGTCATAAATTAAATTACATTATGTTACAAAAAGAATGAGGATTAAGAGCAAGTCACAGCAGCCCTGAAACAAGAGGCCAACAACCAGTAAGGCACTTTTAGGTGGTGGCTATGTCCCCTGAGCCTTCTGGAAGAGATGCCAGCTGGCTCACTCGAGCAGCTCCCATTCAGAAGAGAGTTTGGCTACTTCCCATGATGTCTAATGCCCAGAGGGATCCACTGCCTAGTCTGACATCACTTCTTGGGGAGGAAAACTGGCCATCTGCCACGGCCTCTGCCCCCTGCAGCCAGACCAAATGTCTCCTGCTCAATAAAGATGGCTTTGGGCCCTTGGGTTAAATTCTTCTCTTGGATTTAGGAGCATCAATTCTGAAAACCTTAGTTGGTTTCAAAGGAGATATTACAGATTTACATCAGTTTTCTTGTGATCAGAAGCCAAAGCGAAGCCTGGAGTACATAAAATAAATCCAGCCTTTTGGTCTAAATTTATAAGGTTCCTTTATAAAGCCTTCAAACAAGATTTATCCTCTAGTTAAAAATACATTTCAGTTGGCTTCATTCTTGTCAGCCATTGAACAACATCCTAAAAATCTTGTTTTTCCACTAACACAACACTTATTATTTATATATTTGTATACCTGTAAACAGTACCTCAGAAATAATTTAAACTACAAACTTACTGTCTTCTTTAAAAAAAAATTGTGGCTTTCTGATTATCCTTGAATTCATTTATTGCTTTCACAAACATTCTCCAAAAAGCAGCTATCTCTGCTTCCATACCTTGCATGTATCTGCTTTATGGCTGAGTTGTCCATTGATGTGGGCCTCCTGCTGCCTTTGCTTGATCTTCTCACAGAAATGGGCCATTCTTGAATTTGGAGGTGGTGATCTTAGAAAATGAGGCAGGGGAGTTGCTGGAAAAGAAAACACATTCTAAATGTTAAATGTTGCCTCAGAAAATCCCATTATGGCTCTGCATCTGCCAAAGGTTTCCCATCCTCCTCTCATTAAGTGAGGCACTTTAACCAAATTTTTCATCGCCATTCGTTATTTTCTAGACATCTGTCCTGAGCTCAAGTTCTGATTGACAGAAATGTTGAGCACTATTTATTGCAACACAGATGACTAATTTGTAATTTGAACATCAAAAGCTTTACTGTTTTAAACACCATGTTCAGAGCACCTCAGCAGCACACCTCCAAGTTAGAGGATACTTTTGACCTTCATCTCTGTGTGCCTCAATTAAATGCCAACCCTTATCTCACAAGACTTTGGCAAGTTAAATTAATTAGTCATTGTGAAGCCCTCAGAGACAGTGGTGATAAATGAGACAGAAAAGTCTATGAGGGAACTATTGCTCTTCTGAGACGGTTTGAACAGCAAGAAACAAATCAGGCTGGTGCCACACACAGCACAGGAAGTGTGTCACAAGGTGCTGGACAGCTTTTTGGGAGAACTGTTCACCCTTGGCACTCAAAAAGGCAAGGGGCCTATGGAAAAAGTGCTGAGAGATTCTGAAAAGCATATGCGTGAAGAATACAAGTACACCTGTGTAGAAAGTCTTAAATTTTGCCATTTTCCAATTTTTAATGATGATTTTGCAAACTTTGAAGTGTTTCTACACATAGTTATGACAGTGTATTTGATACCCCAGCAGAACAGGTGGTGACAGCAGAAAGTTTTATTATATGTAACAGCCCTTTAGTTTTCCTTTACTTTGTGACTCATATTTTCATTATCATGCTCTTATAATTAACACTCAGAAGTTTTTTCACTAATGAAACTACAAGACTGTCTCTGGTAGTATAAGAAGTAGTCTCATTAGGAATAACACATTTCTTAGACACAATACTGAACTCAGTGTATAGTTAATTATCTGTGTTTTTCTCTCAAATGAAATATATATCTTCAATGGTCTCTCATCATGCATTTCACTCAGAGCTTTCACTATGTGCATATCTTGATTACTGAGAAAAAAAAGATAATGGAAAACATCTATATTGCAAGTAAAAATACATATTTCCATTAACATAATGGAAGAGATTTTCTACAGAATTATGGCACTGTAACCACTGCACCTTTGTCACACATTGTGTAACATTATTTTATTTTTTCAAGTTTAAAGCTTGGCTATAAGCCTAAGCTAGAAAATTTAAACATGAACACTCTCTCCTGTTACCTTTCAAAAAAATCAGATTTTCTAGTGCCAACTTTAGTTCCAACTACACAAAGTTTTCTTCTTCCTAAAAGCTGGGACATGCCCTTCTGATCCAGTACTTGCCATTCCGACAGCAAAGTCAGAATCTTCTCTCCTATTCACTTCAAAGAGATTTAAAATTAATGAACTTCACAACTGAGAGTACAAGCCATTTGATAAAAATTTTGCTGCGGTTAAAACCCAGCAGAAACCATGGAGTCAGCATGGTTTTACAGCAGGCTGAGACTGAAACAAAGGGTCCCACATGCTGCTGGACCTTCGGTGCTTCTTAAGTCCACTGAAACATGTGTCTGACACTTCTGTGAGCTTGTTCCACAACCCAACTTCTCTGCTGGCCAGAAAACTGCCTCAAACTTATCTCTTGCCAGTTTACAAACAACTGGTTTTGTGCTGTCCCTTCCTCCTCTGTGGTATTTACTTTGTGGATATATTTTCCAAGAGTAATCGTACCAACTCCCAGCTTTCTTTTGTGGAGCTAAAGGAGTAAAACTGTTAAGCTGCCTCTCACAGAACAGACTTTGTGTGTCTGTTCTTTTGGGAATGCCCTCTCTGTATTTCCCCTGTTCTAAATTCAACATTTTGGTATGGATGTCCAGGACAATAGTGTAGTGAAAGTCTTTCAAGAACTTTCCATAGCAACACTGGTATTTCCCCTTTTCCAGATGCAAAACACTTCATCTGCACTTTCTAACAGTGTACTACCTAGGAAAAAGCAGGTTTTCCACAGCAGTGGCATGTGAAGGTTTACAAGTATCCTAAATTTAACATGCCCACATCTTTTGCCTCATCTGCTGTTCCAGCAGAGAAGACTGGGACAGTACCTTGAAGCAAATGGTACACAAATGGTATGCAGTGAAACTCTGAACCAAATCTAAATTCTTCTCACCACAGTCAAAGCAACTGATTCTTTATTTCAAAAAGACCAGAAAAGAGGACATACACACATAATCTATAGGAATATTCCCCTGAAAATTTATGCTTACTGCCTAGTAATGTCAAGAGCAAAGTTGTAGAAATGAGCTTAGAGAAAGCCAGTGCTATTGCTGCCAGCTGAACTGGAGGGGTTGGCAATGTTGGGGATGGGAGCAGGATTCAAGCTCCATTGCTTCTGCTAAATTTTGGGATATCAGAAACCCATGGAGCACAGCCCCTCAGGCAGCCTGGCAATAGTCCAGCTCCCTGCTGCATCAGTCCCCCACCAACACTGCCACCTGCCCCACTGGCAGCAGCCCTGGGTGGGATCCTGGGTGAGTTCCTTGTGTCTGAGGAGGCTGCAGGACTCTCTGCATCCCTTCTGTGTGACCTTGCCATCGCCACCAGAGGAAGTTTACACTTTTCTGTCATTTACACACTGAAAACTATTATTCGAAATTATGACAACTGTCAATTTTCACATAATTAAAGAGGGCTCAGTGTAGCAGAAAAAAACAATGTTTGTACTTGTGCTCGCTCATCTCTGCCCCCTCCTGAGAAGAGAATACTTAATTTGACCAGATTCTTTATGAGGAAAAAAGTGGTTCTCAGAGACAGCTGGAATCTGAACCTTCAAGTTTGAACATGACAGCATAAAAAATAATTCCTCATTAAAGACAATAAGTATCTGGTTGATGTGTCAGGTACTTCACAGTCTGAGATATTGTTAAAAATGCAACCAGCCATGGAGGTTTCAAGAGGAATCTGTATATATGCCATGCTATAGTTGATGACAGAAATAAATCCTTTACATACAATGTCAAAGGCAGAATTCTTCAGCCTACACAGACACAATGAAAAGCAGGATGATCCCAGATGATATTTTTAAGTCTGTACCACTATTCAAGATTACACAATCATTCATTTGACTTAAGAATTAATGAGAGGTGCAGAGATGAGAAGACCAAAGAAAGGAATGAGAACTTCACAGATGCCCAGTTTACTATAAATACCAAAATATTGTCTGAAAAGACCATACAAGTAAAAGAACCAGAGAACAGTGAATTTAGTGAAAAATTTGACTGGTTTTTTCAAGCCCTCTATGTCTCTTCTAAGAGTTGTGTGAAACAATTTTCCTTTGTGGGGACTTTTAACAATTTTTAACGAATTATTACAATTATTTTTATTCCTGATAAAAACTACATATCTTGCGGGTAGTAAGGGCACAATCCTGTCTTAGGGAAAGAATTTTAAATGTTCACACATTTCTTCTATGGAAAAACCCCAAAACCAAAACAGCATTCCAAACACATTTTGTTGCTGTCAACAGGTTTTAGTGAATTTTTTTTAAGTCAGTGATGATTTTGCAGAAGTACTTTTTAGTTTGGTCAGTTGTGTCACTGTCAGGGAGTGATGGGCAGCTGTGGAAGCTGGTGAGCATTGACTGGGCACTGACATGTGATACTAGACTGGCCATTTGATGTGGGGGGGTCCCTTGGCACCCCAGGAACACACATTGCTTGCCTCACTCCCATGGGGGCAGAAGAAGGTTTTGCTGGTGTGTTACAGTCAGAGGGGAGGGTTTGGTTTATTGTCTTGACCCACCTGCAGCAGTCAAGTGCAGGGCTGCCAACAGATACCCCAGACTGCGCTGATCCTGTGCTTAGGTACCATAATATGCCTTCTTTATTTCCCACCTTTTTATCACCCACTTCCTCTGCCCTGGTCTCCTCCACAACACCCACCTAATTACTTTTTTTCCCATTGCTCCCAATTTTGCTACATTCATCCCAAATTTGTCAGTTCTGATTCCCTTTCCAATGCCTTTTGTGGTCTCAGTGCTGCAGTTACCTTGCAGTGCCTTGCAAGATGTTACTCCCCCAAAGGTCTCCAGAACACCTCCCCAGTCATCTGCAGAGTTGGGCCTTCTGTTCCATTTCTCACAAAACTCCCCCTTAACCACCTGTGAAGCCCAGCCATTCTGCCTGGTGCTGGCTGCAACTTTAGTCATTTTCTCACACTCTTATCAATCATGTTCAGCACTTTCTCCTGTAATGTCCAGTAATTTTCCACATCCCATTCCCTTACCTCACCTCAGGCCAGGGCTTAGTCAGTGACTTCCTTTTTTTCCATCTTTCTTTTTCCCATCCTTCACTCAATCCAGATGGATCCTCTTCAGTTTCCCTAATTTTCAAATCCCACTCCATTATTTATCTACAAGATTCTTCCTTTCTTCCCCCTGCTCAGTTGTTCCACTTGTACCATGAATTAAGGACATAATAGCATGAATACTTCTTTCTCTTTACCTCCCCCTATCAGTCTGTTATAATCTGAAGACAGTTGCTGGCCTAAAAGAATTTTAGTTAACCACAGAAAGACTTCAGCAAAGAGAGGAATCTTGCTGTCAGACAGAAGGAAGTGCTTATCTGGAGAACAGTGGTGGAGCTCTAATTCTTTCTCGAGCCCCTACTGACTGTTCATGAGTACAGAAGTACAGCCTCTGAGGCAAGAGAAGAGATAGTATTGGTTTAAGATTAAAATTCAGGTGTCTTTCACTTGAAAGCACTTTGAAACCCCCGTTTTCCCCCATAAATGTCTAAAATTCCTGTCTCTTTGAAGGATTTCAAGGTAGGAATCCAAAAACGGACGTATCCAAAAATAACTTGAATCTCTAAAGATTTTCTTAATAACAGTGAAGTATTACAGACACATTCCCCTGCCCTCCCAGCACAGTGCAGTCCTGAGGTACAGCACTCTGCAGTCATCCTTTTGTCACTTCAGATTCCCTGTCTGCTCAGAGCTCCATCCAACCAGCGCTGCAAGCCTCTGCCATGCTGAGTGGAACACAGCACTCCAGCAGCAAGGAGAGGATCTGCAGAGGAGGAGGAGGTAACACAATGTGCTTGGAAGTAGATGTCATACCGATGGAACTGCTTGGGTAATTAAAGTGAGCAGGGAAGCTGAAGGGATAATACAGGCATCAGGATGACTCCAGTGAATTTGAGATTGTTATATTGTGTTAGGATCTGTCTTGTAATTTTCTCCTTTTCAAGTGCTCCCTCTCAAATTTATATGGTATAACAAAGATCGGAGAAATTAATTATTCAGATTTCATTAATTTCTTTTGGCTATAAGCACACGTCCTGAAAGAAACAAATTGTAACTTTTGGATGGTTTGTAAAGTTGTAGGTTTTGATGATTCAGAACTTTCAGTTGGTTTCCTACAACTTAGTCTCAACTGTGTTCCTTATGCAACCATAGATTTAATTTCTCCACCTAAATATTCTTTTCTTTAAGAATATTTATTTATTCTATTCTTTTTTTTTAACTGCGAGTGCATTTTCTTCCATTAGGTATGGATTTACCACTGCAGCATGTACTTCTTTGTGTCATGTCAAAGTGGAGCAGCCATGAGATGGTTCTACCTCTTATTCAGATGAGGCTACATCCATCTTGTCATTAATTATCCAGAGCTACAAGAACATCCCCCTTTTAACTGCAGTGTTAAATTTTGTCATATTCTGAACAAAAATGCATTAGAACCCCCACACTAAATACAAAGTAATGCTGTTCTCTCTTAAATGTGCCTGGAATTGCACTACCATCACCCTTCTTTAAATTAAAATCTCTTATTACTCTCCTTTATTTACATTATGCTGGGTGATAAAAATGGAATTGGAAAAAAAAGATAATATAAATGTTATCATCTTATCTTCAGATTCACCAACTCAAATCTGCCTCTCAGTTCTCTCAGCCTGCACAAGAGAGGGTGGTTGGTACAGTAAGGGAAATCTCCTGAATAGGATGGCTTGGATGTAAACAAATCCAGAGGCACCTAAGGCTTTAAAACTTCCTGACAGCACAGTGTTCTGAGACACCTTTCATGGGGGTAACCACTGTCTGGTGATGGGGGTGGTTGTAGCTTTGCCTGCAGCATTCCCGTTTCTTCTCTGGAGTCAGCTAAAAGCCAGATCAGGAAACTCGGAAGCGATGGTTCATTGGGAGGCAGGAAAACTGACATTAGCATTGAGTTCTGGGCCTTGGATGAAACAAACTGCCACCAGAGGTTCTAACGGCCTGGAAGCTTTGATGTAGCTGGAGCAGGGATCCTTTGTTTTCTGTTTGTAAAAAGCTCCCCAGTGGAGTTTTTGTTTGGGTTGTTAAAATCTGTTTAACTCGAAGAGCTGACAATAAGCACTTGGGAGCAAAACCATCTCTTTGAAAGTCTTTTTGCTGTTCAGCTGCATTGGCCAGCCCTGCCAATTTATAGCTCTGTTACCTCTCATGGCTCCGAAGGCCGCTTAAGCAAACCATTAAGTTTTGCTGAACACTCTGAGCACCACAGTGGCAAAATGTGCACTTTCTCTATAGCCTAGAAGACACTCAGAACAAAAACATTTTTTCAGTCACTGTTCCCCATGCCATGGCATTAGGCAGCTTGAGGTTTCTGGTTTTAGTAGTCAAGGACAACCTATGCTTAGCAAGGACTTAATTTCAGATGTATCAAAGCCCTGAACGAAGAGTAGAGCATGTACAGCAAGTATTAAGGACAGTGTTGTTTTACACTTAATGTTCCTGAGTAAGGCCACCTCTGCTCAGTGCCTAACACAACTCACTGACCAAGGTCGTTCCACCCACAGCAACTGATCTGACAAGTGTTACTCATTATTTCCAAAGTAAACTCATGAGGTCCCTGCCTCATGCTCACGGCCAGTGCAGCTGCCTCTTTCTTTTGCCAGGGCCTAAATGATGGGCACAGATGACTGGGTCACCACTGGCTGCATCTTGTGCCTTTAATCCTGAGGTAGGAGAAAGGTTTAAATGCAGCATAGCAGGTAGAGAATATGTGTCTGATAAAGTGGTCTGTGCAATCCAGGTGACTCTGTGGTGGGATACCTGCACCCCATGTCAGCTGTCAGATTGGGCACCTCCAGCTTAGGATCAAACCTACAAACACATGCCTGTGCCATCCCATTCCTACCTAAGGAAGCCTCACAGAATAAGATCTGGCATGTCTGTACAAGCAGAAAAACATCTGCTCCCAGGTGGATGCCACAGTGTGCATTATCAAAGCTTATCAGATTGAAGTGGTCCATAGTTGTGGTATGTTCAGCATAACAACACTAACAATACAGAAATAAATGATGGTCTTAAAAGTTTACTGTTCTGTTCTGAAAAGTCTTCTGGGGAATTGGTGAAATTTTGGCCACTGTGAACCCAAAACTTCTGAAAGATAAGCTCTGTGAGAGCACCTGATTCTACAAGGGAAAACACATTTGGAAGAAAGGAAGCCAAACTTTGACAAGTTTTTCAACCACCTTTAAACAACACTTGATAAATTCAATCTCTGCTAGATTTTAGACTGTGTTTTTCTTTCAGCCTGAGGCATCTAGAATAGTACCACTTCAGCCTGGCCTTACAGCCTCTCCTCCACACTCTTCCCTGCTCTAATTTACTCAGGTTGCCATGGCTAGAAAAAAATGGGCGCAGTAGAAAGGATAAACATCTCCTACTTGCTTTGCCACTAGGGCCACTTTTCCCCCTAGAAACAGCAACAGAAAGAAGGGATTGAAAGTGAACTTTCTATGCTGTAATTCTCTGTGTGAACGAGCAAAAGGGCCCTTTGAGTTTGCCTGTGCTCAAGTTCCCATTCAGATTTGTAAGCACAGCCAACTGCTTTTACTCTCCTGACAGTTACAGAACCTATTCCCACTGCAGAAGGCACTGGATGGAAAGTCACTACATAGCAGTTGTTTGAAAAAGAAACAAAGAAGGAATTTTGCTTAATAATTTTATACTGCCTTTATCTACCAAGAATGGCAGCACTTTTTAGAACATTTGGAGAAGGCAGGAGGTGTTTTGTGGGAAGTAGTAATGAAAAATTCATGAAGGATTAAAAATAGTTGGATTTTTTGGGTTTAATTCAGAATCTCTTTATATTTCCCTTAGTTTCCTTCCCTATTTTTATTGAATATAAACAAAGAACTTGTTCTAAAAAAGTTAGATGAATGAGAATGAACTAGAGTGAAATAAGAAATAAATCCAATAATTTCTGAAGTAGGTGGTTAAACTCTAGACCCTCTATCTGTACCCAGGTGTCAAAGTGATATGGTTTGTTCTGGCATTCCACCATCCACAGATTTATCCACAGTCTCAAGGAATTTGTAGGTGATAAATTCCCTGACAATCTGTCTATTTTCATTTTTCACCTGAGGAATGATGGCCTGAGACATTGTAGTTGCATTTAACTTTATCCAAGCCTTTCACCGAGCCTACACGCCTTCTCTTTCACACTGCTTGAATCAAGTGTTCCTGTAACACAGGGCTGTGGAGACTATAGGAAAAGGGATAGAGAAAATGCAAGAACAGAGATAATTGGTGTTATTCTGAATCATATTATCTGGAAGATCTCTTCAGCTGTAGCCCACTAGATGATACCAAGAGGAGTACTTAAAGTGCCATTCTCTAGTGCAGGAACCTTAACATGCTCTTACAATTATTCCTCCCAATTTACCCAGACATTTCCAAGCCTTCAAAAACACTGCAGAAATGAGGTAGAAAGGGAATAGGGAAAATACTGCCACTCCTTGAAGGCATGTAAAGCCCCTGCAAGAAGACTGCCAAGCCATGCTGAGCCAGGTTTACATGATGCCAGAGTACAGGGTGACAGGAGGATGTTGGAGAGGTAATTTCCAAACTGGTACCTCTTTCTATGACTGTACCTGGGCTTCTGCCTCATGCCCACTGTGGTTAGGTCTCAGAGGAGGGAAGCAAATTTGCCATCTTCTTTCTAATTTCCTTCTATTCATAACAAATTTTATTTGGTCACAGTGACCCAAACAAAAACTAGGTATTTGGTAGTTTCCTATAAAGTGAAGTCAAAAGACCACCTTCACTTACTAGTTCCCTGGTAACTTGTTCAAGGATCTTTGCAGAAAGCTACCAAAAAAAAAAAAAAAAAAAGAACCCTGAGTTAGGTTACTCTTTCAACCTCTAAATTTCAGAAAGGTTTCAGGGTTAATATTATTTTTGCCTGTTTTCTTTTTCTCACTATAAATACGATGAGCAGAAAGATGTTGCCATGGTGAGATTTTATAACGTACTTAAAGGCCCTTGTTACAGTTATGTACCACAGAGCCACCTTCACTTACGTGTGAATTGTAAAACACGTGAAAAATCACCCCAAAGAAGTAGAGAGTCTACTGTCTCAGATGTTCACAATACTCAATTAAAGCACAGATGTCACAAATACTTTAGCAGCCACTCTGTTATTTGGAGACCTCTGCATTTACAGCCAGAAAGAGGGAAAATGGTTGAACCAAATCAATACAACTTACACCTAAATTGTCATCATTATCTGAAGTCCAGCTTTGTAGTAAACTGCATTAGGGATTACAAATGAAAACTAACACAGAACTCTTGGAATCCAAGTTATCCATTCCTACACCACATGCTCGAGATCATTTTTGCACGGACCCATTGAAATGCGCTGGGTTTGCTCTGAGTGCTGTTTTGCCACAGCAAAAGGCAGAGCTCTGAGGAATAACTGAGGTATAGAATCCTTTTCTCAGGAAGGCAGTAGCCTGGGGGCCAGGGCTGCACTTGAGCTAAGTCTGTGCTGCTCTGAAAATAGTAGGCTCTGGAGCAGACACGGCACACCAGGCTCTGCCTCCTGTCCATTTGACTTCCGTACTGGAGCAAACCTGTGGGCACCATGCCCAGGCACTGCTGGTGGCTTCCTTGTTCTCTTGGCAGGCTCGAGTATTTCCCTCGAGTCTGAACTTGAAGGTTCAGTGCCTGTATAGCTTTTATGTCTGAGAAACTTCTGGGGCTCATCTCAAACAGATAACATGGGCTCGTGCCCTGGAATTTCTCCAAGAACTTTAGAGCACTTAAACCTCTGGCAAACCTGTCCATATTGCTGCTTGTCTGGGATAGAACTGAACAGCTCCCACTAGAGAGGATAAACTTTAATTAACATCTTTTTTAAACAAGCATTTTAAACAGACACAGTAAGGCTTTCTCACTAGCCCCAGAAAGAAATATAACCCATCATGAGCTTATCACTAGCTAAATTACAATGTCCATCACTAGCTAAATTACAAACACCATTCTGAGTCCAGTTGGGAAAGGGGAAACAAAGATCAAAATAGTCTTTTCAGAGCTGGATACAGTTAAATTGAGAAGAAGGGTGTGCGATTGCTTGTTATGTGAATGCTACTGTGGCAGTGCTATTGGAAAGAATTAACTCTGAATTTCCAAAGAAGTGCCTCTTCTAAGGTTATGGACTCAGCTGTGTGTCCACGTGAGCAGGGACAGCAGCAGAGGGCAGCAGTTCTTGCACAGGGTCCCTTCACTTTGTATGTTGCAAAGGCTTGAGAGAAAGGAGTCACAGTGACTCCCTTCCTTTGACCAGTGCTAACTCTTGGTTCCACATGATCCTTGTGAGGCAGCCAGCTCAAAATGGCCAAGGAGTGAGGAAAAACCCTGTAGTAACCTGCAGCCATTCACTGACAGAATCAGGGCCTTCCAAAGCTCCAGTAGAATTATGGGGATTTACACAGAATTTGTGGATGATGTGTGGTGGCCTCCTGTGTCAAACTAAAATCACACATTTAATGTATTGTTATCTACTTAATGATATGTCATATTGTATATATAGTCTGGAATTTACTCAGATTTCGGAATGTTTCATCGATTTTAGAAAACAGAATTTCAAGTGTAAGCAGTGCTCTACTGCTTTGGAAAAAGGTGCTAAACAGACTTACAGGATCAACCCAAAACTTCAGCACTTTGCTGATAACATTTCTAAGGTTGCCTGGGCTGTATGCTGTATTTTAGAGTTCTGAAATAGTTAAATTAAAAAAAAAAATCAAATCACTGGTTACAGTTGCTTTCAATAGTTATGAATCATTTAGTTCAAAAGCAGGTACTCAGTTAATGACTGTATGGGATATACCTCCTGTGAAGACAAACCTAAACACCAATTATTGTTAATAAGAGGTGTAGTATAGTAAGGTTAAATATTCACCAAAGGTATACAAGCGGGGTAAATACTCCTGGATGCCTGTGATAAATCTGATTTCAGTCTGGAAGCGACAGGGATTGTTCTGTTACTGCAGCCCAGTGACACGAGACAAAAATGTGCTCAGAAGTTAATAGCTAAAAAGAACAAATCTATAATTTTAGAGGTAGGGATTGTTTTACTTGTATATGCTGACAGATACAGTAAAGTCATCATACATGACTGCAACCATCCATACACAGACAGCTACTGCTACAGCTACACCCACAGGGGATGTGGCTTTGCTGCTACAGTTCCCTGGTAGTCCCAAGCAACAGGAGTGCTTCCTTGTTGTGCTAAAACTTTGGATTCTACTCAATATTTAGCATTTGGAATCTAGGCAATTACAAAATATTTTTATAATCATGCACTATGGCCTTTGACCCTCCTTCTGCTGGAATCAGTGAGACAACTTGTCTCCTAAGAGGTCCTGAGAGTCACAAGAGGTCAGATCAGATTCTACTGCCAGGCAAATATGAAGTGTTGCATTTAATAACAGACTTCATCTGACATAAATGAGAGAGCCAAATGTACCTAGGAAAATGAGAGTTACAAATCCTTTTAGTTTTCAGAAGATATGCATATACGGTTAAGGAACCCCAAATATGTTTGGAAATATTGTCAGGACATCCCCAGTCTGAGACACAACTTTTATCTTCTGTCTGTTTACTGATGATAATGGAGTGGCAATCATTTTTGCACAGTGAGTGAAAGACATTACCTATAGCAGATATGTACAGCAATTATCTGTTAAAAATTCCACATACCCCAAAAAACTCTTTTGAGCATTTAGTATAGGAATGTAGTACAAAAATTTTGAGAAGTAAAGGAGTTTCATAACAAACCAAAGTCAAGAGTACTGTCTGATAACATGCTGAGAGATCACAATAGGAAGAATAGCAATATCACTTCCCTTAATTGTCCTGATTCACCCAAATCCACTCCAATTCTGAATTAAAAAAAAAAATAATAAGGAAACGTGGCTTATAGCTGCGCATTGTTGAGTAATATTTTCAGATTCAAACACCATTTAACCCCTTCTGATTATCTGCAACCCTTCCTGATTATCTGCAACCTATGTTTGGTCTGAATAAGTCAGTGTTATAGCAAAACCAATAGAAAATTGGATTATGTATTTTGAAAGTAGCAGGAAAATATTACAAAAATTCTATCTGAACTCATAAATGCCAACTAACAAGAAGCAGAAAACACAGATGAATACATTTAAAAAAAAAAAAGAAAGATAAAGAGACAACAGTGGTTATGTTGAAGAAAACAATGCTCAGCAGAGTAGGAAGTTTTCAAAAGTTCAGAACTTTGTATTTCTTTATAAAATATGTATAAGCTGTAACAGCCCCTTCCTAGATACATGCAGCTGCATTTGAAGTACTAAACCAAGGACACTTCAGAGTTATGAGAGAATAGAAGCTGAACAGACCTTCTAAAGTGTGAGCTGACTTATTTTATTGATGGCCATGAGTTTCAGAAATGGCTGCATTGATTTTTTATTTTCCCAAATTTTTCAAATAAGTGACTTTTGAAAGGGAACCTTCCCTGTAGCAGCAGAGTTCAGCAGTTCTAGTAGGCTGAGAGAGGGTCAGTCACTCTGCTGTTACAGCCCAGGCTGTGCTGTGGTAGCTCAGACCAGTGCCCAGTGCTGCTGCTGGCACCACCAGCAGCTCTCACAGCCAGCTGAGATCTGCACAGTGTGAGAGACTTAAACAGCCCCTGGCTCTCACTCACAAACTACCCTCAAAATATGCCCTTCGTGCTCTGAGGTATCAGGAAAGTCAATTACAGGTAGGGGTTTAAACAGTCTCTAATTTTAGTCTTACATTTCCAGCTTCCTACATAATCCCTCTAACACGTACTTGACAATGTATCTTCATCCAACTGGCTGTGCATGCAGCTCCTTGGGAAGAGAAAGTGTGGCACAACCAGCAAAACAAGAAGGGACACCTCTCTCTGTTGTGCTCAACAGACCCTGTTTCTCGCTCATGCCCTCAGTCCTTCTGGAGGAGAGATGAACGTGATACCCCTTTGTTTGTTCCAGATCACAGAATCACAGCATCACAGAATCATGGAATTACAGAATCTCAGAATAGTTTGGGTTGGAAGGGATCTCTGGAGATCATCCAGTTCAACCCCTCTGCCAAGGCAGGATGACCCAGAGTAGGTTACACAGGAACACATCTAGGTGGATTTTGTATGTCTCCAGGGAGGGACACTCCATGCCCTCCCTGGGCAGCCTGTTCCAGTGCTTTGTCACCCTCCATGGAAAGAAGTTCTTCCTTACAAGATCCTTACAAGATCCTTACCAACATACTGTCTATGAAAGCCTTTCCTTCTGCTCTGTATGTCCCTTTTTATGTCCTTTAATGACCCTTTTTCCTCTGTTGTGGAAGAACAGCACCTATACAAGGACATGAAGACAAGAAGTGGCCTTGTGGAAATCATAATAGCAAAATGGAATATAAATGTGTTCCCCATTGCAAAAAGCAAATCATACTTTAAGTTTACTATACTGTTGTTTTAAACATACAACCTTTTTCAAATAGACCTGTGAAGTAACCACACACATACATGCATTCAAACAAATGCAGAGACAGACAGAAAAGAGGAACACAATATGTATGAAGAAATAAACCACTCTCTTATGCATTCATTTCTTTCAATTGCTTAGACGAAATGGAAAGCATGAGAGCCAGCACGTTATATCCCAGTATTTATGGGTGCACTATCTATTCTCACTGTGACGTACATGAACATTTCTGTACTCACAATTTCTACACATATGCATTAGATATGTGCCCTATTTTTATCCTGTCGCACAAGCAAAGGAAAAGATAAACACGGAGCCATTTCCCTGACAAATAAAACAGCGAAGACAAGCCCATTATCTCTGCGGCCATCCATCCATCTCGAGCTCTATTTGGCATAAATGGCAATGGCTTTCAATATTGCCTTTTTTCCCCCCGTGTTTTAGCAATTTTAAAGTATTTTTACAAGTGGAAGAGCGGCACTGTTTCCCCTGGTTTCCATGGCTGCGCTCTGTGCGGTTGCCGTGGGGACGCGGGGGGTGTGTGGGGGGGGCTCCGGTGCCGCTCGGGGGGCGGCGGAGGGGGGGACCCCGTGGTCTGGCACTTGGGAAGGGCGAGAAATTTAATTGAAAATTAAGTGGGTGCTGCTTCTGAAGTGAGTTACGTGCGAGTGGTTTAATTGTGCAGGAGCGCAGGAGTCCCGGCTGCAGGGAGCGGGAGGCACGGGGGGAGGAACGGGCGCTGGGATGATTCAGTGTCGGGGCAGGTTCGGTGGTGAAAGCCTTGCCCGTTCCTGTAGTAGTGCTTGAAATAAGGATCACAATGGGATGCTGCTCCCGGAACCGGGCAAGTGAGCAAAAGCGTGTTGAAAAGCATCTCAAAAAGCAGTAAGAGCAGAGCGTAGGTTGCACTGCAGCAGCCCTGGGAGACAAAAAGGCTGTGTGGCACATGTTCTGCCACTTCTGCAGAACTCCCTGGAATCAATCTGCAAGGCAAGGATCCCTCTGAGATGACCCCCGAGAAGTACACCGGGCTTCTTTTTGTACAACGCACTAAATACTTGGTACCTTCAAGAAATTTCCTCTTATCAAACAGCTGCATAGAGAATCACGTGATTCTTACTTTGCCCCGAGGTTTCTCTGTGTGCAGTTCCTTTTCTTCCACAAAGTTTTAGTGGATAGTAAACTGTAGCTGGATGGCAAACTCTGGGGGAAGACATTACAAAATCAAATGCAACGAGCCTTCAGAATGGCTTGGGACTCCTAATTGCTCCAACAATACCTCTTCTGGCACCAGGGTAAGCAATAACGACAGATTGGAAATGCTTTTGAGCAGAGTAAGGTAAAATAACTACTGCAAAGGAAATGGATAACGAATGCTGCACTAATAGAGGGTATCTCACCTGCCTCTTATTGTGAAAAAAAATTATAATACAATTTTTCATTCTTACCCAAATGGACTGATTCAAATAAGAATTTGCATTGGCTGACAACAGTCAGTATCTATGTCTCCAGTCTCCTTTTCAGGTGCCCCAGAGTAAATTGGATAGATAATTTAACCCTTACTAAGAGTTATAAAGAAATTCCATGAAATCATTGTAAGACATTATCAATCAGGATTTTGCCAGCCTTCCAGCCACCTCCTCACCCTGAGTACTGCTGCATGCAGTTGGAGAAACATTACAATACTTATTTATTTTTTTTAATTCTTGCAACCATCTCTCTAGTGAAATTTCTAGGATCTTTTGCTAATGTTGTCATTTCCACTTTGAATGCAAACTGCTCACTAGGTGGTTTCCAAAACACACAAAAAGACTGTCCCTATTTGTGCAATTTGCAAGACAGATCATTTAATCAATTTTAGAGGAATTAACACTGGACAGTTTATGCACAGTTTGGGTTTAATGTAATCCAGCATGAAATAAGAGTCAAATTAATTCCTTATCAATAGAAACCCCAGTACATTGTATCTGTATTTCTAAAGTTGGAGCTTTGTTCTTTTTATAGCTCATATTTTGGCTTTGACAACCCTAGTTCTTGGAGCAATATTGCAGATGTCCTCTGTGCGACATGACCAGCCTCAAGCTCTTGCATTGCCTTTGGCAATCAACAGTGAAATAAATATATACATGTGACTCAGTATTGTAACAGTGACTGGTGTGCTAACCTCACTCATTCTTTCTGTCTGTCTGTCGTTGTTATTTCTAGGGCACCACACTATCTGAATGCTAAAAATTGTCCTTGCCAGGAGCCGAACCCACACATGCTCAGCTTCTGAAGGAGCAGTGTAATTTCTGGCACCAGAACACCAGTTCTAATTATGGAAGAACGAATCTCTTTAGAGAAAATATTTGACCAGCATGGTAGCCCCACACTTGAAGTGGGCTTAAGCCAAAACTTGGTTGCAGTCTTCAAATTCTGCTAGTTGATCCAAATTTTTTATTTTTCCTCCCACCCCCATAACTCATTTTTCCATTTTAGGATCAGGGACGGGACCTAAAATACCATCAAATACACATTTCTGAAAATGGTCTGAAACCAAGAAATATGGGATATCTGAGGATTAGTGGGCTGCAACCCAGATCCTCTAAATTTTACATAACACTCCACAAAGCTGAGTACTCCTCTGGACATTTTTTAGATCCTCACATTAGTATTTCTTAGGAATATGCTCAGAAGCCTAACTGAGAATAACAGCTACACAAAAATAAAGCAAATACCCTGTTTGGCAATAAATATAATTGATACTTTATTTAGCATATTCCCCTAGGTTCAGATATGTTCATATTTTGATGGTAATGGAAACATGAATGGAAAATGGGCAGAGGCTTGTGCTCTTATAATTTTAGTGTGCTTTAAAAACAGTTATGTGTGTGTCATTACAGAGGACAATGACTTGGCTTCACAGACCTTGTATTGCAGGGTTAACAAATTAAAGATTTTATGTGTTATAACATTTCTGGAGAAACAGACATTGTAAGTCATTTGAAGGAAAACTTGTCATTGTGTTTACAATTTGAAACCACTGAACAACATTAAATACCCAGCCTGACTGAAGGTATGGGCTCTTTCCCTAAATAACAGAGAGAAATGGAAGCCTTAAAACTCTGATTGTGACCTGCAGCCTTTCTTACAGCATATATACCAGATATCTTAAATGATTGCTTTGAAACCAACCCAAATTTTAACCTGGGTTGCAGCTGTTGGTATTTTGTAACCCTCCACGTAAAGGTCCTGCCAGTATGTTACAATGGCAGCAGCAAAACCACTTAAGAAACTATAGTTACTATGTTCTGATAACATTTGTGAGAGTGAACAGGGAAATTTTGAGTTAATGATGCAGACAAGTATAGCCTATGGGAAGAAAATTCAAATTTTGAGGTCAGGTCTAATAAACATGCAGATGTGAATATAAGAGGTGGAAAAGGAGCTTTTCTATGCACATCACAATGTATTGCCTGAAAATGGACTGAATTTTGAGAGAAATTGGCTTCCTGGGTGATTAGGAATGCAGTCTTTGCATGAAACCCACACTATTGTATTGCTATTGCACTGATAAAGTGCCTGTGTATTACTTGATACAGGCTGAAATAAGTCCTGCCTTCTTTACACACCTGCAGGAATTACCTATCCACAGCCTCAGTTCTTCAGTTTACAAGTTGCTCTTTCCTGAATTTGGCACAAGACCAAAGCCCAGGGGAGCAGATGGGGGTTACTTGTGCTGGTGCAGTGGGCTTTGCTTGAAGGTCCCAGGAGGAGAATTACAACAGACATAATTTACCTCCTTTTTTCACCTTCCTAATTTTTTTTTACCTTCATAAGTTGCCTTCTTTTCTTTCAATTCTATATGGGAAATTTCCTAGAAATTAACAGAAACATTTTCCAATTTAAATTAGTAAGAATAATCAAAATAAAAAAAAATAGTCAACAGTAAATGAGGTAAGTCTTCAAGAAGGACTCTGAATGCCTGAGGGCCAGGATTGGTATCAGGACCCCCCCTGGAGGGAATGTTACCAGCTGGCACATCAGAGGAAACTGAAAGGGATAACAAAATATTCATGGCACTAAATATAAATGTCACTCATACTGGCATTCAACTACATCAGACATGTTTATTTGTATAAAGGTCTGAATACTTAATATCTCCTTATCATGGAAATAAAATACATTTCACCATTATATCGAATAATATGTACAGCAACTCCAAACTCACTGGTCACAAGAACAGAATTAAAATCCCTTGTGTTTACAGAATAGTGTAAAATATTATGCTCAATTTTGCTTTGCTGTGATCAGTAACGGAAAATATATAGAAATAAAACATATTTATCAATCCTGATACATGCAAACACCACACTGGGCAGAGCTTGAAGTCTGGATGCTCCAGGAAGAGCAGCTGAGCTACATCAGCCAGGACTATCCCACTTTAAACAAAGCTACCCATCAGATGCAGCAGCTCGTGCAAATGTTCCATTTCAAAGTGGCTGCATAGATGGTAAAATGAAAATCAACATGAAACAATTACAGCATTAAAAAATATAAATTATTCACAGGTCCCATTCTCTTGACCATGGTTATAAGGCAATCTGTGAAATATTGAGTAGTAAGGGAGCCAATATTTTTTTCAGCAGGGAAGCAATTGCTCCATGTGGCTCTGAGTCCCTTCCAGCACTTCTACTCCATATATTTAAAATTTATTTTTTTTTAAACTGTGCAGCTTCCCCTGTTCTTCAGCACTGGAGACTGCATGAGTAATAAAATCATTACTGATGGAACAGCCTCAGCTATTACTTCATTAATAGAAATCTGCCAATATTATTCTCTATTTGCATGTCCATTACATGAATGAGAAGAAGAAAGTCTTCCAACTTTCTCTTTCTAAAATTTTAGTTTCAATTTGCCTAAATTTAGTATAAATGCAACAGGTATTTTAATTACTGACAATCTTGAAATTGCAACAGCAGGAGATATGGAGTCAAGGAAAGATAGAGAAGGGTGAGATGGTCAGAGAAAGGCAGAAAGAAAGATAAATTCACACAAATATCACTGAAGGGGAAAAAAAGAGATCAAAAACATTACTAAGCAAGTGTTTAAATGAGAAGACATGAAGTGAACACTGTTCTTCTGGTGAAGTAATGATCCATTTTCCAGTTCATACACAAGTTTTTGAAACAACATTAAGAAACATATAAAAATGAAGGATTCATTAACAGAGAGAGTTTGAAGATTCTGATGTTATCAGATATTTAGTGGAACAGTTTTTCAAACTTCCCAAAGCTATGAGTCAGATGTGGCAGCCCAGTATTTCTGGGCAGCATCCTTTGTAACTTTTGCACTTAAAAACTGAAATCGTCAGTTAGGACACTAAATGAAAACAGCTGTTTGTTTTCCATGTGTTAATAACCATTCATGTGGATTCCATAACCACATTCTATCTCACTCTTCCACACAGAAGACTGAGTAGCTGAGTAAGATCAGCAAAATCTTACATCCCTTGTAAAGAATTACATTGTATTTTACAAACAAAAAACCCACTTTGGCACGGAAAGGGAAGAAAAATGAATGTTTTTATTACCAGAGCAAGACTTCTTTTTTTTTTTTCCTGAAAGCATCAAAAATCTCTTAGAATTAGCCACACATCTGGTGCTGACACACCAGGTTAGAAGGGACTGCTGAAAGGAGCTGGCTGGAGTTCCAGTGAACAATAAGCAGACAAGGGGTTGACAGAAGACAGAAGGTGACGTCCTGAGCCGCATCTCTCGAGATGCCACCACAGCAGCTGTGGCTGTAACGAGGTGAGAGCCTGAGCAGCAGCTGGAAGAGTCATTCCAGCCCTGGCAGCCTCGGGAGGGAGGAGGGAGCAGCAGCTGGCAGGGCTTTGGTGCAGCCTGGACAGCAGCAACCCCCGGCTCCGGGGTCACTGCTCTGCAGGGAGCTCCACGGGGAACACCAAGCAAGTGAGGGAATGGGAAGTTGAGAAGACTGGGAGCTAAATCTTCGGGGCAACTAGCGTGTTATAGGCTGGTTATTGTGAAAGGACAATTCGTGTGGCGGAAGGGAAGGAAAAAGAAAGTAAAGTACAAAATGTCAGTGGTCGGACTGCCCGGGTTCAGCACTGCTGGAAGCAGCACTGGGTGATTTGCCTGTGGTAGGAGGAAGGCCAGGCCTTCACCTGGCTCTGTGTGGCATTCCCACATACTCTGACTTTAGAGGATTGCTTTTCTCCCAGTGGCAAAGTCATAGGTCTTCTCTCAAATGTACACTTTACAAAAATAAGCACGAGCCCAATAGTTCATAATTGATTACAATTCCATTAGGAAACAGCAATATCTACAAGTCTTGCATAATCTAAAGATTAATCAATTCTAAGTATATTAATACTTTTAACACTTCCAAATTCTGAGTTAAATGCTTTACAAATTATGAAATCCTCATTTAATTCCTTTAATAAATCTTGTTTACAGATTACTGTGAAAATCAGTGAAAACTAATTCACTTTGACTGTTCTGTGTGCAGTGCTGACAAAAATAGAACAAATTTCTTTTTACTATGGTCTGGAAAGTGGAGAAAAAAAACTTTAATTGAATATAATCACAATATGCTAGCAGCACATGCTATTTTCCCACTATTGATATTTTTAAGTTTGAGGAAGGAATGCCTTTTATGGGAAAGGACTTTAGTTCCATTTATTACGAAAAACAAATGTTGAATATAAACCTGGTAACATATTTTAGCTTAAAAGATTTGTGTTTTAAACACTGTAATCTGTCTTACAGTATCGATGTCCAAGACATTTACTGCATGAGTTCATCTGTTGTAATCATTTGTTGATGGTTAGTGATCAAAATACAGAAGGATTTGCCCCAGAATGTTTACAAAACCTTGGCAGCCCCTGGGCCACACAAACCAGTGAAATATTTTGATCTTGGCTCTCCAGAACCAATCTAGCAGAAAGGCAAGGATGCCACTGAAGAGTAGAAGAAACACAGAACATGTTGGTGAGTTGTTAATGACACTCAGAAATCAACAAGTTCCCTAATTCACTGGTTTTGTCTTGTCCACGTCCTTAATTGTCAACAGGCTTCTAAGAAAATGATTAATTTCTACAAATTCAAGCAAATAAGCATGCAGGATAGGAGTCCTCCTCTTTATGGGGATGTGACTGATTCGGAACCTTTCAGTGAGATTTTCTTCCCTTTTAGGGTCTCATCTAGAGCTCACCATATTCTACAGGAGAATTGTCATTGAGGTTGGTGAAACAAATGCAGCCCTGCAGTCCTTAGAGGAATACAGCACCGAGCTAAATGTTGATTATAAAACACAAGGACTATTTTCCAGTTTGGTTCATTACTGATTTTCCTTCTGGAACTCAGTTAAGCTGAAACATGCTGTACATGACATAGTACAGGGACAATAAAAAAAGAGTTTGACTATAGGTACATCGATAAACCATGAGCACTGAGCCAGAAAAAACAAATTCCATCAGCATTCTTTTCAACTTCCTTCCTAATACACGGATTAACAACTTACCTAGGATCCCAGAGGATACACAAGCCCCACTCAAAAGGCTAGAAAACAGGTTTGTCCAGTCAAAATTAACCAGTAAATACCAGTATAAATCTCATGGTGTGTGAGGACAGGAAGCTTAGTCATCTGTTTATGCTGACACTCATCAAGAAAATACCTTCCAAATCTCTCCTCTTTCCAAAGGTGTAATGTCTGCTGTCATGTCTTTCAGAAAGGAGGAACTCCACGTCATTTCACAGTCACATAGACACCCTCAGAGTACACAGATGCAGCAGACTCAATCTTCCACCTATTGTTTTCTGATTTAAACTATTCAATGATTTCAACTGATAATTTCTTACTGCCTTAGTTCCACCTGAAGCAGTTCTGTTGCTGGCACTGTGTTTATCAGAAGTACTCCTTTGGAGGGCTTCATAAGAATAGTCACAAATACATTTGTTTTCTTCCAGTGTATCTGGGGATTATTTCAGCACCCAGAAGGTTGTTTTTATAAATGAAAAAAGTATTCAATTAATAGCTGACACATTATTGTATATAGAAGGGCACAGCACACACACACAATATGTTTCCTAATTACTGCACTATTGACATCACACTGCATGTGCAGTATTACAATTCAAAAGCATTTTAAGCAGTCTCATTTTCTTCATGCTTGGCACAGCTCTTTTCTTTTGATTCCTGAAATATGAACCCTGATCTTAGGAAGTGAGGTCTGTGGACATTTCCATTGTTCAGCAGTGAGGAACAGGATTTGCATTCAAATGAACCAAAAAAGGAAGAGAAAGGGCCTACAATTAAGACAGTGCATACAGAATTTCGTTGATAAAAACTCTAAAAGCTGATGATATTTTAAAGGAATTTGTAGCCAGAGATAGAGTTCAAGCATGTTAGAACCTTTGCAGTTAAGCAGTTGACAAGATGCTTATTTTAAGTGACCCATTTGGAACCACTAGCCCTGATCAGGCTAATGCACATGGCGTGGATGAGGCTGAGAGCTGGATTCAGTTAACAAAAAATACTGACCTGACAGTAGCCTCTGGGAGAGCTGCCCCTGGTGCTGTTACTGAAATGCAAAAATTGGGCTCTGCAAACTAAGTAATATTCTGGTATTTAAAACATCTGGCAGTGATAGACATCTGTTTAGAGGAAGGGAAGTCAGAGCTTTGGGAAATAAAGGAAATAAAGTTCTGAAACTTGATGTAAAAGGTTATTCTCTCAAAAAGAAATGTTTAATCTGAGGAGAAAACTTCATGAGGATTTTAGAGGTGGGAGGAACCATTATCATGAGCCTGAGCGATCAAAATTGTCCAGAAAACAGTATTCCTTGCATATGTTTTATAAAAAAAGCATAATTAATGGGACCAAACAGTTTATTCCACCAGAACTCTTGCCAGTCACACAATCTGAGGAGAGGAGATCATTATTTTTAAAAATGAAATTTGTCCTGAGTAACTGTAAGCCTGCTTTGCATCTGAGAGGAGGAAGAGTCACTGTTGGCCTGTAATCATATATCAGCACATTGCCTGGTGCTAGGAAGAACATTGCACCAAGCAAGGACTGTGACATTCAAGGAATTGAGAAGAATTTGAACAAGAGTGTAGGCATTTAAGTGGTGCTATTTTATAATATTTTTTCCTTTTTTCTAGGAAGACACTGCTATCTGCAGCAGGCAGTGTGGTGTCTATTTACCTGTGTGCTTCTGGTGTGAGTCTGTGTGAGTGCATTCTGTTGCATCAGTCAGAGGCTATTAAACTGTCATAGTAAAAAAATCAGAGCACTATCGTTTAAAGGAGCATTTTTTTATCACTCCTCAAGTATTTTCCTTCTTCTCTATCGCCAGAAAACAGAATTCTCACATTGAGCCACCGATTTCTTGCAGAATGGACCCGAGTAACTAAAATGTCCTGATTAATTTCAATGATAGGCTGTAAGACTTTTGCAATAATGTTTTCCTTCTATTAATGGATTATATGGGCTCGTTTGACCTTCTCATGGAGACAGAGTTGAAAAGCTTTAGATGTTATTAATAGCCATTATCTCTAATTTCAGAATCTGCAATGCACATAACACTGACTGAATTTCTCTGTGATTGCTCAGCTTGTGCTTTGGGCCAGCGGTCTCTGAGGTTATTTTGTCCATGTACAGTGCATGAGAACTTGGTATTTTCTCCCTCAAATAAAACTCTTTAGACATGCCTGATTTCCATATATTGATAGTTGGAAGTCCAAGGAATAGAACCCAGTTCCCATCAGGCTTTGTGAAGCCTAACAAAAAGTAGAAGAGTTTGCCAAGGTGTTGGGGAGTGAAGGGATCTCGGCCATAGGGATTTGCCCAGAGATGCTTTTCATGTGCTTGAGGCAAAGTCTGTGTCTCACTCACTGAAGGGAGTAGGACTGGAGCCCACACAGTCCTGCCTTTACCTTGCTATATCTGCTAAATAATCACAGGTAGAGCTAATAAATAAAAAATATTACTTTTAAGAAAAATATGAAGAAAACTATTAAACACATTCTTTGATGACTGTGAAACCTCTCAGTCCTTGAGCAATCTCAGTTGGAATAATGCTTGCAGAAACCCTTCTGTGTTTCAGTTAGATCAGATTATCCTATTCCCACCCTGCAATTTCCCAAAACAATACCACACATTTGTGGGGTTTCTTTTTCCACTTTGAGACTCTGCATGAAAATATTGCAGTGTTCATAAATTACATGTCTGCACTTGGAGAAAAGCATTATTTGCACTCCTTGTATAATCCAAAGAATTACTCCATCCAAGTTAATCTCAATTATCAGTGTTTCCTGAAACACAGTATTGGAGAACTCTGTGTGAATTGTCTCTAAGATTCTCCTATGAATTTCAGTTACAAGCTGGTTTTCTGTTTTTCTGTGTTTGAAATCCAGACTATGATATGTCTGCTAGATTTTTGTTTCCTTGATCCAAACTTAAAAGCAAAAGGAAGCTTTAAACATAACATAATGTTTCTACTGAAAATGCATTAGCCAAAATAGCAGTCAGGTTTTTTTTATGTAGACATGTTATTCTGCTAGGACTGAAATGAAGAACATGTGGAAACAAATCTGTTTCAAAAGTTTGCAGCTTTGCTTGGTTATTCAGTTATCCTTGGCTGTACCCTGAATTCTCAGAGCTTTATTTTATATACAAACTGAGCTGCAGAAAATTTGGATTCAGGTAAACTTGGGTAAGTGGAGACATTAGAATTCAGGCTTTCTCCAGAGCACACTGGAATGGGTCTCAGCCCTGTCCCGGTCAGAAGCCACCAGGGAAAACAATGACCATGACAAAGCTTTTCTTGGAGTGCCGTGTTTGCAGTGTGCAGGAGAGGGAAAGGACCCCTGTGGCAGATGCAATACTCCTGCTAAGGATTAATACTCCCTTGTCAGAATTGAAGCAGCAGTTCTGGCTGCTCTGGGATGTACTTTAAGGGGCTGGGGTGCTCTCTCACCTGGACACCAGCAAAGCCCCTGACAGCCAGAGTGACACTTGTCATGCCCACCTCCAGCACACACTGTGGTCATGCCTGAGCATGTTGGATATATTAAACAAGCCTGTAATTGCTTCCACTTTCAAAAGAAACAAGGGCTTTCAAGCAAATATTATTTGCAAATCAGTGTTGGGAAATCTGGGTACAGGAGAGTGAAGTGAATAGTCTGTTCACATTACATGTACAGCAAGGACAGCTGAGAAAATGGTCTGATGCTCTGATCACAAAAGCATCCATCTGTTCTCATAGAATACCATCACTGACTCATCTAGATTTGGCTATCATTGTCAAGAAAGAGTAACTCACTCCTGAACTTTGAATGCTTCTTGCTGAACTCGAAGCTAACCCCTCATCAAAGAGCAGCGGAAAACACCGAGACAGTTTGTTCCTTTAAATCCTTTCCTAATATATGCTTATATTTGAATTATCCTACTTTTCATTTCATTCAGCAGCTCTCACAGATATTACCTGTCAGTGGATTTATGGTAATCCAGTACATAATTAACAACTCGAGTATTTTTCAGCAAATGAGAGATATCACGTGCTGTGATGTTTGGAATAATGCAGTGCACCCTGTTTGAACATCTATGTTTTAGGAGCTGTTGATCTCCCCATACAACACTGTTTCTTCCAATGATATTGGCCAAATGGTACACAGACATTATCTGCATTTAGTTGATATGAACACTTTATATTTCAATAGCACAATGGCACTCAATCTACTCACATAAGGTACACATATGGGATCAGCAGCTGTCCTCTACATTTTGCACCCTATTACTCAACTCACCAAAAGCACATGCACTAAAAGTGCATCCTACAAATCCTAAAAATTGAGCAGACCTTCATCTTTATCTCTGTCACCATCCCCTCTTGCTTGGTGTTCTGGTGCTTAATATCAGTGTTTCTTTGTGAATTTTTTTCCTCTCACTGTGGAATATTTCCTAAATGGATATGAGATAGTTCCTAGCAAAAAACTGAGGTCATACTTTTAAAGGGGAATGGAATTATTTTACTCACTAGAAACCTGGAGCTGAAGGTAAGTCATCAGCTCATGTAAATCAGTCAAGCTCCATTAACCTCAGAGAGATTGCATCAAATTAGCCAAGCTGAGGACCAGACTCTTAATTATTCTCTCAGTAATAGACTTTGACCTTCTGCCTTAAAACTATGGCCACTAGACAGTTTTTAAACCTCAGCTTTTCATAAGCAGCTGAGATTTCACTCAGAGGAACTGAGATATTAAATGCAAATTAAAATGTGTATTGGGGATTCTCACTGTACACTTTAACCATCTAATGCAACATTTAGACTTTTCATTCTTGCTTAGTTGAAAATAAATTCTTTCTTTCCCTGTATAGTTTAATTGAGGCTGCTTCTTTAACCTTATTATTTCTAATTGAAATCAACAATAACAGAATTTTGGTGTGTATAGATTTAAAATATCCACTTACAAAGAAACAAACGCTTTAGCCCAAAATTTAAAATAAATTATCATGGTTCTGTTTGCTTTTTAGAAGTAAATGTCTCCTTGTATTCCTTAGAGGAAATAGCCAGTGCAAAAAACTTAGCTAGCTAGCAGTGAGCAAAAGAAGTAATTCCCAAAGGATTATATTTTAGATACTTTCTTCAAGATCTAAAAGGTGTAACAGCCTCAGATAAACTACCAAATTATCAAGTTGGTTTGGTTTCATCAAATTAGATATTACAGAATGTTCAAATGTTCTAGGCATCTTCTATCCTGGCACTGAAGGTGTTGGGGAATGGTGGAAGCACAGTCCCTTCTGCATTCCCAGCTTGCCCTGCTCCCTCTTTGGGCCAGGATCCAGGTGCCCTGATCACCCACAACCCTCCTGCTAAATCACTCCCAGGGTGCCTTCTGAAGTGACCAGCTGGTTTTCCCTGAGAGGGCACCCCAGCACAGCTGCTGTGGTATTTTGCTCTATAATCCACCAAACTGGCAATGTGGATATGGATCCTGCCACGTGCTCTTCAACCCTCCAAGGACAGTCTCTCAGGGATGGTCCCTGTGCCCTCCTGTGCCCCACACGGAATACACACCTGGCATCATACAATAAAAGCACAGTCTTAAGAACATTTCAGGCACTTTGAATGCAAAAGACCTATTAAATAGCACTTTTGTCCCCAGATCACAAGGGAACTGCATAGGAACCACTTGATCTGCTTTTGCTGAATAACTGAGGCCTGAGCTGCTCCCCAGGCCAGCAGCACTCCCAGCTCGGGGCTGCACCGTGTGATCAACTCCAGAGCAGAGCAGTCAGAGAAAACTGCCTGGAACGGAATGGCCTCTGAATCAGGGAGCAACATCATTGCCAGGAAATGGAGCAATCATGGGCTACTGCCCTGACACTATTTTCAAGTGCTTTCCAGGATAGACAGTGTTAGTTTAACCCAGTGGTTACTAGTGCTGAGCGTGGGCACATAATTCAGCAGCAATGGCCCAAAAGGACAATACAGGAACAGCATGGAAAGAATCAGAGATGTCACACATCCACTAGGGCCACTACTTATGCCAGTTTAGGGCATATAAACCATGAGTTCCTACCCTGCCTATGAAAACACTCTCCCAAGAGTAGTGTACACTAAAAGCTAATTAGTGGCATGATGCATTTTAAACCAAAGTCATCATTTATGCTATGGGGGAGCACAGGGCAGGTGTTTCTTTTGCAAACTGCAAACATGATTTGTCTCTTTTTCTCTTTGGTAAGGCGAAAAATAAGACCATAAAAATGCTCTGAAGATTTGCTTAATTCAGCTATCTTATTTCTGAGAAAGGATAATTCATTTTTTAGAGAAAAGAAACTGGACTTTAGCAAGGCAAAACAAAGTTTCTTATATTTACAACTACTATTTAAGATGGAGAAGTGAGGACCTATTTGAAATGTAGAGTGGATAAGGGCTGCAGGTCATCCTGAAAGCAACTATTGGGCTGCAGAGACTTTACATGGAGAATTCCTCAAGGACCAGTGTGAATGTTGAGCTTATTTAATCTTTTCAGCAACAAAAATATAACAAAACCTAGGTGTGTGCTAATTGAATCTGCAGAAGACAAAAGGTGAGAAGCAGATGCCATATGGGAGAGAGCAGTATCATGCAAGAAGTATGACCTTGAGGACTGAAATTAAAAAAATCAGATGGATTCTGCCAGTATTAAATAGAACACCAGTACCTGGGGACTAATATAAAGTTCTGCTGAAATCTTAGGGCTATTGATGACATATAATGTATTCATGCTGTGGTCCAAGGCACCAAAAAGGCTTCCTGATTACTACTGGTACCACCCTGGTCATCTGGTCCTGTGCAAGTGGGATACACTAATTTAAAGTACAGCAGGTGAGGAGGACTATGAGAGAGGTCAAGGAGAAAAAAAAATTTGTTTTACAGAATAAGATTAAAAGGAGCTGGTGTGGCAACCCAAGCAAAATTACAGCTGGACAAGGGGCAAAACTACTTTGGCATAAGTATATTGGAGGGAAATACCAAGCAGAAGAGCTGTGGGGGCTCATGAACAAAGCTGGTACAGGCACACACTGGTGCAGACTGGCTTTGCATATAGAGAGGTTGCAAATAATAGATTTCTAATCATGAAAGGAGTGAGTTCCCAAACTGATATATCTGTCAGAGCAAGGAAAGCAATTGGCCTCAAAGCAAACGTGAGCCATTTATACCATGGTTACCTGAGAAATTAAACAACTGGCTTTGATAACCCAGAAAGTCCTATTCAATCTTATTTTCATGTTCCTGCCATGGTAATGCAGTGATGAGAGAGATGGTGTCCTTTTAAATGCCGTTGAGTATTTGTGATACCTAACTGTTTAAGTTCATGTCTAAAGTCTTGGCCATGTGGAAGAAAATGTGAAACACCTCCTGTTTAGAAGTGGGAACTCTCTATTTATACATTGGATCGATACAAGTTTATTTCACTCCTAAAATAAACTGAACAGCAGCAACTTCTTGTCAGGACAAATTAAATAGAGACAAAGATCAACTAGTTTGTGCATCAGCTGTATATGTGTTTCTTACTCACTCTATACTTACTAAAAGCTAAAATAGCCCAATATGAAATGGAAGCTGTCCAGTGGTTTATGCCCAAAATTCAAATCAGCCTTGAAGTTTGTACGGAACGTCCTCCACATTTAAGCTCTATGTATTTTAAATTCATAGCCTGCTTGTTGAGGGAGAACATCAACTGGCAATAAACACTGCTTGTATTTTTTATTCTACTACTGCAGTAACAACAGAAGGTACCTCAATTAACTAAAAAAAAACTACCCTGACATCATCAGTGTAACCGGGAAAGCAAAGAGGAATTACATGCATTTCTAAACAGCATCTGACACCGTGAATTCTCTGCACAGGAAGAACCCCCCAGGGATGTCTGTGGTGCAGAGCAGAGATCCTGGAGCAGTGCTGATGACACAAGCCCTGGGACTGGAAGGACTTGTAGCACGCTGCTGTTGTGAACCAATTCACCCCAATATGGAACAGAATTTACACCCCTTTCCACAGTGCCACACTGCTGCAGAGTCACGCTGGTTTTACTGGGAGCTCATCCCCAGAGGTGCCCCTGAAGATGTGGGGATTTTGAAACTGAGCTTCAGTTGGTGAGGGGAAAAATGTCTACTGAGTACAAACAAAGGAAATTTTGCACTTGGGTTCACCTTCCATTCTTCATTTACAATGTGTAGCCCAGGTTATTGTCCACAGTTTTTCATGCACAGGATCTACTTGTCTGATTAGGAAAAAAATGCTTTTTTGAAATATAGCTTGATCATTGTCTACAAGAGAGGACTGAGGTCTAGCCAGGCAAACCAGTCCCTTTTTCATACTGCAAAGGTTTCTTAGGAAAGTTATTACTGTCAGACTCCCATTTTACCTTCCTTATTCTGAAAAAGCAGTTTTCTGTACCTTCTTTGGGAGCTTTGGGAAGGCATAGCTTCAGTTAATCTGTGTAAGTGAGAAGCAGAGATAAATTTCTACTCTCCCTACAGCAAGGAGTCCTAGATCAGAATGCAGAGAAAATTCCTAGCATAGTATTTGTTATGTTGTGTTTAAAACAGCAATATAATTTCCTCTTTTGCTTCAAACTTGCTGAAGGATCAGCAAGACAGAGAGAGAATAAAAACCAGACACACCAACCCCCCAAAGTTTTAACTGAGGAAAGCCACACTTGACAGAAAAATTTAGGGACAAACTAAGTGAAGAACAGAGTTACCTAGAGGAGAATTTAGGCAGAATTTCAGCAGTAAAAACTAAAGGCAAGGGCAGAAAATACAAACAAGAAATGAGCATTTTTCAAATGGAAATTATCACCCATATTCTGAGACAAATCAACAGACACTTTGTTTCTGCTTCACTGCAATGCTGAGTTAATCAACTGTACCTAAGCCACCTTCAGCAACTCAGACTACACAGATCAGGACAGGGACACTTTTCCTCCCTCCTCCTGAAAGAGTGTTCTGTAAATAGGAAATGCAGATTCAGGGGGAAATCATGACAGTGATTAAATGTGGAGGTCACACACTTTGCAGGAGGGAGCTGTTGATGTAAAGGCTGTTGGGAGCAATGCTGGATTTCCTGTACAATTGGCTCTGTGCAGATGCCATAAGGGAAGTTAAACCAGAGCAAGTTCTGTCAGTTCACAGTGCAAGGTCAGGAGCAGTAACTGGTCTGGGAACAAGTTAGTATAAAGAATGACAGGGATAAAGAAGCACTAACATTCCTAAGAATCTAATTTACAACTACTTTAAAGACATTTCATGTTAATAGAGAAGTCCATGGGGCCCTTAATGTAAACAAGGCCCTGTGTCTCAGACCCTATTTCAGCTCATGCATCTGTACAATAATAAATACTTAATTACCTCCAGGGTGATTTTGGGGCCTAATTAATAATGTGTGTAAAGTGCTCTGAGATCCCTTGGATGAAAGACAGCACAGAGGAACAAAGTACAAAATGTGTTTTGTGAAACATAATGTTTTAGAAACCAAAAGAAAGCAAAGAACGAGGATACCAAAGCAACAGGCTTGACTTTCTTGCTAGTTTTCATATCCCCTTTGCCTTCTCCACTGTGTTCTCCCGTTACTTAACTCACATCTGCTGGGTTGAACAATTATTTCCAGTATGGTTGGACATTTTCATCTTAGAGGAAAGAGCAGCACAGGTATATTCAAGCCTGCAAGTGTTGCATGTAGACATAAGTATTTGGAAAGCCACAGGCACAGCGTTGTGGAATGTGCATACAGCCCAAATTCCCTGGGCTGCCACCTGCCTTGGCACTCCTGCTGCACCGAAAGGAGGAGAGGTGTGTTCTCCCCCAGCTGGAATCTCTTGGAGGGGAAGTGCCTTCCTTAACCTTTAGCAAGGGCAGCAAAGGGCTCCCTGCCATATCTAAGCATGGTTTGCTTCCCCACCCCTCAGGTTCTTTGCTGCTGTTCTCCCAGTTTGAATTAGTAACTATTTTTATGATCTCTTATCTCATAAATGTAGCAGCCTTAAGACATTTTCCAAACACTCTTAAAATTTAAAGATGATTTAATCTTAAGAAACAAAGTATATCACAGGAACATAGGAAGAGAGACAGTTCTGGGTCACTAAGGCCAGGATGTCTATTTATTCAGCCACCCATCCATCAAAAAAAAAAAATCCATCTCCATAGAAACCTGAATAGTAAATTAAAAAAAAAACAAAACACCCAAAAGAAAAAACAAAACAAACAAACATACAAACAAAACCCCATAAACCCCAAACCCAAGCAAAAACCCAAACAAAAACCCAACCAAAAAAAGGCCATCTGTTTTTTTGCAATTTAATAAATGTACCCATCTTATGGTGTTGTGTGTATAAAAGCAGACCCAGTTATAAATGATCCCTACCAGCTCCTGTTACAAAGCACATCACAGTGATTCAGTAGAGGTGAAAGGAACAGGGAGTTCCAGGCAAGAGAGGTTTTACATCACACTGCCAAGGTCGGCCCCTTCGGATTCTGTTCCAGCAGCTGTGATGCCATGTCTACATGGGCAAAGATAAGCAGCAAAGCAAAGCAGAGTTAATTGAATAGAGATGTAATTTTAAACTATCTTCAATACAGCAGATACTGTAACTCAGACATAAAGCTTTAGCTTAAGTAAAGTTTCAGTAAAACGAAATTTACTTAAAGGGAATTTGTTTTCGTTCAGGATATTACAGAAAGGGATACTTAAAATAAATATATGAATACTGCAATAAGTTAATTTGGTTTCATTTTGCTTACATGTCCCTGTCTACATGTCCCCTGTAGTAAATTTGTAGAACAAAATATCTGTTTTAATCTATGTATTCCTTAACCTTTGCATAACAGCAGCAAAAGATGGAAGTATAGTCATGTTCAATGACCACTGATATGAACTGTGGTTGGAGGAGGTCTGATTTTTAAGAGGCCTGTGGTTTTATAGGTGAAACTCTGTGTTGTCAACTGTATGAAAGTAAAACAACATTTTGCCTCTTCAACTAAATGTGGATTTAACTAACTAGACAAAATCCCAGTTCCCCAGACAGTAAAACCTGAGACATCAAAAAATGCAGCCTGTGAGTCTCCTCTGTATATCAGAATAACTGCAGCACTTCTGCTAAATAATGTGCTCTTTTGTGAGAATGGACAGAAATCACCAGCCATCAACACCACTTCACATCGAGATAAAGCTGTGTTGAAGATTTCACATTGTACTCTGGACTGCTGCTTAAATTATGTGGGCTTGGCCATTTACTGGCTTTCTGACCCTTTTAATAAGGCAAATCTGCTTTCTTGCCAATAAGGATTTATTTGTTTTGGTATAAAAGAAGGCAGTAACAGAGCGAGGGGAAGCAGGGAGAGGCAGAGGCAGGGACATGCAGGCAGCAGAAGGGCCCCAGCCCTCCCTGCCCAGGTTCTCCCCCAGGAGGCAGTGGCTGCTGCCAGACAGAGGGAGCATTTGAGACCAATCTCAGCCAGACACACCCTTGTAAAGCTGACGTAATACAGAGAAAAGTTTTGGAGCCATTCCATAGTTCCCAAGAAACTGTTTCCCAGTGCAGAGTAGGTGCGGGCCACTTCAAGAAGCAATGATGAAGTGTTAAGCTCTGCTAAACCTTAAAAGATGAAACTTCTTTAAGTTTTTTTTCTGTATGGGCTAAGTAGGTAAACTTTTCTCTTGCCAGAAGTCTGATCTCATAACTAGGGACGTTCACTGGGCAGTTTACATATTCATAGTGAATGATCCTTTATAAAGAAAAACTCTTGTGTTCTCATTTACACTGATTTGGATGAGAAATAAATGCTGTTGTGAACTTAATGCACAACTCTGGACAAGTGTGTAGAATATAATTTCTTTTCTTTTATTAAGACAAAAATTTTTAAGACACATCTGCTGCCAGAGGGCTGAAACTTAATGTAATATGCTACATGTTGGCTAGACAAACCAAAGAGAAAAACAGAAGGAAAGGAATAGAGAGAATGATCCTTGTGGAAACAAGGTCATTATGTGTGATCAATGTCCATTTGGACAACTCACAAATCCTCCAGTGCTCATATGAATTCATCTGAGTGGCTTAAAAGACACTCGAAAATCAATACATGAACACTGTTAAGTGCTTAAGTGGATGTGAGGAGTGTGCATGTTGTTCTCCAGCATTTGACATGGTAAACAGGCAAAAATTTGCTTCACTCATGTCACCAAGTAGTTGTGGACGGTATTTTTATATATGGTTTCTTTGGGTTAGTAAGTGGAAATGATTAAAGCTGTAAAATCTGAGATCAAGCAAAGGCACAAGACTATGTCACCTGTCACAGAAGGTATCAAATTCCTGAGCAATGGAGTTGTCAGGGAGGTTTTGTGTTAACTGCAAGGGAGCCACGCTATTGCTGTGTGATGAAAAATTCTGAGTAAAATTGGTCTGTGTATTTATTTACCTCAGGCTATTTCTGTCACTTACCACAACTGCAGTGACATGAATTTTCTTTTCATCAGAAAAAGAAAGAAAACTCACAACATGGCAATTTTTGGCAAGCTTAACCAACTACAAGAGAAGCTTTTCTTGTCACATTTCCAGGTCCTTCCACAGTGTGATCTGTATAGTAGATGATAACAGTGTGTGCCACATCCAGCTGCACCACACAAACAAAAGTACATACAATAGGAATTGTATGCTGAAAATTTTCAGTGGAAAGCTCTTTCTATTCAATTAGGCTGTGTCACAGAAGCTGCTTGCATCTTCAGCTTCAGAGAGGTGTGACTACAATAGTTGTAGAGCTCTGGAACTTAATTTTGAGAGTGGAACACTGTGTAACACACCTCTAAAGCACCATTGATTCCTGAGCACATCTCTCACATGTCCTGAGGGGCTGTATTTTCAGGAGATGACTTTCACTTTTGAGAAGCACAGTTCCAGCATGGATAGACAATTGTACATGTTGTTTAAGCTACCTAAGTACCCATTAAATACAGGGAGGCTGATTCACTGGTGCCATCGCTTTTGGCAGCCATTTACTTCCCAAAATGTGTGCAATAATGCTGTTCCTCTCTTGGGGTAATCTTCTCAATCCACTTTTCCACATGCTAAAGATGATATTAGAGAACTATACTTTTGTCTTAGAGTTTCCTAACTTGTTTCAGTTGATTTTTTTTCTACTATAATGTAATTTTTTTTTAATTTGAAGAAGCCATAAAAAATAATGGTTTTTATCCTAAAAATAAGATCAGTAAGATTAATCTTGAAATCAAGAGGACTTTTAAAATTTCAGAGTAGTGTTGTGGGTTTTTTTAAATCATGATCATCCACCATCCAATATTTCATATTTCATAAAATTAAAACCCAAATGCTATGGATTTCCTGTACTAGAACAAACTTCTGATGTAAAAGCAGATATTCTTAAAAGTAAATCTTATGAATTTAGTAAATCTTAATGAAAAGAATATCAACAAACAAAAAAGAAAGTACTAAAAATGCTAACCCCTATGTCCTTATAAAAACCCACAGATAAAGTATTATAACCATTTCAAGAAACCAAATTCAACGTCATCTTCTTAGTATGACCATTTAACTCCACACAGACAAAAATGAACAAGTCTTATCTGTCATACCAACAACACCAAAAGGACCTGATCCCACACCAGGCTCATGGAGGGGGCTTATTAATTCTACTGGTGCTCAGCACAGGAAAATGAAATTGTGCAAATGTTTACAGCACAAAAATTAACTGACAAACTAATGCAAAAGATTCCCAAGGGCACAGAAGGGCTGTCAGCACCGTGGTGTGGATCATGAGCACTTCCATATTTCAGTGTGAAGCTTCATTGTATTTCTCTGCTACTTTTTCATAGGTTCTTGTAGATGCTCCCTAGAGGTGTCCAATACGGCTCCACTCCACTGCCAGCTTCCATGTATATAAAATGCCACTTCTGCCAGATGATTAATGTCCAAATTCCTAAAAGTAAATGCATTTCTCTACTTCAAATTCTATACCAGGAGATAATATTTTAAAGGATGGCAGTTCTACTTATTTGCAGTTACTAAATGCATTAATCTTTATTTTTAAGGAAAGACTGAAATGTAATAATGGTGCATGGTGGGAACAGAGAGATTTATTTACTTTGTTAGGAATGATTTATGTAAGTCTTGTTATGGGAGAGAAAATGACTGCAGCTGAAGGTGAATTATTGTTCACAGTTTAACCACATAATGTCTTAAGCACATGTTAAAATATAAATGACAGCTTTAAGGTTCTGATGGAAAGAAATATAGTTGAGATGGTCAAATCAGCCGGGAACATATCAATAATGTGAGTTTCTCTTGGAGCTTGGAGTAAATTTAAACTTATTCTTAGCATCAAACTCAGTGGCTGCGTCTGTTATAACATGGAAAACTTCTCTTCTAAATTTCTAGCCAGGCCTTTAGTAAAAATATTTTTTAGAGATTAAATACTTCAGAAGAATTTTAGATCCCTGGTCACTGGAGGAAGCCAGCACTTGGGTGCTACAACTGAGACCCAAAAAGGATTATTTCTGGGGCTATCGAGAGTTAAAGACAGTTCTGGTACCACACCTTATTAATTAAAGACTGGAACAGGGGAAACCCATTAAACTGTAATGCAGCTACAGAGCACGATGTAAAAAGTAGCACGAAGGTAAGAGCCATCCCAAGCACCAGCAGCTCCCAAGGCTGGTGATCCATACTCCAGGGAGCAAGGAATGGGGTTGGCAGCGAGGGGAAGTGGCCCAGAGAATCCCCCCCAGCAGGAGCAGCTCCAGCGGGACAGCTGTGCTGTTATGCAACAGGAGGAGGGAGGAGTGGTGCAATGCAGGCACTGCTGAACCAGGCATTCAGCTGGCAACTCGAGCAGTCACAGGGGCTTCACATGTTTCCTGGCATTTACTGATAGAACTTCATGTTGCTTCCTGATTAATTAAGGTCTTAAATAATTAATTAACTTTCCATGTAATTAGTATTACTTTATAATAGTATCTCGTCTGTGTTTTGAGTGAGAACAGGTGTGGCAGAAAGTCCAGGAATCTTTATTCTTCCCATTTGCAGCTTAAAACGGCAGAGCTCGTTCTTCTGATGAGCACACAGCAATCACAGCTGTCAAGAACAGCTTGATGTAATATAATGTCACACTTTTAGGGAATGATCCCACCAGCCTTTTCATTGCTTTCAATGGGAAATGTGAATTTATTGTAACACAGTCGTTTCCTAGCAATGTGCCAGGTAAATAGAGATTCCACATAGCATATGAGCCTTTGCTTCTACTCTTTTACTTAAAGAGGTTGTTTTCAATTGCTGAAAACCAGCAGAAAGGCAGAAAAGGTGAACAAAGCTGTTGTTGCCATTATTGTTCAATGGCTTGGAAAGGACAGCAGAGGGAGTTTTATCATCTTACAGTGTACTCATGCTATCTGTCCTGATATTTGCTTTAGATTAGCTGCTTGCAAGGGTGAAGAAATCTTGAACTGAGTATTTTTTTCAAAGACTATAAATATTAAGAGATGTAGGTGCTGGAACATGGAAGGAAAAAAAAAAACAGATGAGCCTCTGTAATGTATGTGAAGTTTGCAAGTCAAGAGCACAGATTGGGTTTTGAATAATGCATTTTGTATAGAAAGCACTCTAAACAACTTGGCAGAGAACACAGTGTGTAAGACAATTAAGCCATTTTACCAATTAAACTGTGGTCTACCTGAAAATGAGAGTCATTATTTACAGCTGAGATTGAACACTGATAATACTTCTGAAACAACGTGTTCGAAGGCGACTGGAAGGATCCTAAATCCTTGTAGTGCATGTAAAAAGTAGATCAGGCTTGGTTATGAAATAAACAATAGGCCAAAATAGTCTAACCTAGATAAATAAAATGTGTTCACATTCAAGGATCCTTCTGTGTAAGTGGCCTAATTACATTTTATGAATCCCAGGGAAATCAAACGGGAGCTGCACTCAGCCTCTTTGGAAGTTGTATCATTTTTATTTAGGATGCCTAAGATGATGTTTCTACACTACTAAGACAGCTCAGAAGTGGCATTTGGAGGGAGTGGGGCCAGTGCAACCAATAGCAATGGAGCTGGGACAGGACTTTAAAAAGACACTATTTCTGGCCTCCCAGAAACACAGGCCTCTTGTGACTGCAAAGGTGTGATTTGGAAATCAAAGACATATCTTCCACTTTTATTGCTAAATCTATTCCCAGCAGAAAAAAAGCACAGAGAGATGAAGTCTTGGATATTTGTTAACTTAAGTGATAATCAGAAGGGGGACACTGGTGGGCTCTTACAGAGTCCAGCCCAAGTACGAGGGGAATGGTAAGACAGAACAGCAAACCCAGTGACTTCCTAAGGACACGGAGACAATGGGGGTCCTCCCCGGGTCCCTTCAGGTGATGAAACAATGCTGAAGACAAGTTAGGAAAAAAGCCTGAGATATTTTCTCAGTCAGTACTAAGTATCTGCTGAGTTTGGTTGTTTAAAAAGTGTAAATTTGATATTTAGCTGTCATGTAACTCTCATATGAGTGCATGCCAATAGCTGGGTACATTAATACCCCACACCACTGCTACTGACGTGGCTTTAAATAGCATATACAAGATGAAATTATTAAATTAAATAATGAGCTCTTTTCAAACTATATTTTTTATAGTTTGCTGGACTTCTTCCACTTCCTATTTTGTTTTCTTGTCAAAGCTAAATCAGTTTTGGAGACATTTTGTTTTAAAAATTCATTTTTTAACCCAAAAATCTTTTAAAGAAAAAAAAATCCAACAGAGTTTATAACCAGGATACCATAAAGATAGTTGAAATTCCCAGAATACTGGGATTTATAGAGAGAGCAGCACAGTTTCAGAAAATGCAAACTATCAGATGCCAGACTACCTTTCATGATATACACAGTGGCAAAATCTAGTAATAAACTAGTGAAAACAAAGCATCTTGAAGTTTTTGAGAACACCTGCCCTGGGACTCTTGCTGAGCTCTAATTATTGTTCTGAGATTAATTAACTTGAAAGTACAGTCCCAGATATAGGAGTCCTTATGGATACCTTTTGTCCTGTTCTGCCAATCCAGAATAGCAAATCCATGTGGCCAAAAAGAAGAAGACTATTTCTGCTGAGAAATTACTGCTTCTTTCTTCCTGTGGGTATGGAGGCATATAGTGGATGAAGAAGTATCCCTGTGGCCTATGGACTACAGCCTGCTTCTCAAAGGATGTTGACAGAAACTTTAAGTTATAATTACTATCAGGTTGGCAAAACTCTGAAGGGCTTTGCTGGCAGTAGCACTTCACCCAAAACATGTTTGCCCTATCCCAAATTTCACCAGAATTAAGAAAATAATATTCTCAGTATCAGAAGGGGGCTGAGTCCCTCCTTCTTTCAGACCCTTGTGTAGTATTTTTGCAAATATTTAACATTCATATGTTAATCTTACTAAAACATGTCTCTCTGTTAAGGGGCAGTACAGGATATTTTACTACAGCAAATGTCTTATCATAGAATCACAGACTCATAGAATGGTTTGTGTTGGAAGGGACCCTCCAAGTGTCACAGCCCACCTGCTGTGGGCAGGGACATCTTTCATTCTTCATGGGGGGACACTGGTGGAACATAAAAATGTATTTCAGTGGAAGTATTTACTTAAATGCTCCTTGAATGGACGATGTAAATCCTTTTAGCTGGCTCACAATTTAAGAGACTTCAAAAGGTAGTCTTTGAAGTTTAGAAAAGACCTTTGAAGTGGCTGCATATGCAAAAAAGAAATTAGAGTGTTTAGCACAAAGTACTGAACTTCATTAAGTGCTTTTGTCAATTAGAAAATACAGCAGATTTTGCATAGCAAAAGGAGAAAATTAGGGCATCCCGTTAACAAAGATTTTGGCTATCTCTTGACACAGCCTCCGAAATTATCGAAGGGCTACAAACTAACAGGCAGCCCCACGGGGAATACAGACTGGCCACACCTCTTCGGAGATGCTGCTGCTATGGGATAAGGGTAACAGTGTGTGCTCTGCCCAGCCAGTGGGGTTTGTGCTCCTGCCCATGGGACAGAGCTGCAGCTCTGCAGTGCCCTGGGGAGTTCCCTTACCTGCATTTGTTTGGGTCAGGGCAGCATTTGCATCTGACACGAACACTTTGAGCTATGAGCTGTGGCTGTAGTCATGCTCTGATAAATCTGAAAGCCTGAACTGATTTCACTTTTGTTAACTCCCTCTTTAGGCTTGGAGATGCATTATGGTTTGCATTTCATTAAGCACCTTTTTTTTGCCTCTTTTGTAAATAAACAGCAGGAAGCTTAAAGGCACCTTATACTTTAGGTTTCAACAGCTGGACTTAGCGAAGGAGTGCTGGTAACACCCAAGATGGAAAGAGTCTATTGCCACAAAGATAACAGCAGAAAGCTCCTTAAAGAGTAACGAGGGACAGCTCCCGGGATGAGTCTGTGCACAGAGATGTGCCATCTGCACACACATGGTCAGCAAACACACTGTGAGCTCTCAGGACGTGAGGGACGTCACCCTGCCCGGTAGAGGCTGAGCTAAATGCTGAGTAGCTGCAAGGCCCAGCCCTGGTCAGTGAGCCTGCAGTGCCCACCCAGCCCGGGCAGGGGGCACAGACCACGACAGGCAGAACAATCGTCCCACAGGAAACCTTTAAAGAGAACCCAATTTACATCGACAGGTTCTGTCTATAACTCACTGGTAGCTGTGAATACATGAGGAGCTGGTGAATATGTCACACTGAACTGGGAAACTTTCCCAACCTCGTGTCTCTGCCTGCTTGATCAAAGCACTGCACTTACACGTTTGGGCTGCTTTGGTCTGCTGATTTTACAGCTTCTAATTCTTCCTCCCTTAAGACTGAGTAACTAAAGAACACATGTTTTTTGATGAAACTGCTTCTATCAAAACAGGAGAGATAAGAATGCTGTTATTGTTGATCTGTACATTGTATTCCTGTAGCACCTACATAATCAAAACAGGAGCTGTCACAGAGAACACCATCCGGGCATAAGAAAGAGGCAACAGATGGATTCGGGAAACAAATGGGGAGTCCAATATCACAGTGAGACAATATATGGTGAAAAGAAAAGGGGAGGTCAAAGCAAACCAGCTGCATAATCACTCAACATTTTTTGTCATCATGTGGGAAAATGGCTTTAGGAAGGGCCATGAAGGCAGACAGTGATTAGCTCTGTGAATGCTGATAGCAAGCTCATGCTAAGCTTGAAGGTTTGAAAACATAACAGATGAGTTATCAAGGTGATGTCACTGGCACAGGAGACATTGGGAGCTGATGTATTAGGAACATGAGGGCTGACAGGTGAGATGAGGATATAGAGTAAAAATTATGTGATACATGTTGGAACATTTTAAGGTTTTCCCAGGTGGGATCCTTTGATAAGTAAAGGAAAAAGCATAACACATCAGTTCTAAAAGGAGGAAAACAACAACACAGACAGGAACAATCTCTTGTTCTTGCACTGAAATAGGGAAAATGCCCCTGATAAAATGAAGACAGATACTTCAGATTAATTCCTTCCCCATGTAAGAATATCTTTTATGGGATAGCCAACACCTACATAACATTTGTTTTGTCTGTTCAATGTCATAATACTTTAGGCTACAGCTAAGAATAGAATTGGTAGTGCTGAAAGGCAACAATAAAACAAATGGTGTATTTTTATGGTATTTTAGTGCAGACAAGAGCAAAAGGCATCAAATGCTCACACAATAAAAAAAGATGCCAGCATTTTCAAACCAAAGTTACTGATAGCTCAGATTAGCCTACGCAGATTTGAGTACATGACAGCACCAAAACTTGGAAAGTTAAGATACAGAGGTCTAAAAATCTGAAGCTGGAAACTAAGATGTGAGATTTGGCTATGACTTAGATAAATTAAGAGTTACAGGGCCAGAATTTTAGTTAATTTAAACTGGTTTCACTTTGGTGACTTCATATATTCTATGCCAATGGAGCAAAAATGAGTTACCCTTGCTGAAGATCTCACCTGCACTGTTCCAAACTATTTAGAGGAGTCAGGAGAGTAAATGCTCAGCATTTAAATTTGCCCAATGGCAACAAATGGATTTTTAGATTTTTCCAACCACTTGGATCACAGAGAACACCATTTGAAGGACATGGATGATATGTTTTCAGTAATTGCCATCTAATTTCAATCTGTCTCTCTCCATTTAGTTCTTTTTTATTGCTTCCTCCTCCTCCTGTCAATCCCACCCTCAGCCTCAGGGACCTTTATATTTCTCTCCTTGGCTGGCCCCCTTTAATAGGGCCATGCCTTGTTATTTTATTACTCCTTAAGTGGCCCCCTGTGTTTGGGGGGCCTCTCCAAATTCAATTGCATCTTCCAAAGCTGAAATATGAAAGTATTTTGATAGGGTTTGTGAGGAAGGAGGTTAAGATGCACAGTTGGACTCGTGATCAGTTGACTGTCTGAAAAGTAGCCATTCCTGACATCACCCAGTGTCAACCACACAGGATTTTCTGTGGAAAAATTAGCCTTTTCACCAGTTTAATCCTGTTGATTTTTATAAGGTTTTGCTTTTAGATGTCTTGATTCTTAAGAAATATCAGGTACAGCTGTTAATATTATTCAACTTTTGGAATATTTTAAGAAGTGAGAGTCCAGTCCTATCAAGTCCTACTTCCATTTAAGTTGCTAGCAGTTATGTCACTGACTTTAATAATATTAGGCATTTATGGTATATTATTTTTGGTCAGCCTATATGTACTTTTGTGTCAGTGTACACAACACACAAGAGTTTCACTGAAATTGCTTTACTTTTTATAGAGCCAGATTCTGTATCTCTGACTGCTCAGTGTCTCCAATTTTCAAGTCAGCTATGTCTACTTTTTGACTTTCTAAGCTTGCTGAATCATTGTAATGCATGAGTCAGCTCAGCATCACTGTATTACATTGTCAGACGTGAAAAAAGGAAAATAATACCATTTATCAGAAACAAAGATTTTTAAATCTATCATATACAGGGAACAATTTATGTGATCGCAGTATAATATTGCTTTAGATTTTCTGAGTATAGCAAAACAGTTTAAACTCTAGCCAAATAATCGATACATTTGTAGGCACTAATCCACCATTTATCTTTGCACATCTTAGACAGGAACATTTGAGATCCCAGGTTCTTTGTGGGGAAGTGAGGCTGTGACTTGGTATCCCAGGGCACAGCTTTTCCAGCTCTTGTGGGCCTGTGTATGTTTAAGGTCACCTTTCATCCTGAAGGTCATTGCCTGAATGTGGTGAGGGAAATCACTGTGATTTGTTTACAAACCCCAAAAGTTCATGACATTATTTTACACAATTGTAATACCTAAAATATGCTGGTTTTGAGACAGGACAGAAAAAAACCAGTCCTCAAGGGAGAAAAGAGAAACTTAAAAAACTTACTATGCACTGGATGGTTCCCATGCCTGTAATCCTTTCCTGTTAGACTTTGATTTCAATCCCTTATCCCTTTTTTGAATGTTATCTATTCAGACTGATATACAACTCCAACATAAATAAAGCCAGTTCTCTAATTCATGTTAGAGCCATAAAGACTCTTGTTGAATGCAAAAATTCCACTGAAGAAATAGATTCATCCGTTCCTAAGAGAGAGACATTGGAAAAACTGCTTGTGTCCTAAAGAAAGTCCAGTATTTAAAGAGAGATTTTTATATTTTAGGAGGAACTTTGGCTCATGTCAAACACACCAGCCCCACTTGTATTACTCAGACAAATTTCCCAGACATCAGCACTATTAGTCTGTCCAAGCTGTGCCAAAGCCTGTGCCCCAAAGCTGCTGTGCCAGCCGTGCAGGGGGGTGACAGCCCGGGTCACTCCACAGGGGCACACACAGACTTTCTGATGTGATTCCTCTTTCTAGCCTTTGACAGGTGCTACATTTCTCAGTGTTCTGGAGAACACAAGAGGGATGAAAAGGAACCTAAGTAATGAGATCCTTCAGGAACAAGAGAAAAAGAGAACTTGCTTTCCTCCCAGCAGTCAGATGGGCCAAGCTCAGGCTTACTGGGACAACACAGCACTGAATGGGTTAAAAGTTTCCTTCCTGCACCCCTGGATTCTTTGCTATTTAATTAGTAGACATATTTACCTACCTTCACCTGAAAAGCTGAATGAATTGTCAGCACTAGGAAAGCACAGAAAACACAGTGTGTGGTTGCGTGATTAAAGATTATCTTATAAAGTGCTCATACTAACCAGATAAAAGGTACTTTTTCATTTCTGCATGCTTAGTTTTTCAACCTTAATAATCTTCTAACATCCTTGCCTGTAGCCTTTTCTGAAGCAAAAATGTCTTATTGAGTGATAATTATCAAAGTGAAGATGGTATCATAAACATTCATAAGGTAAGCCATCCTATACCTGCTGGTCACAGTCAGTGAATCCTTATTATGCCTAAACCAGCTTGATATTTATGCTATTACTGAATCACTCTTGCCTTTCCACCAATAGACAACTAGTTATTATGAACCAGGGAAATATTTTCAGTCTTATGCTTCTAAGAAGCATTTCCAAGAAAGGCATTTAGTCACAGCCTTGTGTGCAGCCCCAAGTGATGGTTGTAATAGAAATACTGAGCAAACTCCTCAGACTTTGACTAATTGCTGACTGCTGACTGCTCACTTTGTGAAGTCAGAGCCGAGCTACAAACACACACACACAGCTCTACAGGGATATGAATCAGAGCAAGAGCAATTAGTTAAAAAAATAATCATAAGCAGTTAAAAATAAAACACGTGATATTTTTTGAACTTAATTGTCCAAAATTACGCATCTTCAGTCTTTGCCCTGTATTTAGTCACTCACAGAAGCAAACATGCATCAAGTTCCTTTGTGGAAATAGGCACTTGTGTCTAGAGCCTTGATCTGCACGCCAGTGAAGGTTTGTATGTAGAAAATAGAAAATAGCATGTGAACACTTCTGGGTATAGACTGTGATTTTTAGCTACTATTACGGTTCATAAATTATCAAAGTTGAACATAAGACATGATAAAGAGCACAAAAATAAATACCAGAATATCCATGAAAAAATACACTTCTAGACTGGAAAAGAGAGGGGATAAGGACACAAGAAATCCATGTGACATCTCAGTCCAGAACCACAAAGAAAGCAGAGCACCTCATCAGCTCAAACTAAGATGTTTAAAGCAGCACATCTGCAGCTGAACCCTGTGCTGCTGGACAGAAACACAAATAATATTAATGAGGCCCCTCCCAGACATTTCTTCTCTGTGGTTTGGGGAAACTCTTTCAGAGTAATAACTGATATAAGGCACAGCCAGGCTGCTCGAGGGCGGGGCTGCCAGTCGGAAAGACTTGGGGTTGAACCAAAAAGAACCTCACAAAACGCAGGAAGGACACATGTAAAGTCCTGCACCTCCAGACAAGCCTCCTACAAAGCTGTGCTGGAAGGATCTGGGAATGCTGGTGGACAGGAGGCTGAGGGGGAAGAACAGTGAAGGCCCACAGGACTCCCAGCCTGTATGGACAGGAGAGTCACCACTGCATCGAGGGGAATGATCTTTCCCCTTTAACAAACACTCCTCAGACCACAACTAGAACAGTGTCCACCTAATGTACCAAAACTGCATTAGGGGAAACAAAGCTGTTATTCCCAGCACAAAAAAGAAAAAAAAAATAAAACAAACTAGAAAGCTTGAAAGCTGCAAAATATGAAAGTGTTGTTTGAGACACGAACATTAATCCCTGAAGGTATTTTCCTACTTCATCCTCCTTTCCCCTGCTTTTCCTCAGACTTTCAGATGCTTTATGAAAAGGATGAAAAAATAAAACCTTAAAAGTTCTATTTTGGACTGAAAACTCCTTTCTTTCTCACTGCCCCAGGACATATTTGATTCCAATAAGCTACATGAAAAATCTATTTGGGATTTTCTGATATTCTCTCTGTCCTGACCTATTATTGTATCCTCTTTCAACACTTTGTGAGAACAGTAATGTCATAAGGGGATATTCAGACACTCCCTGCATACAAGGAGCTCAGATGCAGCTGCTAACCAGCAAAAATCAGATTATTGCTTACACTGAGGGGTGAGGGATTTGGGTTTTTTTTGTTTTTTGTTTAGTTACATAGACAGTATTCATACCAGGATAAAAATTGCTTGACAAACATCAAGACTTCAGTCTTCACAGACAAACATCCTGACTGATGGGGGGACAGAATA